>NC_041386.1:684981878-684983250 GCF_002162155.2 Triticum dicoccoides | reverse complement strand
CACTCCCGGTACAATACCGATAATGCGCGAAACTTTTCCGGTGACCAAAATAAGACTTCCTATATATAAATCTTTACCTGCGGACCATTCCGGAACTCCTCGTGACGTCCAGGATCTCATCCGGGACTCCGAACAACATTCGGTAACCACATACAAACTTCCTTTATAACCCTAGCGTCATCGAACCTTAAGTGTGTAGACCCTACGGGTTCGGGAACCATGCAGACATGACCGAGACGTTCTCCGGTAAATAACCAACAGCGAGATCTGGATACCCATGTTGACTCCCACATGTTCCACGATGATCTCATCGGATGAACCACGATGTCAAGGACTCAATCGATCCCGTATACAATTCCCTTTGTCTAGCGGCATTGTACTTGCCGGAGATTCGATCGTCAGTATCCCGATACCTTGTTCAATCTCGTTACCGGCAAGTCTCTTTACTCGTCCCGTAACACATCATCCCGTGATCAACCCCTTGGTCACATTGTGCACATTATGATGATGTCCTACCGAGTGGGCCCAGAGATACCTCTCCGTCACACGGAGTGACAAATCCCAGTCTCGATTCGTGCCAACCCAACAGACACTTTCGGAGATACCTGTAATGCACCTTTATAGCCACCCAGTTACGTTGTGACGTTTGGTACACCCAAAGCATTCCTACGGTATCTGGGATTTGCACAATCTCATGGTCTAAGGAAATGATGCTTGACATTTAGAAAAGCTTTAGCATACGAACTACACGATCTGTGCTAGGCTTAGGATTGGGTCTTGTCCATCACATCATTCTCCTAATGATGTGATCCCGTTATCAATGACATCCAATGTCCATGGTCAGGAAACCGTAACCATCTATTGATTAACGAGCTAGTCAACTAGAGGCTTACTAGGGACATGGTGTTGTCTATGTACCCACACATGTATCTGAGTTTCCTATCAATACAATTATAGCATGGATAATAAAGATTATCATGAACAAGGAAATATAATAATAACTAATTTATTATTGCCTCTAGGGCATATTTCCAACATTTTTTTGTTTTCTTTACTTATTGTTGCTATTTTTATTTTTATTTCCGGTTTTTTTGTTTTGTTTTCTGCATTATTTATTTTCTTTTGTTTTTTGCTTTATTTTTTAATTCTTTTTGCTTTTAGTTTTAGAAAAATTATAAACTTTTTGTTAGTGCCATTAGTTTACAAATTTGAAAACACTTTTTTTGTTTTTTTTGTTTTCTTTCTTGCATTATTTATTTTATTTTGTTTCTACTTCAAACAAAATACTTATTGTTGCCATTTTTATTTTTTTCCAGTTTTTTAGTTTTGTTTTCTGCATTATTTATTTTCTTTTGTTTTTTGCGTTATTTTT
>NC_041386.1:684978790-684981446 GCF_002162155.2 Triticum dicoccoides | reverse complement strand
ATTTTATTTTGTTTCTACTTACAACAAAATACTTATTGTTTTTATTTTTATTTTATTTCCAGTTTTTTGTTTTGTTTTCTGCATTATTTATTTTCTTTTGTTTTTTCTTTATTTTTTAATTCTTTTTTGCATTTAGGTCAGCAAAATTATAAACTTTCTGTTAGTGCCATTAGTTTTAGAAAAAAATATAAACTTTCTGTTAATGCCATTAGTTTTCAAATTTGAATAATTAAAATTTGAATTCTTTGAAATTTGTGTGAATCACAAGTTTGTGATTAACTTTACTAAAAAATGAACATAGATGCGCGTATAGAGAAAATTCAGCGTAAATTCATAATAAGTTTCTATGAATTTCAGAGAAATTCACTATGAATTTAGGTCAAATTCCCTGTATAGGGGCATCTATTTTCACTTTGAGAGGAGCTCAACAAGGAAGAGAGGGACGGGCTTATAAACCGGTGTGAGCGCCCTTCGGTTGGCGAGGTGGGACTAAACTCTGAGCGCAACGAGGACCAATCCGTTAGTCCCATTTTGTGGCACAAACCGGGACTAATGGTCATGGGCCAGGGGCGAGGCACATTGGTTCCGGTTCGTGCGTGGAACCGGGACCAATGGCCCACATGGCTGCCCTCTCTAGAGTGTTCTTGGTGAGAACATAGTTGACAAGGAGCGAACCGGGATTAATGGTATTACGAGGGCCGAACCATAAGACATTAAAGCATTTCAAATGAAGTCTGAAAAAGTTGAAAGTTGGCATGGTATCATAATTTCACCCACATAGCATGTGCATGTACAAAATGGACAATGTTATCATACTCGTGTGTTACAAAGTTGGCATGGTATCATCATAATAGTTGCGGGAGAAAGTCTTCACTTTTTCTTCGCTTGTGTCATTTGTTTATTGCGCCGTAACCATGGATAATCTTCATCATTTATCAGGATGCTTGGGTCAGTCTTGACTTTGAAGGGAGGAATTTCATGAAACTTTTCATAATCTTCAGACACGTCTGTCTTGCCCTCCACTCCCACGATGTCCCTTTTTCCTGAAAGAACTATGTGGCACTTTGGCTCATCGTATGATGTATTTGCTTCCTTATCTTTTCTTTTTCTCGGTCTGGTAGACATGTCCTTCACATTGATAACCTGTGCCACATCATTGGCTAGGACGAACGGTTCGTCAGTGTACCCAAGATTTTTCAGATCCACTGTTGTCATTCCGTACTGTCACACCCTGATTTTCATGCCACAACACCTAAGCTAATATATCATGATAAAGTGTGGTTTGACAAAAACTTTTGCATTATTTGACTTTCTATTTGAGTTGGTTTTCTCTCTGTGTTTTCAAGTGCTCTTAAAAGTCAACATAGCTTCACCTTCTATACCTCATCTCCCTGCCCCAAACTTCTGCCCAATGATCATGCCATGTGTATAGAGGAATATAGTATTTTCTTACAAAAATAATTTGGCAAAAAGTATTTTTAAAAATTAGTTTTCCAAAAACCCCTGAATTGAGGATTGCACTGCAAGTACTTGATTTGGGGTATGAAAAATATTTCAAAGAGTATATTTGAAACCTATTAGATATACGATTCCCATAAACCACAAAAATATAATTTTAGAAGTTATTTTCCCAATTTATTTAAAAGCTTTTTCTTAAGGCCAGAAATGGTCTTTAATAGGGAAAAATTATTTTATTGTTTTAAAAATATTTGACAAAAACCTAGGGAAACTCAGAGGACATATATTGTCCATATATAAGAGTTTCAACACATGGTCATGTTAAAAATATTGGTCAAATCCCTCAAAAACCCTTTCTGGATATTTCAAGCTTTTGAAATATTTACAAAGGAAATATTCTCCAAAAATTCCAAGAAAATTCTATCATGTCACATATGACAAGTTTGATGATCGTGAAAAGTATCATGTCATGGAGAATAGTATAACCCCATGAAATCCCCTCAAAACCATTTCTGTCCATTTTGAAGTTTGAGCAACTTTACATTGCCAAACATGTCCAAATGCTCTCAAATCTTGTGTACATGCTCAAATGGTCTAATCATTCATCTAGACCAAATGGCACAAGTTGGAGAAAATGTTATATTGATCAAAGTGCCCCAAAACCCTCTCTGACCAGAATCAAATTTGAACAACTTTGTACTACCAACCTTCTCTCCTTGACCCCAACTTTGGTTAGCATGTTCACATGACCAAATGAGGCCACTACACCAAGTGGTGCATCATGGAGAAGTGATTTGCTCAACTAGATCTACACAAGTTCATTTCTGCTAATTTCTAGGGTTTATAAAAGTTGCATTGGCAACTTTACCCAAATGGACTCAACCTTGGTGGAACCTATTATAATCTCATGCCATTTGACCCTGTCAAGCCTAATGACAAGAGGAGTTCATATTCTTGCCCAAACCAGCAACAAACACCTTCTGCCATTTTATTAAAACCCCTGTTTTGACCACTTCCACTCTTCTCCATGGCCCTAACTTTTTACCACACCTCCTCCTAACCTCCCTCTACCTCTGGCATTTAGCACAAGTCAATGCTTATTGATCAAGGGGATGGAACCACCAATTTTCTATTCTGGACAGCCCCATTTCCACTCTTCTCCTTCCTCTCTCTTCACCCACTGGCCACCCCAAAGCAT
>NC_041386.1:684932290-684978683 GCF_002162155.2 Triticum dicoccoides | reverse complement strand
CATAGAAAATGGCCTGGACAGCCATTTGGGCGCTCTGGAGCGCGCTACAGTGCGCTGCCGCACTGTAGCCGCCCCTGCCAAGCACTACCGGCCATCTCGGCTCCCTCCCTCACGCCAGCCGATGCTCCTCGACGTCCTTATCACGCCACGCCTCTGTCCCCCTCCTCCTTCTCCCTCCTGCTGCCCTTGCTCGCACGCGCGCCGGCCGCCTGAGCCAATGAGCGGCCTCACACGCGCGGCGCCTCTGGCCCCTCCTGCTTCCTCTTTCTCCTTTCCCTCGCTATGGACTGAACCCACGAGCACCCCAGACACGCCCACGCGTGCCCCCGTGACCCACAACAACGGCAACAACCTCGTCGGCGCATGGGTCTACGGTGAGCCGAGGCTCGCCTACTTAAAGGCCTCCCCAAACCTCTCCCTCACCACCACTCGCTCCTGCCTACTCCAAATCGCCCCCCCTCCCCGTGGCCTCCACTCTCCTCCAGGAGAACCCGAGCTCGAGATCGAGCTCGAGCTCCGCCGCTTCGCGTCGCCGTCGATCTCGTGGTACAAGCCTCCTTTGCCCTCTCTCTCTCGATCTGGAACCGCCTCACCTCTCTTACCATTTCCCCTCTGTCTCCCCTCTCTATTGCAGCCGGAATCGACCGGGGCAAGCTCCTCCCGAAGCTCTGCCGCTGGCTTCCTCGTCACCGGCGAACCCCTGCACTCCGGCGACCGCCTCCACCTCCACCCGAACGGCGACTCCGCGCTGAGCACGCCGGTGCCCTCAGATCGCCTCGCCGTCGACCACAGCGGCGCCGGTGAGCTCGCCGCCCTCTCTGTCCCAAGGTAGACGACGACGGCCATGGGCCTTGTCCGTTAGCCTCATGCCCTGATGGGTCGGACCCACCCGTCAGGTTTAAAGTTGCACGCGCGCGCGAACCGTTTCGCTGCGTCAGCTGAAGGCGTAATTTGCCTTTACGCCTTCGACGTGGCAGCCTCGCGGGCTGAATCCCCTCTGGGCCTGCTGCACTGTGGCCTTTCTGGCCCAGTGACACAGCACCAGTTTTCCTTTTTCTTTTTCTGTTATATTTCAAATAGTTCCACAGGATTAAATAACAATCCAAATGCAATAATTCCAACTCCTAAATTCTTCTAAAAATCCCACCTATTTATTGGTGTAACTTTCATAAATATCCATCAAACTTTTCTGTAATGTTCAAATTTAAATTCAAATTTGAGCATTTAAATCCTTCTTTGAAAATCCATTTCTTCTATTCTTCTACTCCAAATCCAAAACTAGGAATTTTCCAAATCTTAGATTTCCCCCTAGTATTTATCAAAAATGAGTTGACATTTTTCTGAGCACTTTGGTTTTTCTGTTTTGTTATTGCCTTATTTTTTTCTCGTTATTATTTTGCGACGATAGATTGCGTTGCTGACGAAGGAGTTGGATCAGAAGACTTTGAAGACCCAGAAGACCTTGCTGAGCCAGGCAAGCAGCCCTTTGACCATGTCTATGAAACCCTTTTTATGCATGTCATATAGCACTTTATTGCTTGCATCAGAAACATGGTACTGTGATGACCACAGGGGGTGGTTTGCCACCGTTACTTCCTCGTTGATACTTGCATTGTGCATGACCCTACCTTCTTATGAGGGTTATGCCGGTGGGAGTAGATAGGATGCTAAGTAGTGCTATGCAAAAAGGGACGGGTATATGCATGGTGAAGGAGACAAAGTATTTTCAAAGGACTTCTCGAAAACCCTGTCGGGTACCACTTATGCCCGAGGGAGATGATGAGATGGGTAACCACTTGATGACGAAGTGGTGTACCGAGGCAAGTGTGTGTTGTTTTCGAAAACGGATTAGATTTAAGATTTGTCGACTGTCCCAACCTTACATGCGCAACCACTCTACCCTTGTATGGGAAAGGGCATTATTGATTACCTAGGCCGATACTAGCTTGGAGCCTGCATTACTAGTAACGGGGGAGAGTTGGTGCTCTCTCTCGGGACGGGGTCGTGCCAGGTATGGCGGCCATGACTGTTTTCACAGGGCACCGGATACACCGTTGTGTCCCCTCTCGGATGTTACGATCTCGAGTGAGTCTCGTATGATGTACATTGTGAGGATACGGAGCAACGAGTGGACTCCTTGTTAGTGTCGTCTAGGGAAAGATAGTGATCGGGTGCTTACCCTGGGTACTTGAGGTACCGCGGGTCGTGGATGACACGAAGTTCCCCGGATCTTGTGGATAAAGTGTGCAACCTCTGCAGAGTGTAAAACTATTCGAATAGCCGTGTCCACGGTCAAGGACAATTGGGCGGTGCTGCTTAAACTACGTCTAGAGTTTTACAATCCGTGTGTGTGTGTTGATAAAACTGCTTGGGTCAAGTCAAGGGACTTGACATGATTGAGTTGGGTTGGTGCCCACTCTATTTATGTTGATATCTGTAACCTGTCCTCATGGTTACTTTAATTCTCCTGATGCATGTCTTACAAGTTGTTGAACATGTCATTGCACTCAAAACTAGCTTTCTGCAAAAATTTACCTATATCATGCATCGTTGTATCTTGAACCAAAACATGGGTTGCTTGCGAGTACATTCAAAGTACTCATTGGCTTGCCATTGGTTATTTAATTGGCCAGGCATGGAAGAACAGGAGTTCGAAGAAGATTTCTTTGGAGACGAACTTGCGAACTAGGACGTTTCCCAGTCAGAATGCCTGTACGGTTAAGGCAGATGGCATGGGTTCTACTTATCGACGAAGATTTCCGCTACTTGTGTTTCATTTGATGTTCAGCCCTTAAGGCTTTATCAATGTAAGATTTGGGCATAATGGTCATAATTTGTGTAAAACGGTATGTATGGATGTAAGACTCTTGTTATTCAGCTTCTGTGTGTTCAGTGAGCATTGACCTCTAGGATCACTGTACACGTACATTCGGTGATCTCGACTTATGAGTCGGGGTCCCCACATGTACTGTGGGTCTACCTGTACCCCGCCTCCTGACAGATTGACCCATTTGCACTTAAACAAAGGGACCTTAAAATCATGTCCGTAGTCAAGTTCCCATATGTCCACTATGTAACCATAATATGTGTCCTTTCCCCTCTCGTTGTTGCATCAAAGCGCACACCGCTGTTTTGGTTGGTGCTCTTTTGATCTTGGTCAATCGTGTAAAATGTATTCCCATTTATCTCGTATCCTTTGTAAATCAATACAGTCAAAGATGGTCCCCTGGACAACAAGTACAGCTCATCACAAATAGTGTTGTCACCTCTGAGACGTGTTTCCAACCAACTGCTGAAAGTCCTGATTGTTCACATGTAATCCAGTCGTCACACTGCTCCGGGTGTTTGGAGCGCAGACTGTTCTTGTGTTCATCGACATACGGGGTCACCAAGGTAGAGTTCTATAGGACTGTGTAGTGTGCTTGAGATCAAGAATATCCGTCCCTACATATTATTGAGTCTCTTCCAAGCGTGCCTTTTCCAGTCAGTCTACCCTCATACCGCGATTTAGGGAGACCTATCTTCTTAAGGACGGGATTGAAGTCAACAGAAAACCCGATGACATCCTCTGTTTGATGGCCCATGGAGATGCTTCCTTCTGGCCTAGCGCGGTTACGGACATATTTCTTTAGGACTCCCATGAACCTCTCGTTGACTAGATGAACTAGGACGCGCGTCATGATATTGAAGAAGGATGGTGGGAACACCAGCTCGAAACTGACAAGACATTGTGCCACATCACTCCTTAGCCTTGGTATGATTTCTGGATCGATCACCTTCTGAGAGATTGCATTGAGGAATGCACATAGCTT
The DNA here is from genome assembly GCF_002162155.2 of Triticum dicoccoides. Lineage (NCBI taxonomy): Eukaryota > Viridiplantae > Streptophyta > Magnoliopsida > Poales > Poaceae > Triticum > Triticum dicoccoides. Next base: position 684,974,871 of record NC_041386.1, on the reverse strand, counting down.
CACAATGGCTAATCGGACTTTTTCCGGTAGAAGCCCCCTCAACGCAACCGGAAGCAGTTGCGTCATAATCACGTGGCAGTCATGAGACTTTAGGTTCTGGAACTTTTTCTCTGGCATATTTATTATTCCCTTTATATTCGACGAGAAGCCAGTCAGGACCTTCATACTGAGCAGGCATTCAAAGAAGATTTATTTCTCTTTTTTCGTAAGAGCGTAGCTGGCAGGACCTTCATACTGCTTTGGAGGCATGCCGTCTTTTTTGTGCAAACGTTGTAGGTCCTCCCGTGCCTCAGGTGTATCTTTTGTCTTTCCATACACGCCCAAGAAGCCTAGCAGGTTCACGCAAAGGTTCTTCGTCACGTGCATCACGTCGATTGAAGAGCGGACCTCTAGGTCTTTCTAGTAGGTTAGGTCCCAGAATATAGATTTCTTCTTCCACATGGGTGTGTGTCCCTCAGCGTCATTCGGAACAGCTAGTGTGCCGGGACCCTTTCCAAAGATTACGTGTAAATCATTGACTATAGCAAGTACGTGATCACCGGTACGCATGGCGGGCTTCTTCCGGTGATCTGCCTCGCCTTTGAAATGCTTGCCTTTCTTTCGACATTGATGGTTGGTCGAAAGAAATCGACGATGGCCCAGGTACACATTCTTCCTGCATTTGTCCAGGTATATACTTTTAGTGTCATCTAAACAGTGCGTGCATGCGTGGTATCCCTTGTTTGTCTCTCCTGAAAGGTTACTGAGAGCAGGCCAATCGTTGATGGTCATGAACAGCAACGCCTTTAGGTCAAATTCCTCCTGTCTGTGCTCATCCCACGTACGTACACCGTTTCCATTCACAGCTGTAAAATTTCTTCAACTAATGGCCTTAGGTACACATCAATATCGTTGCCGGGTTGCTTAGGGCCTTGGATGAGAACTGGCATCATAATGAACTTCCGCTTCATGCACATCCAAGGAGGAAGGTTATACATACATAGAGTCACGGGCCAGGTGCTGTGATTGCTGCTCTGCTCCCCGAAAGGATTAATGCCATCCGCGCTTAAAGCAAACCATACGTTCCTTGGGTCACTTGCAAACTCATCCCAGTACTTTCTCTCGATTTTTCTCCACTGTGACCCGTCAGCGGGTGCTCTCAACTTCCCGTCCTTCTTACGGTCCTCACTGTGCCATCGCATCAACTTGACATGCTCTCCGTTTCTGAACAGACGTTTCAACCGTGGTATTATAGGAGCATACCACATCACCTTCGCAGGAACCCTCTTCCTGGGGGTTTCGCCGTCAACATCACCAAAGTCATCTCGTCTGATCTTATACCGCAATGCACCGCATACCGGGCATGCGTTCAGATCCTTGTATGCACCGCAGTAGAGGATGCAGTCATTAGGGCATGCACGTATCTTCTGCACCTCCAATCCTAGAGGGCATACGACCTTCTTTGCTGCATATGTACTGTCGGGCAATTCGTTATCCTTTGGAAGCTTCTTCTTCAATATTTTCAGTAGCTTCTAAAATCCTTTGTCAGGCACAGCATTCTCTGTCTTCCACTGCAGCAATTCCAGTACGGTACCGAGCTTTGTGTTGTCATCTTTGCAATTGGGGTACAACCCTTTTTTGTGATCCTCTAACATGCCATCGAACTTCAGCTTCTCCTTTTGACTTTCGCATTGCGTCCTTGCATCGACAATGACCCGACGGAGATCATCATCATCGGGCACATTGTCTGGTTCCTCTTGATCTTCAGCAGCTTCACCCGTTGCAGCATCATTGGGTAAATCGTCTGGTTCCTCTTGATCTTCACCAGCTGCCCCCGTTGCAGCATCACCGTATTCAGGGGGCACATAGTTGTCATCGTACTCTTCTTCTTCGTCGTCTTCCATCATAACCCCTATTTCTCTGTGCCTCGTCCAAACATTATAATGTGGCACGAAACCCTTGTAAAGCAGGTGGGTGTGAAGGATTTTCCAGTTAGAGTAAGACATTGTAGTCCCACATTTAATGCATGGACAACACATAAAACCATTCTGCTTGTTTGCCTCAGCCGCTTCGAGAAACTCATGCACGCCCTTAATGTACTCGGAGGTGTGTCTGTCACCGTACATCCATTGCCGGTTCATCTGCGTGCATTATATATAATTAAGTGTGTCAAAAACCATTACAGAACATCATGAATAGATAAATAAGTGACCAAATTAATAGAAGTTCATCGTCACACTAAAACCAAAGTACATACATAGTTCTCATCTAACAACCTATAGCTCTCCAGAGCATCTAATTAATTAAACCATACATTGAAACTATGTAAAACATTTCAATGCGAAAACAAATGCGATCATAATCGCAACCAAGGTAACAACTGATCCAACGGCATAATGATGCCAAGCCTCGTTATGAATGGCATATTTTCTAATCTTTCTAATCTTCAAGAGCATTGCATCCATCTTGATCTTGTGATCATCGACGACATCCGCAACATGCAACTCCAATGTCATCTTCTCCTCCTCAATTTTTCTTATTTTTTCCTTCAAGAAATTGTTTTCTTCTTCAACTAAATTTAACCTCTCGACAATAGGGTCGGTTGGAATTTCCGGTTCAACAACCTCCTAGATAAATAAAATATATGTCACGTTGGTCGGCATAATTGTCATAAACAATAAATGAACCAATAGTTATGAAAAGATAATATATACCTCATCCGAATCATAGACAGGACGAGGGCCGACGGGAGCGGATACCAAAACCATCACACTATATAAGATGCAATAATAAAAGTAAGAAAATAATACAAGTATCTATCTAAACATACAAGTAAGAATATTTTTCCTTTCAGAAAGAAGATAAGAACAAGAGGCTCAGCACGGTGGTCCCGGTGATGAGATCGGCGCGGGTGATCAACGGCGGTGAAGACGGGGACGGGGCGTGACGGACCGCTAAGCCTAGACAAATATTGAGGAAAATGGAGCTTGGAGGTCGAGCTTGGAGAGGAGAAAGCTTAAGTAGTGTGGCTCGGGCATTCCATCGAACACCTTGTATGCATAGGAGGTGAGCTAGAGCACCACCAAGCCCTTTCCCCTCGGCGGCCAGAAAAAACAGAGCAGTGTGCTCTGCTCTTACGCGAGGGGGTATATATAGGCACCTCATTGGTCCCGGTTGGTGGCTTGAACCGGGACCAAAGGCAGCCTTTGGTCCCGGTTCAAGCCACCAACCGGGACCAATGGTGGTGGGGCAGGAGCGAGGCCCATTGGTCCCGGATCGTCCCACCAACCGGGACCAAAAGGTCCAGACGAACCGGGACCAGTGGCCCACGTGGCCCGGCCGGCCCCGGGGGCTCACGAACCGGGTCCAATGCCCCCATGGGTCCCGGTTCTGGACTGAACCGGGACTAATGGGCTGACCCGGCCTGGACCTTTGCCCCCTTTTCTACTAGTGGGGCATCCTGACGACGGGCCCGGGGGTGCCCATCCACCAGGTCCGGTTTTCCTCGTGGCCGTCTCCATTACCGGCCTGGCTCGCTGGGTCCCTTGTGCCGGTCTACACGACGGCCTCGGTCGGGCCGCACGTGCTGCCTCCGCCGGCGACACACCCGGCCATGCAGTTTGGCGGGTCCTCGGGCTATGCCGAGCCCTTCACCAGCGTCGACGGGCCCCTGTTCCAGGGCGGCACCCTGATGCCCGCCTACTCGGCCCCATCATCCTTGCTGCGCCGTGCTGACGAGGCGCACCCGCCCGCCGTCCACGTCCAGACGCCGCCGAGATTCTCCAAGCTGGAGTTCGCGACCTACGACGGCACGGTCAACCTCCTGAATTGGCTCAACAAATGCGACCAATTTTTCAGGGGACATAGCATCAAACTTTATCTAAACATTTTTTGTTGCGGGTGAGTGCGTGGTTGAACACACATGAAGAATTTCTCACTGGGACGAAGGTGAGAATTTTAAGACTCTTGCATTTATTCTTTTGTAAAGGAGCATGAACCCCATTTTGCATGTTATCACATTGTTAGATGTTTTGGACTCAATTGCCTTTACGCTCTAAATAACATATATATGTACGAGAAGTATCATTCTCAGTTGTCAACTCTCTCTTAACAATAATGCTTCTTTGATGTCACAACATGAGTGACCAGATTCCGGAAGTGAATTCCATCATGATGCATTTTTTAAATTCTATTTATATTTTAGGTGGGTGATGGACGCGCATGTGATATTTTTTTCTCCTATTGCAGCGCACGTGCATGTTTGCTATGCTAACCAAAACAGTTACATTAAAAGCTCGGAAAATTTGATGCTATGTACTATAAAGTACATCTGTGCTATTCACTATTAATGGTAGGAAATTGTGTAGACAAACACATGCTACTAATATCTAGCAACATCTACTTTGCTCCGTGACATTGTGACATTGTTGCCACTGTTGATGATGGCAAGGGGAAGGATAGGCGGTGAAACGGGTGAGATATCGTGTTGAAAAAGAGGATGCCGACCTGTGAGAGGTCTTTAGCCATAATTGTTGTGGCAGCGGCATGCATTTATTTTTATTCTGTTGCAACGTACGGGCATTTTTGCTAGTACACATATATTCATCTATTTTCTTGGCACTCTTTGTTTCACATAATTTAACAAGTTTTGCCTGTAACATCCGCATGTCAGGCACCCGATTTCTAATAGTAAGCCAGTTTGTGGCTACGTACCATTAGATCATCAATTCTGCCATTTTATTTCATATATACTGCTCACGTACCGTGCTGGCAACCATCAGTCCATCTGATGGAAGAAACCCATATATACCTTCCTCCTCGTGTGCCGCTAACCATGTGAGCCATTACCATGCATTTCGCTTTGCATGTCTTCCATGAAAATACTCATGGAAATGGAAGGTATTGGGAACAAATTCGACAACATCAAACTAAGCTCGAGCTACGACTATCAGCTTCGTGGTTTCATCAACCATCTCTGCATGGCCACTCGATTATTGTTTCATCAAGCATGTCAGGGCCCGGGATTTTTCAGGGTCGCGGCCTCCACATCAAAGAAAAGTGTTTCTTTCTGCCGTTGGACATACTCAACTACTCAGGCTTATTATCTGCTAGACTGAGTCCCCTAATCAGGAAGACAAAGTTCTCACGTGTTTCCACTGGTACTGCAAGGAACAATCATTCTGACAGATATAGTCATATCTGAAATCTGTTGGTACAGGCCCGATCAGACGTTGCACGTCGGCTCCTTGACGAGTACTTTCCGTCAACCGAACACGTACGTACGAAACACGCTTGATCGATTTTTCCTGAGGCAATGTGCACGTACAAAACTAGCTGATGGATGTTGAAGCTAGCTAGTTTAGTACGTAGCAACGGCTGGATACTTAATCGATCTTGACTAGCACAACTCGGCGAAACACAAGAGATTTGATGGCTAATAGGTGCGTGTCGCACCTATGTCTATTATTGCTTTCAGTCTGATGATTACAGGGGGACTAGGTACAGGTATAAATAGTATCTATCCTACCTAGCATCTAGCCGACTCGGCAAAAGACTACAAGTCCGTTCCGGACTAGTTTTTTCCTAATCGTGATTATCTCTAACAATCACCCCCCTAAGCACGATGTCCTCACTTCACAGCTTGGACGCCGATCCTTCCCCGCATCTCCGTGAACTTCTGCCGTCCCAAAGACTTGGTCAGGATATCTGCAAGCTGGTCGTCGGTGCAAACATAGTTGACTTCAATCTTGCTTTCTTCCACGCACTCCCGTATGTAGTGATACCGTATGTCGATGTGCTTCGTCCTATCATGATGCACTGGATTCTTACATAGGGCAATCACAGACTTGTTATCAACATTGAGCACCACACTCTCTGCTTTCTTATCTGTGAGGTCACCGAGTAGCCTTCCTAGCCACACCCCTTGACCCGCCGCGGTCGCAGCTGCAATATACTCCGCTTCGCAGGATGATAATGCGACCACCTTTTGCTTTTGTGATAGCCAAGTCACTATGCTCCTGCCCAAGAAATATGCCACTCCCGAGGTACTTTTACGGTCGTCCACATCTTCTGCCAGGTCGCTATCACTATAGCCAAGTAGCTCCACCATCTCCTTCTTCTCTCTCAAATAGACACAACCGAAGTTTGTTGTCCCTTTGATGTACCTGAGTATATGTTTGACAGCTGCCCAATGTTCAGTCGTGGGTGCTTCCATGAAGCGACTCACTATGCCAACGAAATAGGCCAAGTCCGGTCGTGTATTCACAAGATACCTTAGGCTTCCGACCACACTTCTATACTCCATTGCATCAACCGCAGAGGCTTCACTCCTTTTGCTAAGTTTCAGTCGAGGCTCCATTGGAACAAAACTTGGGTTGCAATCCTCCATGCTACAGCTTTCAAGTATCTTCTTTGCATATGCCTCCTGGCATAGTGTGATCCCCTCCGGCTTTTGATGTACCTCGATCCCGAGGTAGTAAGTCAAGAGCCCTAGATCACTCATCTTGAATAGCTCCTTCATCTGTAGCTTGAATCGCGCAATCTCCTCTTCGTCTGCTCCAGTTATCAAGAGATCATCAACATAGATGCCCACTAAGAGATGATCCTTGCCTTTACCTCGCTTGTACATAGCATGCTCGAGTGGACTTTTCTCAAAACCAAGAGAAATCAATGTACGATCAAGCTTGATGTTCCACGCCCGAGGAGCTTGATGTAGCCCGTACAATGCCTTGTGTAGCTTTAACACCTTGTGTTCCTCTCCTTCTTTGATGTACCCGGGTGGTTGCTTCACGTATACTTCTTCTTTCAACTCCCCGTTCAAAAATGTGGATTTTACATCCATGTGATGTAGCTTCCAAGATTCTTGAGCCGCGAGAGCTATAACTAGCCTCACCGATTCCATCCTTGTGACTGGAGCGAACACTTCCTCGAAGTCCACACCTTGCTCTTGCACGAATCCTTTAGCTATAAGCCGAGCTTTATGCTTCAGCAAGTTCCCTTCGGCATCCTTCTTGACTTTGTACACCCACTTGAGCCCTATGGCTTTATGGCCGTTGGGAAGATCCGTGAGCTCCCATACTTTGTTGTCCCGTATCGATCCTAACTCTTCATCCATAGGACGACGCCAGTACTTCTCTTTGTTTGCATCTTCAAATTTCGTCGGTTCCTCGACGCTTAGCAAACATTGTCGTCCTCTTCTTTTAATTTTCACCGGATTTACCTTCTGAAGCGCTTCCTTCGGATATAAATCTAATACTGGTCGAAGACGGACTGGCGTAGGCGGATGTTCCCTCCTCTCCTGTTCTGTCGAAGACGAAGAAAATTCATCTGAAGTTGCCAAGCTTCCATTTTCTGGCGATTGGGGCTCTCCTGAGCTATCTGCACGTACACCAGAAGAACCAGCCACGAAATCTGAAGTTGCTTCACGTGATGATGCACTTCTGGACCTCCTGTCACGTGGCCTTGTGGAGATTTGGTAGCGGCTGGGCTTTCTGGCTCGTGGGAAGAACTCCCTGGTGAAGAGCCTGGTGCTCCGCCGCTGCTGCCTCCAGCGCACCTCTCTCCACTGCTGCTGCTGCCTGTAGCGCCGCTCGCAGCGTCTCCTCGTGGGATGCCACCAGATACAGGTGAACTCCCTGACGCGTCTCGCCGCGCGTCGTCGTCTCGAGCATCGCTCCGTGCCGCCGAAGTGTCCGGTTGATCAATATTATCTGCACGCTCAGAATCGTTGTAAAAAACGTGAAAGATTTCATCAGCGATCGGGTATACCGGCTCGGTGGAGTTCCAATTCCATGACTTTGCTTCTTCAAAGACCACGTCATGCGTTACAACCACCTTATTGTTAGAGGGGTTGCATGCACGGTATGCCTTCGTGCCCGCTTCATAGCCAACCAACACCATTGGAGTACTCCGGTCCGCCAACTTGCTAGTATGCCCGGACACCGTCTTCACATGCGCGACGCACCCAAAAGTGCGAAGATGATCAACCGCGAGCTTGTGTCCGTACCATGCTTTGTACGGTGTCATCCCAACCACACTCTTGGTTGGAGCCCGATTCAGCAAATAAACGGCCGTGTTGACCGCCTCACCCCAAAACATGCCCGGCATCCCTTTGCTCTTCATCATGCTTCGTGCCATCGCCACCACAGTTTGATTCCTCCGTTCCACAACACCGTTTTGCTGCGGTGAATATGGCGCCGTAAGATACCGCTTGATACCATGTGCTTCGCAAAATTCCGTGAATTCACGAGACTTGAACTCACCCCCCCCCCCCCGGTCGGTACGGAGGGCCTTTAGCTTGGCTTCAAACTCGACTTCGGCCTCCATATTTACTTTCCTGAAGGCTTGCAAAGCTTGATCTTTAGTCTTCAACAACACAATCCACATGTATCTGCTGAAGTCGTCGACGATGAGCAACAAGTATTTGTTCCCAGCTGGGGTAGCCGGAGTAATAGGGCCGCACAAATCTCCATGGACCAACTCAAGAGCTTTACTTGCTCTAAAGTTTCCCTCTATGGGGAACGAGGCCCGCCTTTGTTTCCCAACAAGGCAACCGTCGCACACTTGCTCAACATGATCGATGCACGGTAGACCACGTACCATCTCCTTTTGTCCAAGTTGCCGAAGAGCTTGAAAATTTAGATGACCATAGCGCGCGTGCCACTTCCATGCCGAGTCTTCCATGCTTGACAAGAGACATACTGGATCCACATGATCCAAGTTGAGGATGTAGAGTCTGTTCGGCGACCTCTGCACTTTCATGATCAACATCCTCTGACGGTCATACCCCCATAAATAGCCATCTTCGAGCACAATCTTGCAACCACGCTCCTCAAGCTGGCCGAGACTTATGATGTTGCTCTTTAGTTTGGGAATATAGTACACATCTGTGAGTACCTTGTGACCGCCGTTCTTCAGCTCAAACAGGACAGTGCCTCGCCCTGTGATGCCAACGGTTCGACCGTCACCGAACCGAACCGTGCCTCCCACCGAGAGATTTAGCTCAGAAAACTGGTCCTTGTCGCCGGTCATGTGGTTGCTTGCTCCCGTGTCGAGGTACCACACATGTCCCGCCGTGTTCGTCCTCTGCTTGTCATGAAGATAAACCTTCTCTTCGTTGAGCGTGACAACCTCGGTAGCCGGCGCCTTTGGAGCTGGACCCTCCTCGTCCATAAGCTCGCATACTTCGACCACACTAGTGCAGAACCGGGCAATAGCACCGGTTCGTAAGGCCCTTTAGTGCCGGTTACATAACCGGCACTAAAGTGTGGTCACTAAAGCCCCCCCCCCCTTTAGTACCGGTTCAGCACGAACCGGTGCTAAAGGGCAACCACGTGGCACGAGCCAGCTCCGGGGGCCGGGAGCCCTTTAGTACGGGTTGGTAACACCAACCGGTACTAAAATGTTTGGGGGGTTTTGGTTTTATGATTTCTTTTTCATTTAATTTTGTGTTTTCCATTTTAATTCTTTTTCGTTTCACCCGCAGATATATATATATATATATATATATAATAACTCATGCATGCTCGCATCATACATCATCATATATAATAACAAGTCCTACTAGCTAATTAATCAAGCATCATCATACAACTTCTACTCGTTATTAATAATAAGTCATACGATCATCATCCTCATAGTCATCAAACCCAACCCTACATAATTGTTCTTAGCACATGATCATCAGTATCAGGTAGGATCGGACCTAAACACACTTAAGGTAAAATAGCATAAAATAATATAGACCCTGACTCTCCATTATGAAGAATGGAGATCATCCTGTCTCCAATTCTTGCTCCTCGCTTCCTTTTGCTTCCAAGAAGCTCCTTACGACTGTCCATATATTTTTTTTCATCCTTTGATTGCCATGTCTCCACTTGTTTTAGAAATCCGGTATGGCCAGTTGAGATTCGTAGGATGACCTGGATATATGTTCAAAACACGAAGGCTACCGCCATTCTGATACATCAAATGAGGCACACAATCCTCTGGGATTCTCTGTTGAAAAACATAGTAATAACTTCATAGTTAGAAATGATGTACTAGTTTTAGAAGTATGCAAAAAGATGCACGGATGTCGTAATAGTAATAAAACTTACCAGGGTATCTCCATGGTAGTTACCGTAGTTCAACACGTGCACTAGTGGCACGTATTGACCACAATGTTGAGGAGTTCGATTGTAGATGTTGTAATTCTCAATATCATTACAAAATCCAACCAGATGAGTTTTCTCCTTGTAAGTTAACTCAGAGCCATCGGTGTAGTAAGTTCTATCTACCATCTTCTGCACATTCTTTGATACTTCAAAATAAGCTGTCAATGGAAATAAGCTGTCAACTATTTTGAAATGAACAATATAAGTTCTATTAATAATTAACTATGTTTGAGAAACTCACATAGCGGTAGAACTGGAGGAGTATCAACAAGGACCCAAATGTCCATATTGTCTTGCTCGATTTCAGGATGACCAAGATCCATGGTGACAAGCATACCCTCATCAAAATCATACAATTTGCAAAATGCTTCCCAATTTTTGCAACTAAAATGGATTACGCTCTCAGCATTATACAACTTTACTTCAAAATCCACATCATGATGGGTCCTTAGGTGAATTTTCTTTGTTTCAAAATTTTCATGGTCTTCAAAATCCATCCTCTCCAAGACATAGCGTCTTGCATGGCATGGGATTAACTATACTCGAATTGTAAAAGATTAAAATTACACGTTGAAATAGTTGAAGTCATGCTTAATTATGAAAAAAACACTTGTCGTCGTTGCGTACCGTTTCAACTTCGAAGGTCTCCTCGAGCTTAATGCTGAAGCGCCGACCATCGTCCAGGTGAGGCCTGTCGCACTCACCTCGATCATCGTGGCACCAGTCACACTCCCCTGGGAGACTTTCGTCCTCCGGTGATGACATTTCCATACGTTCATAATTCAAAGACTAAATTAGATCATTATTATTCAACTAATCATATGCATAAAAATAAACTAGTTCTATTAATTTTCTTGCTAAAAATAAACTACTTCTATAGTAAAATGAACCAGTTTTATTAAATCAACTAGTTCAACTACTAAGCACTTACTATAAATAGAATAATATAGTACTTACTAAAAATAAACAAGTTTCCCTAGTTCTAACTAAGTCCATTAAACACTTTCTAAGTAGTACTAATGAAATCTTTTTCGTCGTCAGATGACATTTCCTATGTTCATATAGGTGAAACATATATTAAACACCTATATCTAGCCAAATATATATTCATCTAACATTTGACATTAATATATCTAACTATATATTCAATTGACATTACTATATATTTAACTTTTCTATCTAATTCATCTAACATTCGACATTAATCTAACATTTATATAAACTCAAAATATATAAAAAATTAAATAAACAAAAAACTCATTAACCTAGTTATATTAATTATTGAACTAGTTCAAATCTCATATACCTAAATTTTCTTACTAAAAATAAACTAGTTATATTAATTATTGAACTAGTTCTAATCTCTAGTTCGACAATTTTTCTATCTAGCTAGCTAATTCATCTAACATTCGATATTAATCTAACATTCGACATTAATCTAGTATGTATGTGTGTATGTGTGTGTATGCGTGTGTGGTATATGTGTGTGTGTGTGCGGCCCGGCCCGTACGCCGCCGCCCCGTACGTACGAGCGGGGCGCCGGCGTTCGGGGCGCCGGCGGGGACGGACGGCGGCGCGCGCGGCGTTCCGGGCGGACGGCGGCGGCGGCCGGGTACGCGCGAGGAGAGAGAGCGAGATACGTACGGACGGCGGCGCGCGGCGTTCGGGGCGGCGGCGGGGACGACGACGACGACGACGGGCGACGGGCGGCGACGACGGGAGCGGCGCGCGAGACAGGTTGACGAAAGAAGTGGGGAGATGTAACTGAAATTTCGTAAGTGCTGTATATATAGGGTGAGCCTTTACTACCGGTTGGAGCCACCAACCGGTACTAAAGGCCAGGCCAAGAGGCGGGAAGAGCAGGTCTTTAGTACCGGTTGGTGGCTCCAACCGGTACTAAAGGCCTCGCGCTGCCACCCCAAAGTTTAGTCCCACCTCTTCGGGCGAAGGGCAGCCGCACTGGTTTATAAACCCAGCAGCGGCTACCCCTTCGAACTCCTTTATATAGCAGACTTGTGGGCCTAAATTCTGCGCGCTGTCCTGTGAGTCTGCTGGGCCTTTAAGGCCTGTAATTGCACTCCTGTGGCCTAGCAGGCCCACAGGGCAGCGCCCCAATTTTTTTTTGTAGTTTTTTTCTTTTCTGCTATTTTTTCTTCTATTTCTTTCTGTGTAGTTTTTTGTATCGTTTTTTCTTTTCTGTTATATTTATTTTCTTCTATTTATTTGTGAGTAGTTTTTCATCTAGTTTGCCAAAATTCAACATTTTCAGAGTTCATTTTGTAGTGATTTTCAATTTCACGGTCATTTTGTAAACGATTGAAAAATAGCAAATATAATTTTTTCCTTTTCTGCTTCAATTTTTCTTCTATTTATTTCTAAGCAGTTTTTTCTTGTCTGCTATATTTATTTTGTTCTATTTATTTCTGAGTAGTTTTTTTATATAGTTTTTTTTTCAGCAATAGTTTTTTTTTCTTTTCTGCTATTTTTTCTTTTCTGCAAAACTTGATGGTCAAAGTCTGGAGTTATAACCAAAGTTAAAAAAAAAGAAATACCGACGTGCAATTAGTTTTTGCCATAACAAAAGAAGTCCGGAGTTGTAATAAGTTATTAAAAATAAAAATACTTTGATCATATCAATGATCTTTGTGTGTACAATCTGAATTGTCAATATGAGTCATCAACGATTTATAAACCGATGAAGACTCATATATTGAGGTCACAAATTCTACACATAGAGTTCAATGAAGACCAAGTGCTTATGATAGTTTGAGAAATAACATATTTAAGGTGGTAAAAGGCTTGTTAGGGGAGCGAGGTGGGACTAATTAAAACATCCTGCCACAACGTCATTAGTACCGATTCGTGGTACGAACCGGCACTAAATGGTGATGGTGGGGCCATAGCCTGACCGTAGGCTGACACAGCCTCTTTAGTACCGGTTCGTGGCATGAACCGGTACTAAAGGTGCTATTGATCGCCCCCACGAACCGGCACTTATGTATACATTAGTACCGGCTCAAATTCAAACCGGCACTAATGTGCTTCACGTATGACCCTTTTTCTACTAGTGCCATGAGCATCATGTCGCTATCATCGCCTCCCTTGGCCATGAGAGCTCTTTTCTTCAGTGGATTCTTGCAATCAGACTTGAAGTGACCGAGGATTCCACAATTGTGACACTTTACTTTCTTTATGTCAAATTTTCTCCTTGGTTTTCTAGCCTTTTCTTCCTGTCCAGCAAAGTCCTTTCTCGCCGGGCGTTGCTTCTCCTTTGCTTTACTGCCGCTCGAGGATCCACCTTGCTTTTCTTTCATCAGGGCCATCCATTGAGCCATTGTAAGCATGAGATGCTCACTCTCCTTCGAATCGCCGAAGCTGAGACGAATTCTCTCGTCGTGGGCCTTGAACCTTCCGACGAGATCCTCGACCGTGAGAGTCTTTAGGTCGAGACATTGTTCGATTGACGTGACGATCTGGATGTAGCGTGCCGGCGCGGCGCGCAAAAAACGTCGGACGATCGCAACTTCTTCTAGGGTTGAACCATAGCTGCGTATGCCGTTGACGAGGGTCTTAAGACGGGCGGCAAACTGATCAACCGTCTCACTTTCATCCATCTTCAGGCACTCGTAGCTTCTCATCAGGGACTGAAGGTGTGCTTCCTTGACACGGTCATGACCTGGTGCAGGATCTTGATGGTCTCCCATGCCTCCTTCGCCGAGTTCTTTCCGACGAGGTGTTGCAGCACATCCTTCGGCATGGCGGAGTAGATCGGTGTTAACGCCTGACGATCCTTCCGGTACTTCGCCGCGCCCTTTGCGTACTCGGCACCGCCCGGGTCGACGGCTTCCCAGAACTCAGCTCCCTCCATCGCGACCTCCATGTTCATCGCCCATAGTGCGTAGTCTTCTCGATCCAGACGGGGAAATTGCGATCCCCCACCATCGGCATCGGTGCTCCTGCTGCCGCCGTCACGATCTCCTTGCCCGTGGTCGACATGATCCTTCGATTGCTTTCCGAGAATCACGTCAATACCAAAGCTCTAGATATCAATTGTTGGTACAGGCCCGATCAGACGTTGCACGTCGGCTCCTTGACGAGTACTTTCCGTCGACCGAACACGTACGTACGAAACACGCTTGATCGATTTTTCCTGAGGCAATGTGCACGTACAAAACTAGCTGATGGATGTTGAAGCTAGCTAGTTTAGTACGTAGCAACGGCTGGATACTTAATCGATCTTGACTAGCACAACTCGGCGAAACACAAGAGATTTGATGGCTAATAGGTGCGTGTCGCACCTATGTCTATTATTGCTTTCAATCTGATGATTACAGAGGGACTAGGTACAGGTATAAATAGTATCTATCCTACCTAGCATCTAGCCGACTCGGCAAAAGACTACAAGTCCGTCCCGGACTAGTTTTTTCCTAATTGTGATTATCTCTAACAAAATCAAGATCGAGGACTGGTGACCGGTGCCGACGTGTCGGAACCGCAGAAATCAGCATGTCTCGCCCGGTCCGCTCCGGCGGGCGGGATGGTGAAACCCTAGCTGCCGCCAGCCAGCTCTCCCTCCCTGCCTCCCCTCCTCCCCGCCACCGCCGGATGACGCCACCGGGCGAAGCCCGGCTAGCGTCGGTGGTGCCGGGGTCTCTCTCCTGCCTCCCCTGGTGCCATATGGCGTGAGACACAAGGTCAGGCAAGGTGCGCGGCGCTTGCGCAGGGCGGCGCGGTGGCGCCCCGGGCTGCTGTGCGTCGGACGCAGCGGTTCGACGACGCGGCGGCGACTGGGTGGAGCTGGTGGCGGGGCGCGCTGGCGCGTTGGGGGCGGCGGGGCAGCAGGCTTAGCTGCTTCTTCAGATCCGGTAGTCGGCGACGAGGGCAACGGCGGCGTGGGCTGGGGGCGGCTGACGGCTTGGCTGGGCCGGCCCCTGGCGTGGAGGAGCTGCTCGTCCACGGGGCAGCGGCATCGGGCGGATCGTGCGGGCTGGCCCCGTTCGAACCCTGCGGGATCTGCCGCTCGGGATCCGGCAGCGAGGGCTGGGTCCAGCAGGAGTCGCGGGCGGCCAGCGTTGCCGTGCTTAGGGGTGGTAGTGCTGGTGGCGTGGCTGTGGTGGTGGTTGGGCGTGTGAGTCCTGGGGTCCGGCCGAGCCTCCTTCCCTGATTGGGCGACGGCGTGCGGCGTGGGCGGGCGCTTAATGGGCTCTTCTTTGGATGCGGTGGCAGCGGTTCCCTCCCCCTCTTCGACGGAGGCGCGCCGTCAGTGGCCTCTCGCTGGTCGGTGCCATTGGCCATGGTGGGGCGAAGCAGAGTGCTTCGGGTGGGCAGGCCGGTAGGATGGGAGCTTCGATGAGGTCGAGCCGCCCGTCGTCGGTTGGGGCCGTGTGCCGCCCCTCCCTTCCCACTTCCCTAGCCTGGTGCTTGTTGGTTGCTGACTCGGTGTTGTCTGAGGCAGGACGGTCGTTGCGGTTTCCTTCGATGGATGGTCTGGATGCAGGGCGGCGGCCCTGGCGGTGGGAGGCGTGTTGATCTTGGGCGGATTGCACGGCTCGGGTGCGGGCGGGCAGACATGGCCGCTCGGGGGGCATGGATGCGGGTGGTTGGCGGAGCGGGGTTGTGTCGGAGGGATCGGTGCACCGGGGTTCATCGCTTGCCCAGTCTCTATACTGGCCGACGGTGGCGGCGTCCGTGGACGTCGTTTCCTCCCTGCAGGCTCCATCACGGTGCTCCATCTCCCTTTGGTTACTCCTGGGTGAAAACTTGATCCACGGGATCGGACGGTGGTGGCTTTGGTCGTTCCCTTATTGAAAGCATTGTTTTGGAATCCTCGCTACGCAATCGCCCGTCTCATTTTTCCTCGGTGGATTGCTCTTGGTGATCTCCGTCAGCTCAAGGCGACACTCCTTTGCTCCTCTTTTGGGTGCTTTGTAGTCGTTGGAGTGGTGTGTCGGTGCCCGGCACCCTTGTATCTAGCCTTGAGTGTGTGTTGTAGCCTTGGGTGTGTGTTTGTATCGGCTCGCAGTTGTAATCGGTGATAGATGCTTTATAATATAAAGCAGAGGAACCCTTTTTCGTAATCAAGATTGAGTTAGTTGTTATCCACATTCTGTTTCTGTGCAACATTGCAAAGCAAAGGGCGGGCTGTTCTTTTGACAAATGGTAAGCGTGGGATATAAAATAAGGGCTTCTATTCTCCGCCTCTAATTTTGTTTTATCCTCACTATCACTAGTGGTTGGGGCGCCATCCTCTGGCGCCGCTTAAAAGGAAATTGTGCGCATATTTTCATTTAAGAAAAAAAAATACATAGAGTCTTCGTCTTCGCTTAAAAGTCATCTCGAAAAAAAAAATCCTCATTGTCATCTAAAAAAGAAGTAAAGAAATTTGAGCACTGCTATACAAACGACAATAAGTAGACGATTTATGAACGACAAGCCATTGAAGCCGTCCATGCATGGCAAAAGCTGTTTGCAAACCGCTGGATAGACCATCGTGCAAGGGTCGTTCACCACATATGTCGTGTGCACAGCAGTTTCGAAAAAATTTACCACCGTAACCTACCAGCGAGTGCCACTTTGCATAACCCTTCATTTAAAAAATACCAGAGTTCCTCACCTCCATCTAAAAAGAAAAAATACATTTAAAAAGTAATCCACACCTTCATCTAAAAAATTTCTCACCACAGCCAACCAACTTGCGCCACATGTCATAGCTGGTTGGCCGCCCTTCACACGTATCATCTAAAAAGATTTCAAAAAATTTATCACTGCGGTCAACCAGCTTGCGCTACGTGTCATAGCTGGTTGGCCGCCCTTCATGCGTAGCTTAATGGGTTTAATTCTCTTCCTCTTATACTACTTATTTTCAGGCGAATGAAAAAGGGTTTCCCCCGCTTTACAAAGAAAGCAACCAACCGAAACTTGCCGGTACATACCCACACACAACACACCACACATGCCCAAGGCTGGATACAAAGATGCTGAAAACAGCATAACGACCCCACCAAAATCCTAGCAGCAAGCATCGGATGAAAATGCTAAGCACTACTACAAAGTCATCGGGGCCCTAACCGTGCGCGCGCCACCACGAATAGGAGACGCCGTGTAAGACGAACAACAAGCTCCAAGGCAGCACCTTGAGGAAGGGAACGACACCATCGCGTCATCACCACCCAATCCAAGGAATAGGGTTTCCTGCGAAGCACCCGACGACAAATGAGATGCCGCAACGGCCCCTTCAAGAAGGGGACGATGTCAGAACGCCGCCGCCGTCGGCCTGGCAATGCAGAGCGGGTTTTCACCCCGGCCAACACTCACCGTCACCGGATTGGGTTACGGACAACCGCAACGCCAGCATTGAACGACCCCACCCCAGTCAACATGCCGCCCACACGGCCATGGTGACCGGACAGCGCCCGAGCCACGTGCACCGCCCATGAGCACCCCGTCTACCACCAACCGGGCCGCCGCCACGGCATCCGAGCCCCACCCTCATCCAGGGCACACTAACCTGATGCAGCCGATCGGAACTGAGCAGAAGACCCCCTTCCACCCCAAAGCCAACACCTTGGCAGGGTCAATGACCTTGGCGGCCGGATCTGGGCTAGGCGAACTCCGGCGGCCACCCGAAGCAACTGCCAGATGCAACGGAGGGGGCACCGTGCCCCCTGCCCGGAGTCCCCCGCCACCTCCAGCTGGCCTCACGCGCACCCACACTACACCATGGAGCCACCTCGGCCAGACGAGCCCGTCGCTGAATCCATAGAAGAGGGAGGGAGCTCACCCCTGAGGCAGACAAACAACCGCGGGAGAGACCCGCCGTTGCCACGTGCAGACCGAATGACCACCGTGGCCGCAGCAGCGGCGCTGTAGACTACCCCACAAAGAGACTATGACGGACCTCTGCCAACGCCCCACGCCGCCCACCGCCATCCAGGAGCCGGATCCGGGTGGATTTGGCGTGACGCGCACCAGCATGCCACCGCCCAAATCATGATCTCCCACTGCCGCCACATTGCAGACGTGCCCTCCACTCGCCGGGGCATCCCTACCATGTTGGATATTTATGTGGCTTTCAACATTTATTCAAGGTGATTATTATTTATTTAAATCAACTTGGAATTATTCATATTATTGATGTTTGTGATGGGGAATAACCGATACGGAATTTCACTCGAGGAAGTAATATTCGAGGTGCCGAGGACGACTGTGATGGAATACCATAGAGGAATTAATAGGGATCGACTCTATTGGAATTTATATGTAAGTACGTATTTTTCCGGGACATCACAGGGTGGAAGAGCTGGGTTTGTTTTGCAGGACCGGCTCTGCAGACTGTTGACCCACATGATTAATATTGGAAGTTGATCTCACATATACAATCTAATCATGGCACATGACTCACACATGTGTGCTAGGGACGTATATTTACTCAGAAAACTGGCATGTTTGATCGTGGTTGGTAACATTGCCCAGGAGTCGTACGGATCTTTCCGGAAACAGGTGGAATAATAAAACGCCTGGAAGTGGAGTCTATAAATAGGTCCCTACCCTCTAGCCTGAATATGCATTGTGAGCGGCACCACGGAAAAGGCAGAGGAATTAGAGGGTAGACCGCATATCCCATAATTTCCTAACATTGGCATCATGAGCAAGGTTCGGTTGCGGTCACCCTAACCCTAATCACCGGCCAAATCCACGCCATCGCCGATCCGTTCCGCTGCTAACTCTGCCTGTATCGCCGTTGGTAGCTTCTGATTCCACTGCAACTCTGTCATCGTCCACCGCAAGCCTCTCGCCGCCGTTTTTCCACGCTCGTCCGGTAGCGCGCTGATGTGCCGCTGGATCAGCCGATGCGCTGTATTGCGCCCCATGAAAGCACGCACCAATTCGGCCAAGATTTCACCCGATCTGGAAACTAGTACTTTAATCCTGTCTTATGGGGAACACTACATCGAGAAGGAAGACTAGTAGTAGGCCTTTGGTGAGGGTTTGGTTCGATTGAGGAGTTCCAGTACTAGTACTTGCTATCATTCAAGTTCGAAAGAGTGGAGTAGGAACAGATTCATACTCCCTCCGTTCCGAAATAGATGACTCAACTTTGTACTAACTTTAGTATAAAGTTGAGTCATCTATTTCGGAACGGAGGGAGTACATCCGTGCGATCGAAAACATGGCAGGAATTGCTGCACAAAATTGTTTGCTGATTCGTCTTAGATTGGATCTGGGATTGAAGATATACTCCTGAGTCTCCCGTCATCAGGAATTCAATATTAAACTCTGTCCACGTGTGCAGATTGTTTTTCCTCTGTGTACGGATCGAGGAACAACAGGAAAGATGACAACTTGTTTAGCTGCTCCGGTTGGATGTGTACATGTTTATACATGGATCAAGGACGGAGGAAATCAAGTATACATGTGCCTGCTCCGGTCGAATCTGCTCCAGAATCAATCGGGTTCTACGTACTACAAGGAATCAATCAGGTTAGCTTCTAACTACGTGTACGTCATTGCCGGCGCCTTGCTTCGGAATTGAGCCCACGAACGAAGCCCGTCGACGAATATCCACACGCGTCAAAGTTGGCGCGTTGCCCCTCGTCGAACTCGCGCGGAACAGGCGCCTTGTGCGGAACGAGCTAGCTGCTCGGGGAAGACGAAAACTGCAGGGCTTGCCCACGCCTACTGCTACAGTTTTTGGCGTGGGGAACGAGGAAAGATGTCTGTCGCTGCTATTGTTACTACTTGCACGACCAGTGGTCAATTTGACGAATTGAGCAAGCTCATAATTCACAGGGTACTTTCCATCTGGCCTGTTTGGCTCTTTTCCCCTAAGGAAGCGAGGAATTAATTCTTGGCATACAAATCCAGACGTCAAGTTCTACAAGTTGATCGCAGAGGAAATATATGTATATATTTAAATGTATGTCATGGCTATTCTAAACTCTATGCCAAATTGATCGGAATAATCAATTTTTTTTCACCCTGAGTGGTCATTTAATATGCAATATGGAATATTATCTGCTCTATGGAGGAAGATAGAAACTCTTTGAGGGAAGGATATGATCAAATATTATTGGTTGCACCTCAAAGAGGAAGGTATAATATTTTATCAATGCAATTGGCAAAGAGGAAGGTATGTCTATAATTTGTATGCATGGATTTTTTTTTATTTTACCACTATTTTTCAAAATAGTCGTGTTGTGCATTCTGGTTATCGTTTACAATGATATAGTGTTTCACTTCCATGCAAACAATTCCAAGGAAATGCTAAAGTTAATAAACTTGGAATTGGAAATTATGCCCTCAAACTCTGTTGTGGAGGAAAATTAATCTTGATGGATACACTATTATACTAACCTTGCATGAGAAAGAATTCAAAAAATGTCTATTATGACAATCACTTATTTATGGAGGAAGATGGGAACCACTCCATGGAAACTTAAGGAATACAATAGCAATTTTATTGGCATGCTAACAGTACCAAAGAAAATTATATATATTGTGTGTTTTGTCATTAATTACTGCCAAATCTTATACAATTTGGAATTGGAAAATTTTCCATGAAACTCCCTGGTGAAGGAAAAGTAATATTGTTATAGAACACTCTATATGCAACTTCAGTGCGAAGGGATTTAACTTATCGTTCTATCTTGGAACACATTATTTATGAAATACTATTTGGAAAAGGAAGAGTGGAAATATTGCTCAAGGATAAAACTAGTGCATTACGGAATTTCACACAATGGTCTATTCTTTCTTGATGGTCCATTGGAAGTTAGCAACCCAAATTGTTATTTGGGGAAACTCATAGAGAGGAATGCTGATAATGGGAACACATGCTTGGAATATTTTTGTCATGGACGACTTTGTAACATATCATGGAACCAAATTGAATGGCTTGAATGGCTTACTGATTCTATAATTCAAAACTTTAGTGGGAGGAATTTGGTTTTATGAAGCACATATATAATGTGTATTTGACTTGCACGCCTTTTCTTAAGGTGGAAGGAGATAAAAAGTTTCACATCATTTTTTATTATACATACAGTATCTCTTTGGATACTCCCACTAGAGGTCAGATCATTTATTTTATCTCATTCATCTTTGACTCTTGACCGCACTTGGTATGTTATGTTTATCTTTCAAATACAAGTCTAATACTGAAGTGGAAAATCTGTTGATTAAAGGATTTCAAAGGTTTAACAACTGATTGGTGGGGGATTATACTTCAGGAAATATATCATATGGATACGTAACAAGCATGGAACTTCATTCACCACTGTATTGTACCTTATACTTCAAAATTTAATGGACGAATTGAATATATCTTTAATACTCCCTTATACTTCATAATTGAAAGGAGGAATTGAATATCCTTGATACTCCCTTATTTTTCTTTGGAGGAAGCATTACATATTGTGTTCATATTTTTTTTTTCATCGAGCAGAGTCACTCCATATGGTTTGTAGACTGGAAAGAAGTATTTTATTGTGGCAAGAAATTCTCAACTACTACAAAGCACACACCAGGAATTTATTAATTTTTATTCTAATGGATCAAGGGTATGTTTTGTGATCTGGAAAAGGAAAACTGGTGGAAAGTGGGAGCACAATATTTTATGGATAATGGTGGAATAATTGGCAATTATACTGGAATATAATCTTGACACCAAAGGAAACTACAAGTGAAACTCCTAACACTAACATGCTTAAGATAAGTGGGAGGAGTTAGCTTGGAATATCATGTCTGGATAATTGTTATGTGTTGTTGGAGGAAGCTACTCTATTTTTTTATTAGAGGAATAACTAAAGTCTCTTAAAGGAGGCTTACATTTTTCATGAGTGTCAACTATGGGTGGAACAAATGCGGGAAGAAACTCAAGGAGGAAGAATACAGAGTGGGAACTTATTATCTCACGAAACAACCGCAAGCCCATTGCTCGTAAGTTTTCTTCCCAAATTTACAAGGAATTTGGTTGAATGGAATATTGTAATGTCACTGTTGTTATTCAAATTTTACACAATGGAAAACATATTTTGTGGAAACTCTTTCTCTGGAATTTAGGGAAAGAGGAAATAAGGCAGGGTTTTCTAATTCAATATATTAATGATGGTCTTATAACAAGCTTCACATCAATGGAATAACATATCACATGGTTTCTAAATGAAGCAAGGCGGTCATCTGCAAATGTAAGTGTAAAGTATTTTGCATTATTTGTATATGCTAACACTGTTCTTGTTGTTTGCAATGACAAAGTCACATTGATGGAAGTGAAAGCTTGGTTAACTTTTAACTTTCAAATGAAAGGCATATTTGAAACATCCGATTTTTGGAGTGGAAATACATAGGAAGTGTTTTGATACATTTTTCTATGCAAAATTGAAAACATGTTGAAATACCTTGATAAGGGGAATCATACTCAGTGAGGAATTATCTTCGAACTCCTGAAAAAAAAGGGATACTAAATGGTATTGGAATTTGTATATATTTTCATTATACTATCAACCTTAGCTACCGGAATCTATTGTCGCATTCAAGCGATGGAAGGAAATATGTGTCGTTAAGGGAATCCACACATCATATATGATCGTGGAATGTGCATCACAACCTGTCACTTATTTTGAAGTTTATGGTTAAAAGTAAACACAATTGAGGAAGATATATTGTATAGACAAGGTGTCAAATGATTAAACTCAGGTACGTATATTTCATTTATTGTATAATAATACTAATACGGTGCAGGTTCACTGACAATAGTCAGGAGTTCTTTTCAAAACATGTTTGCACATGGAACTTCATTTATTGATTAATATGTTTCAGCCAAGTGGGAGATGTTGGATATTTATGTGGCTTTGAACATTTATTCAAGGTGATTATTATTTATTTAAATCAACTTGGAATTATTCATATTATTGATGTTTGTGATGGGGAATAACCGATACGGAATTTATTGTATAATAATACTAATACGGTGCAGGTTCACTGACAATAGTCAGGAGTTCTTTTCAAAACATGTTTGCACATGGAACTTCATTTATTGATTAATATGTTTCAGCCAAGTGGGAGATGTTGGATATTTATGTGGCTTTGAACATTTATTCAAGGTGATTATTATTTATTTAAATCAACTTGGAATTATTCATATTATTGATGTTTGTGATGGGGAATAACCGATACGGAATTTCACTCGAGGAAGTAATATTCGAGGTGCCGAGGACGACTGTGATGGAATACCATAGAGGAATTAATAGGGATCGACTCTATTGGAATTTATATGTAAGTACGTATTTTTACGGGACATCACAGGGTGGAAGAGCTGGGTTTGTTTTGCAGGACCGGCTCTGCAGACTGTTGACCCACATGATTAATATTGGAAGTTGATCTCACATATACAATCTAATCATGGCACATGACTCACACATGTGTGCTAGGGACGTATATTTAGACTCAGAAAACTGGCATGTTTGATCGTGGTTGGTAACATTGCCCAGGAGTCGTACGGATCTTTCCGGAAACAGGTGGAATAATAAAACGCCTGGAAGTGGAGTCTATAAATATGTCCCTATCCTCTAGCCTGAATATGCATTGTGAGCGGCACCACGGAAAAGGCAGAGGAATTAGAGGGTAGACCGCATAGCCCACAATTTCCTAACATACCAGGCATCCCTGCCGCCGAACACTGAGCACGCCGCCGGCCCAGCCATAGCCCAGCGCCCCCGCTCGATCGGACGTCTCGCGCCAGCCATGGTGCACGATGGGGGAGAAGAGGCCCCCGCTGCTGCCACCACCGGCCGGGCTTCGTCCGACGGCGTCGCTGGGCGGCGGCGAGGAGGAAGGCAAGAGGAGAGGGGGTCAGGGTTGGGCGGCTAGGGTTCCCCCTGGTCATTCGCGAGAGCCACGCAGGAGGGGAGGGGGGAGCGTGTCTAATTTTCAGGTAGAGACTGGCGGAAGGCAAGAGACGGAAGAAGATATTCAACATCGTGTTAAGCAGAGCCACACCTCTTAATTGCATTGTTCCTCCGCCAAGTGTGTGCAAGATATATAGTCAGAAACACAGGCTGACTGAATATGATGTGATCTACATAAACTCTGAACCCAAGCTACAAACTGATACTACTAGATATCCACTTTAAGATCCTGTCATTTGTACTGATGCTTATGGACCAGTCGAACAGTACAATACAATCGAATGAACAAAAAAAAACATCACAAGTCCACGTCCGCGTCAAGCATTCTAGTAATTTCTAACTGATCCGAGTTTTTACATACAGCTCAAATTCAATCAAGATAACTAACATGCTTAGTGCATAACCATGGTGTCGAAGCAATTGACGCCGTCGAAGGCAAGCTCGAAAGCAGCGCGCCTTTCGGAAGTGGGCTTGCCAGAGAAGAAACCCTGCTCCTTCTCAGCGTCTGGCTTGTTAGCCACCGCCGGCTCGGTCGCATCGCCGCCACGAGAGACCAGCCTTTTGACCGTGCCGGCGGTGAGCACCGATGTGCCATAGCCGTCTAGCGGCGCCTCACAGAAGACGAGCGTCGTGAAGAACCTCTCCATCGCCATGGATCTCTGATGGATGCTTTGATCAAGCAGTCTGGTACGAACGATTCATTGCTGCTGCTCGTCAAACGAAGGAAGGGATTCTTGTTTGTTTGGTGATCGAGTGGGAAGTTGGGGTTGGGGATTTTACAGGGTCGCATGGTCTTCGGTTCAAACTCGGAAGGTGAGTACGCACGAGCCGGAGTTCTAGAGGATTGCGACCGTGCCGTGTGGAGTTAGATGGCGCGTGCGGACCAGGATACCCGGGTTTGACCTAATCATATAGGTTGGGCGACGTGAGGTTGAGAAGCATATCACCGTTGGATTAGATTTTTCTTTGCTGTTGTATACTGATTTTTCAGTAAGACCATATTTCCACAGCTTTGAATTTTGTGGTGTTAGAAGATTCGGACTTGAACCTCCAAGGGGGTAGGTGCCACGGAAATCCTAACCGTTAGTGTCTAATCAGTCGATCATCCTATGGCTCAGAGCGAACGACGCGAAGTCCATGGAACGGCTCAGATCCGTGGATCCATCGATGGGGGTTAATTTACAGGGGCGGAGCTGCATGGAGGGTCTGTGCCTGCACCAGGATCGAATTTCCCCCCACCAGCGATTATAGCATCAATAATATGCTTAATTGTTGTGCATCAGGTTGCAGAATTGTCGCACGCTAGCATGCTGCCGCCCACCCACTTCGCCTGCATCGCCCTCAATTAACCAAACATAGCCAACAACCGAAACCTGACGTGGCGACGCTGTGCTCTAGCCTCCCGTCGACCTTCCGCAGACCGGTGAAAGGATCAGCCAGCATCATCCACAATCCAAATAAGCCTTTTTTCAAAGAAGAAAAAGAGAAAAAACAGCGAGGGTGGAACTCATTTTTCTAGGCTTCATAATTTTTCAATCTTCTTCTATTTTTATGTGTAATTTGCATTGATGTCTGTTGGTATTTGCCAAATTCATTTTCAGTGCTACTTGCTCATGTATATGCATTGACTTCTATTTGCTGGATAGCCTATACTAGAGGTTAGGTAAAACACTTCTATTCGGTACAATAAACCTCTTCTGTGGATGAATACACAAATAGGTGTGAACATTGGGTTTCTTTGGTTAAAAGAGATCACCCTCCTTTTCTACAGGAGGATTTCCACATGAGTTGTTTCCTTGGAGGTCTAAATTATTATACTCCCTTCATTCCTAATTGTAGTGCGCCCTTTGTTGAGCTGCAATACCAATGCATGCGCTGGCGCATGTCCTTTGGACCATTATACCCCTCCACCAACTCTGTCCAGACCCATGTGCAAAGGGCTCCCGCATGCAGAGGAGGCTGTTTCACGCCCATGTCCAGCCACAGGGCTGTCTTTGTCCAAACAAGCAAGTGGGCACTACCATTCAGAATATGGGCAAAAAACTTGCACACATCATAAAGTGAGGTGAAACGAGGGAGTATCAAACTGATATTTGTGGATAGTGTTGAATATATGGTTGTGCATGTATATTGGGTATCTCGGCCCACCTCCTAGTCTTTGTATAGTTGATATCAAGGCCCACTATGTACTCCATATATACGTGCGTTATGCACCGATCAATACATCGAGTTGCATTGCCAAAACTTTCTTCTCCAACAGATAGAAAGCAACAAGAACTATGGAAACATACTACTCACTCCGTTTCAAAATACTTGTCGTGCTTTTTTTTTAGGGAACTTGTCATGATTTTAGTTCAAGCACTACGACAAGTACTTTGAAATGGAGGGAGTAGCATGCAAAATTTTATGTATGCAAAAGCGAGTACTGGCTCTTCGAACACACTTAGACACACACCTTATTCGCATATTGCAGCAACACCTGAACATGCACGTCGTATCCAACAAAACATTGATAGAAACAAGCCACTAGATAGTCTTAATACTCTAGAGAACCAATAGCAGACAACATAGATGCAATCTTGGAAAGTCTTCTCATATTCTGCAAGAGTTTGAAGAGGAAACTGACACACCTGCTGAAGAACTGCTGTAGTTGCTAGAGAGCAACTATATCACACATCCTCTAACAGGCTAACACTCCAGATAAAAAGCAGCCTGCACACCACTGTTTTGAGCATTCAGTTCATGCATTAGAAGGCACACTTGGCCCTTCTTATCATGTAGTACAATTAACAAAATATGGTACACAATCACAACCCTTGTATCATACAAATATAGAATATAATGCAAACAAACTAATAAAACAGTGTAATGCAAACGAATCCCCATGAGAGAATGAATTCCTATTAATAGTATGGTGCCTTGATGATATACAAAGAATGCAAAAGCTAACTTCGCCAGAACAAAAAATGCATCTGCGGTTGCAAAATCATTGTCATCTAGAAATTATTCCATAACAATAATTATTCCGTATTGCATAAATAGAGACATGAATTGAAGCTTTGATCACGAGAGGTCCAAGGATAGTGTCTCGTGATGAACGTTTTAGTGTCCAAGCATGTTTCCATAATTAGCGGACATACAAGGACGCCGCAGCCACAGAGCGCATGATACTGGAGATGCGTCATCCATGCATTCTCTCGACCGCATCTACACATCGTACTCAAATAATCTCAGGATGATAGTCAACCTTCCTCGGATCCTCTCGCTGTTTGCACCAATCCATGGCTGCATGTGGTTTTGCCTCCCTGCCTGCGAATCTTGATTGGAAGTCCAAACCACATTACCTTGGACAGGCACTACCTCCTGTGGCATTTGAGGCATCATCATCTTGTTGGAGCATGCGGGATATCATGGATGGAAAGCGGCAGGTTGGCCGGCTGCCGCTTGTGGATGGAGCCAAGGAAAGCATCAGGGTTTCTTTCTTGTTTCTTAGGAGATGGCATCCAAGCTGAACCACTGGCCCTGCAGTTACTATCGGTATACTGACAAAAATAGTGACATTAAAAACAGTAAAATTTAGTCACCTAGTGCCTCCCACAGCGATCACAACTCCTCGGTTGTAGTATAGAAACACCAATAATAGTTCAAATTTACTACGGCTACTAGAGTAATAATGATGGTCCTAGTATTTATACGCAGACATTATATATATGCGGACGGCAAGTCGTTAGGTGGACTGCTTACTTTGTACTAACTACTAACTAATGTGCTATTGCAATCATTCACCAAAGCTTCAAATTTATAATTTGGACGGCTCTTGATGTACTAACTATCAAGTAAATAACTCTGCTGCGGCTCGATCAACAGAAAGAAAGCAAGCCAAACTAGGTAGCGAGCTAGGGGCTGGCAGGTTCACGCAGCATGGGTGGCGTAGCAGGCGCCAAGAA
This sequence comes from Triticum dicoccoides, assembly GCF_002162155.2. NCBI lineage: Eukaryota > Viridiplantae > Streptophyta > Magnoliopsida > Poales > Poaceae > Triticum > Triticum dicoccoides. The sequence goes on along the minus strand of NC_041386.1, from coordinate 684,946,887 downwards.
GGCGGCGGTCATGTCAGTGTTCATGCACGCGGATGCCATGGACATGGCGCTGATGGCGGTGGGCCTGGTGGGCGCCATCGGCGATGGCTTATCGACACCGGTGAAGCTGCTCATCACCGGCTTCATCATCAACGACCTCGGCAACAGCGGCACGGAACACCTCCAGGAGTTGAGCTCCAAGATGGACGAGGTACGCATAAACAAATTCTACACACCTGTGCCCATTGTTAAACCGTAGCAGCTTTGACCAGTAATGAACAGAATGCGAGGAACCTTGTCTTCTTGGCGTTGGGCAGCTGGGTCATGGCGTTCCTAGGTGAGTGACAGAGTGTGAGTGTGAGACTGAGAATATTTCATTTTATTTGGATGCTGGCGGAGCAAAATCAGTAATCAGTAACTATACTATACATGTGAATGTGATGTGTGTGCACGGCAGAGGGGTATTGCTGGTCACGGACGGCGGAGCGGCAGGCGTCGCGGATGCGTGCACGCTACCTGGCAGCGGTGCTCCGGCAGGACGTGGAGTACTTTGACCTCAAGGTGGGGTCGACAGCGGACGTGATCGCCAGCGTCTCCAACGACAGCCTGGTGGTGCAGGATGTGCTGAGCGAGAAGGTGCCCAACCTGGTGATGAACGCCGCCACCTTCGTTGGCAGCTACGCTGCCGGCTTTGCGCTAGTGTGGCAGCTAACCCTGGTGACGCTGCCTTCGATCCTGCTCCTCGTCGTCCCGGGGTTCATGTACGGCCGCATCCTCATGGGCCTCGCACGCCGGATCAGGGAGCAGTACACGCGCCCGGGTGCCATCGCCGAACAGGCTATCTCGTCCGTGCGCACCGTGTGCTCCTTCGCCGCGGAGCGTGCCACCATGGTGCAGTTCTCGGCGGCGCTCGGGGAGTCGGCGCGACTAGGGATCAAACAAGGGCTCGCCAAGGGCATCACCATCGGCAGCAACGGCGTCACCTTTGCCATCTGGGCCTTCAGCGTTTGGTACGGCAGCCGCCTCGTCATGTACCATGGCTACCAGGGCGGCACCGTCTCCGCGGTCTCCGCCGCTGCCGTCGTCGGTGGCCTGTACGTAACACTAATAATTACTTAAGTATTAGTCGTTGTTTCCAAGTCCATGACTCCATGGTAGCTGCTGCCGCCGTTAACGACCAAGAATGAAGCAGGGCACTCGGGTCGGGGTTGTCGAACCTCAAGTACCTGTCGGAGGCGAGCGCGGCGGGGGAGAGGGTGCTGGAGGTGATCAGGCGGGTGCCCAAGATCGACTCGGGCAGCGACGCGGGGGAGGAACTTCTCAACGTTGCCGGTGAGGTGGAGTTCAAGAACGTGGAGTTCTGCTACCCATCGCGGCCAGAGAGCCCCATCTTCGCCAACTTCAGCCTGCGCGTGCCGGCAGGTTGCACGGCGGCGCTTGTAGGCAGCAGCGGGTCCGGCAAGTCCACAGTGGTGGCACTGCTAGAGAGGTTCTATGACCCGTCGGCCGGCGAGGTGGCGCTGGACGGCGTGGACATCCGGCGGCTGCGGCTCAAGTGGCTGCGCGCGCAGATGGGGCTTGTTAGCCAGGAGCCGGCGCTCTTCGCTACGACCATCATGGAGAACATACTAGTTGGCAAAGAGGACGCCACGCCGGAGGAGGTCACCACCGCCACCAAGGCCGCCAATGCACATAACTTCATCTCCCAGCTGCCTCAAGGGTACGACACTCAGGTAAATAATTTACTGGGCACTGATCACAATCTATAGTTATTTCATCTTTGCAGGCCGTTGTCTCACTATACTATTTCCTCGCGTTCAGGCTATAAAATTTCCAGATCCAATTCGCACAAAAGAAAAAATGTTCTATTAGTGCAGATGGTTGTGCTTTCTTCTCTGCTGGCTTTGGTCTTCTTTTGGAAGGTTCTCAATTCGTCCAATCCTCATATTTTCCAAAGAAAAAGGGTTTTTCCTTTAAATGTTGCAAGTCTTCTTAAATTTCACACTGAAATCCGGAGAAATGGGCAAAACAACAGCTAGCCGTAAAATACTAAAAAAATCTTATCACCACACTGCAAAAATATTAATACTACTGAAACATGATACAAAATATACACATCAGGTGTGGACCCTTGGAGAGTTTTTTTTTCTCAGATGCTATTCGACCTAGATGTTTTTTAGACATACGGTTTGATCTAGGTACGTATGGGTTTTACGCCGGTCCCTTCAGCACCAATCCACTGGTCAATTTTACCGTGTATGTACTGCCACAGTGTGTACATGATGCACGGTCCACCACTTCCTTGGCATACAATCATCTATATCTCCCATGGTTAGCCATCCACCAGCCATGGATCTGGCGGAAGGTGGCTGGGGGAATTTCGCATCCAGTGGGCCATGTGTTCAATAACGAGATTCGATCTAGACGTGATTTTTTTTGAGAAAAAATCAAACTAGATGGGCTGAATTTTACGGGGATGGTTTGTACCTTACAATCTCATGAAGTTCGATGCAGGTTGCTTCGCAGCACAGAAGATCATTGGTGTGGTGGTCATCCAAGTGAGAGGGTTTTGGCTTTATAGATCTAGGCTTCCAAGCCATCTCCTCCTCATGGTGCGTCCTGGTGGAGCTTCGTCCTAATAACATGTTAAGACTATGGTGAAACACACACGGATAGTAGATGTGAAACATAGAAAAAAGGGACATAATGGGACACACAATACGTAGTCATGCCTTTTTTTGCATTATTATTTAATTTCTGGATAGAATAGTTGTGTACAAGTTTGAGCGCTACCTACAGGTGCCCTGCCAGACATGGCGAAGAGTGCACTACCTCTGACTTGGCAAATGGAGGCCTCTTAGAAGGGTTGTAACAAACTTCTATCTTTTCAATGCAAAGAAACGAAAAAGTCTTTTGTGTTTTCTTGAAGAAAAAGAAAAAATATGGGAAAACCCCTGCTAGGATCAGTTCATAACAGTTTTTAACTATTTATACAGACCCAACACAATGATTATGAAAAGCTCATGCACATATGAGGAAATATATTACCATTTGACACCACATGGTAGAATAATTGCTTCAGAAAAACAAATAATCAGCCAAAAAATTGATAAAACAAACCTGATTTCATACTTGAAATGACTCGGTTTCCAGTATGAGAATAAAGATTTGCTGCCAATACCTTTTATATTTATCAACACAAGTTGTTGGCTTATTCCTTGCCACATATTACTTTTAACTGCCATTTGCAGTTTTGTGTTCCATTTTCTAGGCAAAGTATGTAGGGAGGGTAATTTTACATGGATGGATGAATAGGATAACCCATATGACTACAATGAGCTAAATGGTAAAGATAAACTAAGAAGTGGCAACGATGGATGTTTATAGTCAATCAAGGATACGCCATAGCCGCATGGCAACAATTAACAGACTAGAGCACACATGTCACTTCTGCATCAGTATATTTTACTATTGTTCTGCATGACTATCACACAGACTGGTAGACATATCTTCTAAAATAGTGTTAGCTCATGAAGAAACTAGTTCATCTTAAGCTATTCATTTTTTCCCCAAAACATCCTTATTCTGTGAAGTTGTGAACTAAGTTGTGGTTCATACTCCGATCGTTTGATATTAACCATATACCAAATGAAAACAGGTGGGTGAGCGTGGTGTCCAAATGTCTGGAGGGCAGAAGCAGAGGATTGCTATAGCCAGAGCAATCCTAAAGTCACCCAAGATCCTCCTCCTTGATGAAGCCACCAGTGCGTTGGATACAGAGTCAGAGCGTGTCGTACAGGAGGCACTCGACCTGGCTTCCTTGGGTCGGACGACTTTCGTCATTGCCCATCGCCTCTCCACTATCCGCAATGCTGGCATGATTGCTGTCATGCAGCATGGTGAGGTCAAGGAGCTAGGCTCCCACGACGAGCTCATTGCTGATGAGAATGGCCTCTACTCATCGCTTGTTCGCCTTCAGCAGACTAGAGACTCAAATGAGGTTGATGAGGTTAGTGGAGCTGGCAGTACTTCCGTTGTGAGGCAGTCCAGCAGCCACGACATCAGCAGGAGATTCTCCTTGGCTAGCAGATCCAGTTCAGACGGGTCAGTAGGTAATGCTGACAGCATTGAGGAGCCAAAGCTTCCTCCGCCATCCTTCAGAAGGCTGCTCATGCTTAACGCACCAGAGTGGAGGCAGGCGCTTATGGGAAGCTTGAGTGCAGTTGTGTATGGAGGCATCCAACCTGCTTATGCATACGCCATGGGAAACATGATATCGGTCTATTTCTTGACAGATCACGACGAGATCAAGGACAAAACAAGAAAGTATGCACTCACCTTCATCGCTCTTGCGGTGCTCTCGTTCTTGCTCAATATTGGACAACATTACAACTTCTGTGCCATGGGAGAATACCTCACCAAGAGGGTCAGGGAACAGATGCTCAGGAAAATCCTCACTTTCGAGATCGGATGGTTCGACCGCGATGAGAACTCCAGTGGTGCCATATGCTCACAGCTTGCCAAGGATGCCAACGTTGTAAGTAGAAGACAACAAAATTAAGCATGTTGATACATGAAAGGAAATTTATCCAGCTAACCTAGCATAATATGCTCTTTTTTGCATAGGTGAGGTCTCTAGTGGGTGACCGGATGGCGCTGGTGACCCAGACAATATCTTCTGTGCTTATCGCTTGCACCCTGGGTCTGGTCATTGCCTGGCGTCTGGCCCTTGTCATGATAGCAGCGCAGCCTCTCATCATCGTCTGCTTCTATGCTCGTACTGTCTTATTGAAGAGAATGTCCAAGAAGTCAATACAGGCACAATCCGAAAGTAGCAAGCTAGCTGCTGAGTCCGTCTCCAACCTCCGTACCATAACGGCCTTCTCATCCCAAGAGCGCATCTTAGGCCTCTTCAACCATGCACAGAATGGACCGCGGAAGGAAAGCATCCGTCAATCATGGATTGCAGGACTCGGCCTTGGCACTTCCATGGGCCTGATGACATGCACATGGGCCCTAGCCTTCTGGTATGGTGGCAGGCTCATGGCTGAGCACCGCATTGCCACCAACGAACTCCTTCAGACCTACATGATTCTGATAAGCACAGGGCGTGTGATTGCTGATGCAGGTAGCATGACAACAGACCTAGCTAAGGGTGCTGATGCAGTTGCTTCAGTATTTGCTATCCTTGACCGGGTAACAACCATTGACCCAGACAACCCCGAGGGATACAAGCCGGAGAAGCCCAAAGGTGAGGTGGACATCACAGAAGTCGACTTTGCATACCCTTCAAGGCCAAATGTGATCATCTTCAAAGGATTCTCATTAAGCATCCAACCAGGCAAGTCAACAGCACTGGTTGGGCAAAGTGGCTCTGGAAAGTCAACCATCATTGCACTTATAGAGCGATTCTATGACCCTCTAAGGGGAATGGTGAAAATTGATGGCAGGGACATCAAAACATATAATCTTCAAGCCCTGCGGCGGCACATTGGCCTGGTCAGCCAGGAGCCAACACTATTTGCAGGAACAATCCGGGAGAACATTGTGTATGGCATAGAAACGACAAGTGAGGACGAAATTGAGAATGCCGCAAGGTCTGCGAATGCACACGAATTCATCAGCAACCTCGCGGATGGATATGGTACATGGTGTGGCGAGAGAGGTGTTCAGCTCTCAGGAGGGCAGAAGCAACGCATTGCAGTGGCCCGTGCCATCTTGAAGAACCCAGTAATCTTGCTACTGGATGAGGCTACAAGTGCATTGGACAGCCAGTCCGAAAAGGTTGTACAGGAAGCACTTGAGAGAGTGATGGTCAGCAGGACAAGTTTGGTCGTGGCACACAGGCTCAGCACAATCCAAAACTGTGACCTTATTGCCGTGCTTGACAAAGGAATTATTGTGGAAAAGGGCACACACTCGTCCCTCATGTCAAAGGGTTCCTCGGGAACATATTATAACTTAGTTAGTTTGCAACAAGGGGGCGACCAACACTAAGTATTTGCATGATCTACCATACATCAGTCTTTCTCAAAATTTTACCTTTTTTAGATCTTTTCGAATTAGAACTGCAAGCAAGAATGATAAACAGATCACTGTAAGCTATTTTTCCTCCCGTTGTTGTATCCGTATATACAAGTAGTGCTGTTCCTGTAGTTTATTCATATAACTACTGGATATGTATTGTAGTGATGCAAGCTATATATTCTTTTGTCATCTATTTATTTGAAACCACTACACGCAGATTAGTACCAACATGAGCTAAGCATCAAAAAGCACAAGTAGCAGAACAAACATTAACTAAGTAGTATTATATCATGACCCAGTTGTGGAGGATTGGCAACAAATGCAAGGAAAAGTAAATAATGACGTCTACATTTTGTAGGGCAGGGCGGCAATAACACGAAAAAACAAATAAGAATGGATCAGAGACCCTTTTTTCCAAGTATGTGCGTGTAATTTTCCTATGTTAATACGAAGATGTTAGAAATTGAGTAATTATTATGGGAGTGGTTAAGAGTTTCATGTCTGATACCAACACTTGGAACAAAGCATGTGCGAATTCAGTGTGGAGTCTATGTGAGTTTGAGCTTGTAAACTTCATAAAACCACTGACTTTAACGTGACTTTACTTTCCAACTTGGTAGTAACATTAAATGCATGAAAAGAGATTAGAGTAAAATGCAAATGGGCAGTGCCAGAGATAGAGTAAAATGCAAGTGTACTTTCTTATCAAACCTGGCAACTTGGTAGTATCATTAAATGTTTGTTTGTGTTCCCATCAAACCTGGCTTGAACCTTTGCTAAGCCCTGCATCTCAGTATATAATGCACACACTTGTTAGCATCGACGACTCGTGTCATTTTATGCAATCACTAGAAAATGGTCAATCCCCACTAAAAATGGTCAATTTTCTCAACAAAGCGTTAGGCCATTAGTGGAAAAACGAAATAAATGTCTAGAGGAGAGAGTTGTTAAGAGATTAAACATGAGATGTGTTATGTTTGTCTCATTACTCTGGTTAGTTAGCGGAATTAACAAGAGATTAATGAAGCGATGACAATCAAAGTTATGATGAAGGATCCAAATATTCTACATGAAAGAATTCCCTCTCAATTCTGTAGTCTGCAGCGGTGGATTTGTAGGACTTCACCGATGATCCTCTTCATCCATTTGTAGCAAGTGTTTCGAAATGGTGTGCTTCTCATAGTTGTGTCTGCATGTTTTGACTCCAGCACAGGAGGCACAGAGTGGTGTCGTCACCATTGGAGATGATCTTGGCATCAGCAGCTCGTGACGTTCCATGGGCTACGACTTGGCTTTTCCTGCTTTCCCAACCAAAACTTTATATTTTTGAACTAACCATACATAAGATTTTGGTATTTCAACTTGTTATCACATCAAGGGTGGTGCCCAACCGGATTAACAGGAATCGCTAAATCAGAGAACCCAATAACAATAAAAAAACAAGGGTACAGGGTTCATGAGAGAAATATAAACTGTATATACAAAATAATCAAGGTAATCATCACCTTCACAAGTATTATCATTCATCACACCAGAATTGGCTTCAAAATTCTGTTTGCTGAAAGACGAAAACAGACATTATGTTATATACACACTATGAAAGGAAGGGCTTTCATGGTGGCACAACCTTTTCATTTAATGCAAATAAGTAGCAACAAATAGAGCCCTGTGACGCCGTTGGACCTCCTGGGCTCCCCTGCCCAACCAGCAAAAAAGATCAGGCGCCCTGGAGCTGCGACCGCTGGTGTGTGGGAGATGAAGATCTCACAGCCACTGGAGGAAGCCAAGCAAGACAGCTGCGCCGCACTGGGAATCCCAGACTGAGTCTGGATTGCCCACTGTAATAGCTCATTTGCTGGCCTGGGACTGTAATTTTGTACACCTGTTTTTGCCTTTCTTGCTTTGCTGAACTTGCACTCCCGAAGCTGCTGTTTCCTGCAAACTCTGGTTTCGTTATTAATAATGGAACCGGGGGGGGCGTTAGCCCTCCTACTTTTCTAAAAAAAAATTGATAGAGAAACACAATCAAGTATTACATAGTAGATTGAGTTGCACAACCAGATTTCTAGTAACAAAACAACAATTTCAGTGTTGCAAGCAAACTATATTTGCCATAGTGCAGCGTGTCCTGGTTGCAATCAAACCCTGACTATGGCAGGCTTTACTTAGTTTTCACCTTTTCGCTTTGATGAATTGCTGTGCAGATCTTCTTCCAGCTCCTTGTCGCGATGAGTGTTGGTATCACGACCCATGAACTGTTCGCGCCGATGAAATATGCCCAGAACTAGAATGAACTGGCCCAGAAGTTGAAGCCATCCAAGTAGGCAGTAATGAAGTAGACCGAGCATCCATAGAGCTGACCCAGACATACAGCAAACTGGAGGATATGGTTGTAGGACCTCCGAGATGCGATAGCATAGCTACAAGCAACAAACTTGTGGTAAGATAAGATAAAAGATACATAAAAAAAATTATAACAGCCGTTGACTAAAATTTCATACTACCTATGTGGGCTACGGACTTCTACTAGGCACGAAGAAACTGAGCTTGCCGTTTTTACAATTAAGTTACTACTGGAATACTTAACTAGAAATAAGTTCCTGCTGAAATATTTCACTACAGGCGTCAAGCTGATATTCGCCAGACCTCTGGAAAGTTCACTACAAATAGTGCTACTGCCTTGTGTAGTTGTGTTTCTATGCTTTGTAATGGAGTCGATTTAGTTTGTGAGAATTTTTTTTAAAAAGGAACTAGATTCTCTGTTTACACAGTTAATTACCAAACATTTATTCTAGATTTATTGAATATAACTATTGTCTGGGAAGAACATCAATCTGTAAAACGAACATACTTATATTAATAGGAATACTAAGTTGACAGGGCTTATATCCTGTTTAGATATAGTCGAAAACACTCAAAACATCATGATGTGTGTTCATTCAAAGCTAGCAAACGTATCCACAAGGTAGCAACATGGAAAAACACCTCATTTATTAACGAATTTTGCAATACGTGCGCATTGCATTATGTTATCGATCCAGCCTCTTAACATGTGAATACAACAGTAATGTTCAATACCAAATTATAAACATTCATGAATGTCAATTTAGAAGTTAATGCTCTGTTGTGGAGGTCAGTCTTTCATCTGAGTGAAAGCAGAGTGAAAGCAAGGGCGTAAGCCTTAACACCATTGCAGAACCATGTTTGACAACTGAACTTCACTACCAGTTTGAAGGCAGAAGGTAACTACAGAGAGTGACCCAGAATCAGAAATATGCAGTCCAGATATCAGTACATCGCATGACACTCTACGGAATCAGACTCTACAACACAATTCTGCATAAGAAGGCCCTCGATTAGGTCGCACTGTCTGAATATGCAGGATGACAAGACATACACTGCAAGCACCGAAGCAGGGCCTTCCAGCACGGCCGTGACCCCTTCGACGGTGATGGTGGCCGTGTCCCTGGCGACGTATCTGGAGTCGCCTTTGCTGTACTCCTTCCTTGAACAACAATGGCAGCATATTCAGACAGTGCGACCTCAAATCTCCACCAGGACTAATTTTGGGCTGAACTAATTAGGATACTAATACAGCGATGCAGCAGAGGTCGGCGGCGACTTACAGACTTCATCGAAGTAATTGGGGCTGCCCTTGGCGAAGAAATTGGGGGCGAAGACGAAGGGGCCCTCGATGAGGATGTGGGTGAGCCCGGTGAACGCCCACCAGCACAAGAGCACGTGGTCGGCCTTGGATATCCGGCCGTATCTCCCTGCCACGAGGAGAACCAGGATCTGGAGAGGGAGGTGGGAGAAAGGATGGGGCTGGGAAGAGAGGGGTTTGACTGGACTGTACCGGAGATGAGCCAGACGGAGAGGAGGAAAAAGAGGGACGCGCCGAGGTAGCTGGGAGAGGCGCAGCGGCACGTAGCCCGTGAGGTCGAGCCCCGCCGGCGCGTATGGGTGGGCGCTCATGGCGGCCGCCGCCGGCTCGATCCGGTGCTGGAGATTGGAGATGGAGGTACACGAAGTAGTAGTCAACTTTTTTTAGACAAAAGTCAGTAGTCAACGATACTGCGATGCATATTTCCAGTAGCCAGCTGGGCTGTTGGAGCACCGTCCGATCTGATCTGAGAAGAGAAGAAGGAAAAATGAAAAAGAGAAGAGGCGTGATGAATGCCAGAATAGGTAACACTTCCATCGTTTCTAAATATGAATCTTTTTAGAGTTTTTAATATTGACTACATACGGATGTATATAGTACATTTTAGAGTGTTGATTCACTCATTTTGGTTCGTATGTAATCCATATTAAAATCTCTAAAAAGATTATATTTAGAAACGGGGGAGTACTTGCATAAACACAGGGGCTCCACTACTGAAAGCATGAGGGTGAACAAGGTGGTTCCAGATTCAGGATTGCTTGCCGGCGATTCTAACGCTTCCATTTCCCTCTGGTCACCATCTTGGAGCTGTGAGGGGGAGGGGAGATGTTGGTTCTCGTTTGTGCGTGTTTCTTAGATCTCGGTTTCTAGGTTTTCGTGTTTCCTTTGTCACCGTCATGATGAGGCAGATGTCGATGGTCTTCCAACCCGTGCTCCTGCTTGTCGTAGGTGTTGATGGCGTCATTAAAAGGCTTGTGGAGTCCAAGCAATTGGTGTGCTTTCGGTTTGGCATTGCGACTTGGCATGGTGGCGGGGATGGGTTGCTCTTGGAATGAGGTGGTGATGACTATTGCGGATTTGTCGAAAACGGTAGGGGGTCCTATCGCTTGATGGAGGCGGGCTGGCGTTGATCGCGGATCCGACGTTGAAGAGGCTCGTAGGGCTCCTCTGGCAGAATTTCCTTATCGCGCTAGATCCAGCCTTCCAGGGAAGGACTATATCACGACCCGTTAATGCCTCCTAGCTAGGAATTTCTCCATAGCCAAGGTGTGGACCAGTTGATGGTACTCTTCTTCTATGGCGATGGAGGAGCTCGTTGGTGCTTCGTAGTTGCGGCGAGAGCGGTATGCAGCAGTACAATTGTTTGTATCCTTCTTATTTTCTATTGCTTGTATGTGTATCAACTCTGTATCGTTATAAATACAAATAACTAATGTATGCCCACGAGCGTACATCTTCAAGAAAAAAAGTAATACTACCGTAATTTCAAGTTGAAAGGAATGTCTAAATGAATGTTGATGTCATGTCTAAGCTTTAACAACTATAGACGAACATATTCAGCTGATGTGGCGAAGCGGGAGGAGAGAGCAGGGAATAGGGAGGTGTGGTCTTGTGGACGACAAACCAAGTCTCACCCCGTCGAAACTTTACTTTGTTATCACTTGTGAGACACAAGGGCTGTGCGATGTTGTTTAGGGCAAACAACCAGAAAGACATCCTGATTTATTAGAAGATGCATGTCAGACTCGCAAACATTTTTCTAGCATGATTACGAGTGCTCCACTCTGTTGATGCTGCAACACAACCCAATCGAATGTCAACACATGTTGCCAACTCCAACAATATGCTTGTTTCTACTCTGATTTATGTACACTTGATACTAAGGTCGTGAGATAGAATACAATACTATAATAACATCTTCAATAATGGGTTGTCGCTCGCATACCGATATGGTCGATCATCTAACTACACATTTGATTGTTGCGATTATCATCCGTGAGCAAACTTTCTAGCTCAAATGGACTGATACACTGTCATGTTAGTCAGCTTGGGGTATCTCTCTAGGTTGACAGGCCATTAGCACCTGGGGGCACATTTCACGTGACCTATGTAGAACTTTTATGATTGCCTTGCCAGGTACCCAACACAAGATAGTTTGCTAATTATCTAATGTCTCCAAATCCCATGTGCACATCACTGCATCTAATCTCTCCATGTTTTTCTCACCTCCCCTTTGTTTATGGGAATACGAATTTAGCTTGCTATCCATTTTGGTGAGGATGAAGTACTATTTTGGTTGAATATTCATTGTGTTCATGATATAAATATCCATGGATATTCGGTTGGTATACCTATAGGAGGCCCTCAACGTACTATAGCCGATAAGTGTGTAATCTCTTTGTGGAAGGCGCACTTTAAACTAGATAAATGTGAAGAAAACACATTCTATAATATTAGTGCCCTACATAATTGTGCAATGATGGATCCAAACACACACAATACACACATGGTTTAAAGCTAAGATAAGCTATAACACACATAATTATGCAAGGGGTAACCAACTATACAATCTATCCCATGGTTTAAGGTAAGCTACAGATATATATTGTTTAAACCATGGGCGGATTGGCTAGGAGGTTGAGATACATGTGCTACACTGTATACTCTTACATGCACAATCAACAATGGATGCATGATCACATGTGCCCTCATCTCGCTTGATGCTCCCTTCCCATCTACGAGCCGTGGCCACAGCCTTACCCTCCCCCACCCCCCAATCGTCTATGCGCACATGCCTCCCTCTCCTACTCCTTTTCTCTCATCCTCTACAGGGCACGCGTAAGTAGTCGACGATCAGCTCCTGCGAACAGCTGTGTTCGAGAATATGCTCGAGAGATATAGGCCTCCTTATTTTGCCCTTATTCCCCCCATCCTTTGCAGGGCGCCCACACGTATATATATTCGGCGATCTACTACCGTGAATCACCGTCATCTGGACTTCGAGAGCATGCTTGAGAGGTAGCAGAGGAGTCGGTGTCGATGTTGCAGACCCGCCCACTAAAGTCTCTAAGTTGCTTCCGCCAGCAATAACCCGAATGAGGAGTACATCGGGAGTATCTTTATACCAATTGATGTTGAAGCAATTTTAAAAATTCCTGTGTGCACAAGAAATATAGGAGATTTCTGGGCATGGCATCCGGATAGTAAAGGATCTTCTCGGTGAGTTCAGTGTACACTGAAGGAAATATGCCCTAGAGGCAATAATAAAGTTGTTATTTTATATTTCCTTATTCATGATAAAGGTTTATTACTCATTCTAGAACTGTATTAATCAGAACTTAAATACATGTGTGAATACATAAACAAATACCATGTCCCTAGTATGCCTCTACTAGACTAGCTCGTTGATCAAAGATGATTAAGGTTAACTAACCATAGACATGTGTTGTCATTTGATAACGGGATCACATAATTAGGAGAATAATGTGATGGACAAGACCAATCCGTTAGCTTAGCATAATCATCGTTCAGTTTTATTGCTATTGCTTTCTTCATGTCAAATACATATTCCGTCAACTATGAGATTATGCAACTCTCGGATACCGGATGAATGCCTTGTGTGCTATCAAACGTCACAACGTAACTGGGTGATCATATAGATGCTCTGCAGGTATCTCTGAAGGTGTTCGTTGAGTTGGCATAGATCAAGATTAGCATTTGTCACTCCGAGTATCGGAGAGGTATCTCTAGGCCCCCTCGGTAATACACATCATAAGCTTGCAAGAAAATGATAAAGGAGTTAGTCATGAGGTGATGTATTACAGAATGAGTAAAGAGACTTGCCGGTAACGAGATTGAAGTAGGTATGTAGATACCGACGATTGAATCTCGAGCAAGTAACAATACCGACAAACTAAGGGGATTACATATGTTGCCAATATGAGCATCCAGTTTCCGCTATTGGTTATTGACCGGAGAAGTTTCTCGTTCGTTCTACATATTTCTCGAACCTGTAGGGTCCGCACGCTTAACGTTCGATGACGATATTGTATTATATGATTTATGTGATTTGGTGACCGAATGCTGTTTGGAGTCCCGGATGACATCACGGACATGATGAGGAGTCTCGAAATGGTCGAGAGGTAAAGATTGATATATAGGACGATGGTATTCGGACACTGGAAGTGTTCCGGAGTGTATTAGGTATTTATCGGAGTACCGGAACCCCCGAACGAAAGATATGGGCCATATGGGCCATGAGAGGGGAGCACACCAGCCCACAAGGCGCGGCGCGCCCCCCTGAGGCAGGAGGCTGAGTGGGAGATGGAAAAGAGGGGGTTGCCCCCCTTCCTTCTCTCTTCCCCCTTCCCTTTTCTTCTCCGGTAAAATAAGGCAAGGGGGGCGCTACTTGGGGTGCCCCCATGGCTGCCTCTCCTCCCCTCCCACCTATATATATGTGGGGAGGGGGCGCCTAGAACACACAACATCAATTGTTAGCCGTGTGCGGCGTCCATCTCCACAGTTTACACCCCCGGTCATATTCTCGCGGTGCTTCGGTCAAAGCCCTGTGCGGATCACATCACCATCATCGTCACCATGCCGTCGTGCTGACGGAACTCGTCTATTACCTCGACACCTTGCTGGATCAAGAAGGCGAGGGACGTCATCGAGCTGAACGTGTGCAGAACTCGGACGTGTCGTACATTTGGTGTTTGATAGGTCCACTAGTGCAGAACCGGCCTTTAGTGCCGGTTCGTAACGGCCTTTAGTGTCGGTTTGCCAACCGGCACTAAAGAGTGGGGACTAAAGGCCCCCCCTTTAGTACCGGTTCGTCACAAACCGGTGCTAAAGTGACATCACGTGGCACGAGCCAGACTCGTGTGCGCGTAGGACATTAGTACCGGTTACTAATTAAATGTTTGGGGAG
>NC_041386.1:684931657-684932041 GCF_002162155.2 Triticum dicoccoides | reverse complement strand
ACGGCTTTTAGTGCCGTTTTGCCAACCGGCACTAAAGAGTGGGGACTAAAGGCCCCCCTCCTCTTTAGTACCGGTTCGTCACGAATCGGCGCTGAAGTGACACCACGTGGCACGAGCCAGACCCGTGTGCGCGCAGGACATTAGTACCGGTTGGTAACACCAACCGGTACTAAATGTTTGGGGGGGGGGGGGTTGGCTTTATTTTCCATTCAATTTTTTTTGTTTGCTGGTATTTCACGATACTACAAATTATACACGTTATGCATATATGTAAATAGATTTTCTCGTACGTAGAACCGCATATATATATATCATCGGATGTCTCACAACCAACACCATTAATTATTCACACATACACATGTATATACATATACAATTTCTCCT
>NC_041386.1:684927653-684931647 GCF_002162155.2 Triticum dicoccoides | reverse complement strand
CGAATGTCTCACAACCAACACCATTAATTATTCACACATATACATGTATATACATATACAATTTCTCCTACATATGTTGCCTTTGGTGCTTTCGGAGCACGATGACAAGTGGTTCATGAGGGCGGTAGCGGGTAATAGTATTCTCCTTTGGGATCTATGACCTGGTCGAGCAAAAATCCGGCTATTTCCTCTTGAAGTGCTAGTATGCGGTCCGATGGTAGGAGCTTATCCCACACCGATCTGAACTGTTAAGAAGGAGATCAATATGCATGTGTGTTAGTTGTGTGACTAGATATCGATAATGGCATGAATAGTGTTCTGACAAACGTACCCAGTCCTGTCTATCAGATCTGCTCCTTTCGCACGTCATCATGCAAATGTTCTCGCAAACGTAGAATGCACATAGATTATTCCCCGGTGCCTGCTTCAGGGCCTTTACGAGAATGGAATTGAATCAGATAATGATTAATCAAGCATGATAATTAATTAATGATATTGAAACAAGAATTAAAGAGATGGTAGCTAGCTAGTACTACTTAATTACTTATCTTTGGTCGATGCCAAAACAACTTTTTTGCCCACTTGCCTGGAGTCACCTTGATGAACTTTGCCCATGCCCTGCCCGCCGGCAAAGAAAATTAATAAAGGGGTTATTAAATAGTTCATATCAGGAAATGACGAACTAATAATAGATCGAGATATAGTTAATAATGATTGAAATTACCTGTTGACTATCCCCTTCATGATGGTGAAGTCTTTATCTGCTTTAGTTAGTGAGTCCAGTAATTCAACTTTTCCTTCCTCAACTTTAATGTCTATCAAGACCAAGTGCCAACTGCATGCGCACACGTTTGCATGTCTTAATTAAGCGGGCATGTGCATAAAATTAATCAACTACCGTAAACCATATACACTTAATTATTAACATCTAGCTAGCTAGTAAGCAAAAACAGAATTTGTAGTACAAGACAGTGTGACTCACCGGAAGTTGAAGGAAGTAGTATATCTTCATTGGTATTGAGGCGCTTCAAGAACTCTAGCATGCTTTCCTCTACACCATCTTGACAATATTCAATCTGCCATATGTCCTCATCAATGGTATTTGGGTCAATGAACCCAACGCCATAGCGTCTAGATTTTTTCATTTCATACATCTTCATCCTGCATATAATACCACAGAAAAAGAATATAGTGAGGATAATTACATGTAATGATTGATCAAAATTATCACTACATAACTAGCTTGAGACTTAAATTACAGAAAGAAATCACTTACAGACAATAGCAACTGACGATAGACTTGTCGAGTGCGTCTTGATTGTATAACTGAAATAGTTCTGTATACTCAATGGCCAGAGCTTTCTCATGGTAATAATGCTCATGCTTGACATTCACCATGAGGGACTCTCGATTGGAAATCTTGGTAATGTTCATGTACCATTGATGCAATTGATACATCCTCGTTGGGAGGTCCCTGACCTTGTCTGGGTGGACCAAAGGTTGGCCCCGGACATATTTCCATGCTATTTCCGATTCTCTAAGCAGAGGCATGGGCTCGATTTCGAGGAGTTGTCCAACAGAGATATTGAGCATTTGAGCCTGCATTATATGATCCTCCGTTATTACCACATCGCCATGCTGGGAAGGCTAACGGTTTTCCCACAATAATATTTGGCGCACGTACTCCTCTCATGTGTTGTTGGCACAACAAGCGGGGGGATCGCTTGCGCCGCCTGTTCCCCCAACTGGGGAACGGTTTTCCCGCATTTTTTGCCAGCTGCTTGTTGGCTCAAGCTCGAGCTCGCTTCCTTCTTTAGCCGTTCTCGATTTAGTTTCCTGATTTGGCGCTCATAGTCCGAGTCAACAGGCTTGGGAGCTGGTTCTCTAGCCATACGAATGAAGTGGTCAATTACTTTCTCAGGCACTTTCTCCTTTGGCGGCGGTGCCAGTTTCGGTCCAAAATGGGCGTCCACTTGGGCTTGCACTGTGGCTGCGTTTTGCTCCTTAGTCATGTCGTAAGGCCTCTGAGGAAGAGGAGCGAGGCTTGGACCATATTTATATCGCTTGTCTCCGCCTGTACTTCCTGAACTACCTCGACTCGTACCGCTACACACCAAAGCTGCGGCATGTCTCTTCTGCAATTGATGAGACGGCGGAGACAGCTAACGTGGCTGAGTTGGACCAGGAGAAGTGGCCTGACGATGTGCCGGACTTGAAGCAGGAGGTGTGGCCTGACACGGTGCCGGACTTGAAACCGGAGAAGTGGCATGACGCTGTGCCGGACTTGAAACCGGAGGAGTCAGATCACGCGTTCGGGGACTTGGAGGAGGTGGCGGACTTCGTGGAGGAGTCGTCTCACGCGTTCGTGGACTTGGAGGAGCGGGAGTCTGCTGACTCGGTGGCAGACTTCGAGGAGGAGTCGGCAGACGACGCGGTGTCGGTGGACTTCGAAAGATGATGCAATCCTTTCTCCATAGGATGATACGATGTATGGCCTCTCCCAGTGTGCGCTTGTCTTCACCTCCAGGAATGTCAAGCGTTAGCCCCGAATATGGGTCCACCACTTCATCTACCATGACACGAGCATAGCCCTCTAGAATCGGGATGCAATGGTAGGTTGCTTCTAGGGTAACTGGAAAAGCAACACCGTCCGCCACCTTCATGGATATGTTCTTCATTTTGGAGTGTAGCTCACAGTTAGTGTTCTCTATGATGTCATCCACAGGGTATGTATCCAGCAGTGTGTCGCCCGGGGCAGAACCAACGCTGTTTCGGCATGGATGGGACGGTGCTATCCAATGCTGGACGATCATCCGCTTGCTGCTGCCGCTACTGAGACCCCCTTTCCTGGCTAAGTGAGTCGATCTGCTGCTGCTGCTGCTGGGATTTGAGTGCCAGGTCCGCGTGCCTTGCTTCTAGGCCTTGAAGGCGTTCTGCGTCCTAATAAAGATCTAGTACTACAGAAGAATCTAGGGCGCCACTCGCGGTTCCTGGGGCGCGGGCGGTGCACACCCAAAGAGAAGGAACCATCACAGGATCATATCTCCGGTCATCTGCCCAAAGAACCCGCCAAGTAGTGGAGAACCTGACGTCGTCCATAGCAGCCATGTAGCAATGGACGTGCTCATCTTCCTCCCTGACACGGCGACGCACCACCTCCGGCGGGGCCGGCTGCCTCTGCACCGAATGTGGCCCACGCGAACGCCACCAAAGAAGATCAGGGTCGACGACGGGACCCGAGGTCGGGTTCCTCACCAAGCGGCGCGCCCCTCCAGGTAGCACCTCCCAGTCCCAGCCCGGCGGAGCCCAGTCCCGAACATGGGTCCTCTGAAGCAGGACGTCGTCGCGAACGGGTCGACGGCGAGGATGCGAGCCGGGCATATCGTCGAGAACAAATACTATATGCCCGCAAAAAGTAACATTTTTTAAATGATTGGATTATGATAACTAAAATTCTATATATATGCAAATTCTAATGATTTGACATTAATCTAATTCATCTAACTAAAACTAATTCTAAAATTTCCTGATTATATAACTAACATTTCTATAACAATTCTAATATTTATATAACTAAAAAACAGAAAAATTGCTAACATTTCTATAAATATTTCTATAACTAAAAAACAGAAAACATTTACAACATTTCTATATAACTAACATTTCTAATATTTATATTACTAAAAAACAGAAAAATTGCTAACATTTCTATAAATATTTCTATAACTAAATAACAGCAAAAATTTATAACATTTCTATATAACTAACATTTGTAATATTTATATAACTAAAAAACAGAATAATTTCTAACATTTCTATAACTAAAAAACAGAAAAATTTATAACAAACAAACTAATGTGTGTGTGTGTGTGTGTGTGTGTGTAGTGTTTGTGTGTGGACATGGCGGCCGGGGCGAGCTCACCGGCGAGGCGGCGACGGGGCGACGGGACGGGGCGGCGACGACGGGGCGGGGCGGGGCGCGGTGACGGGGTGG
>NC_041386.1:684912185-684927228 GCF_002162155.2 Triticum dicoccoides | reverse complement strand
TGACGGGGTGGCCGGGGCGCGGCGACGGGGACGACGGGACGGGGACGGCCGGGGCGGCGACGTCGACGGGGACGGCGACGAGGAGCGGGGACGGCCGGGGTCAGCGACGAGGGACGGGGGTGGCGACGTCGACGGGGACGGCGTCGATCGGGGCAGGGCGGCGCGATGGAGGGAGGAAACAGAGGAAAGAAACAGAGGGAAAGTGAATTTTTTTTCAACTGGTGTATATGTAGGATGGACCTTTAGTACCGGTTGGAGCCACCAACTGGTACTAAAGGTCTGTTTTGGCCAGGCCAAGTGGCGGGAAGCGCATCCCCTTTAGTACCGGGTTGTGGCTCCAACCGGTACTAAAGTGGGGGGGTCTTTAGTACCGGTTGGAGCCACGACCCGATACTAAAGGGGGTGCGCTGGCTCCAGGCGGTGCGCAAGTTTAGTCCCACCTCGCTATCCGAGGGGCTACCGCACTGGTTTATAAGCCCCAGTGCGGTAGCTCTCTCGAGCTCCTTTCCTAAGCAGGCCTACTGGGCCTACCTGTCCTCTTCTGCCCAGTGGGCCTTTGCGGGCCTGCATCCTGGCCCAACAAAAGGTTGTGTTCCTAGTCGTATGCAGGCCGCTTTGGCCCAGTAGGCGGGCTTTTTTATTTACTTATTTTTTTTCGCTTTATTTATTTTTGTTTTATTTATTTTTGAGTTGTTTTTTTGCTGTATTTAGAGTTTCTTTGTGAATATTTTTGCTTTAGGTACAAAAAATTACAAACTTTCTGTTAGTGCCGGTAGTTTTCAAATTTGAATAGTTTAAATTTTGAATTATTTGAAGTTTGTGTGAATCACTAGTTTGTGAATAACTTAACTTTGAAAAAAGTTTTTTCAGTGATTCTTTTTTCTTATGTTTAATATTAGTGTGTTTTATCATTATATTCAATTTGGTAATGCTTAGGTTATTTAAAAAATGAAATGCCTTTGTAACAGTTCAGTTTTCGTCGGAAACCCTGATACTTCGAAAGAGATTGTCCATTTTATACACGAAGTGCATCCAGTTTTTGCCGTAACCCTCTCTACTTTTTTGCACATGCTATTTGTATGAAATTATGATACCATGCCAACTTTCAACCTTTTCTGAGTTCATTTGAAATGCTTTTCAATTTCAGGGTCATTTAGCTGGAAAAAATCAGTAAATGCATGAAAAGAATTTGTTTGCACATAAAATTTCTTCGCGTTTGAAATGCCAAAACACATAACTACCCTAACTATTACAGGCATTCCCTCCTGGGTGTGAAACACAGAAGAAAGTGATGATAGTGAAGCCGATCACATCCCAGATCTTTGGGTGTGAAACTTTTTCTTCGCGTGTGTCCCTTTGCGCCGTAGCCATGGAAAATCTTCATCATTTAACTGGATGCTCAGGTCAATATTCACTGTGAATGGAGCAATTTCATCAAACTTTTCATAATCTTCTGACATGTCTGTCTTGTCACCCACTCCCACGATGTTTCTTTTTCCTGAAAGAACTATGTGGCGCTTTGGCTTGTCGTATGATCCATTCGCTTCCTTATCTTTCCTTTTTCTCGGCCAGGTAGACATGTCTTTCACATAAAAAACCTGCGCCACATCATTGGCTAGGACGAATGGTTCGTCTGCATACGCAAGATTGTTGAGATCCACTGTTGTCATTCCGTACTGCGGGTCTTCCGTTACCCCGCCTCGTGTCATATTGACCCATTTGCACCGAAACAAAGGGACCTTCAAATCACCTGATCCATAGTTAAGTTCCCATATGCCCTCTATGTAACCATAATATGTTTCCTTTCCCGTGTTGGTTGTTGCATCAAAGCGGACACCACTGTTTTGGTTGGTGCTCTTCTTATCTTGGGCGATCGTGTAAAATGTATTCCCATTTATCTGGTACCCTTTGAAAGTCATTATATTCGAAGATGGTAACTGGGACAGCGAGTACAGGTCATTTGGAATATCGCCATCATTCAGGGCACGTTTCTGCAACCAACCGGCGAAAGTCCTCGTTTGTTCGCGTGTAGTCCAGTCGTCAGACTTCTCTTTTTCAGTGAGAGAATGCTTGTCCATACATATTATTTGATGCCCTCCTAGCGTGCCTTTTCCTTTCAGTCTGCCCTTATGCCGCGATTCAGGAACACCAATCGGCTTAAGGTCAGGAATAAAGTCAATACAAAACTCAATGACCTCCTCATTTTCATGGCCCTTCGAGATGCTTCCTTCTGGCCTAGCACGGTTATGAACATATTTCTTCAAGACTCCCATGAACCTTTCAAAGGGGAACATATTGTGTAGAAATACAGGACCCAAAATGTTAATCTCTTCGCAAAGGTGAACTAGGACGTGCGTCATGATGTTGAAGAAGGATGGTGGGAACACCAACTCGAAACTGACAAGACATTGCACCAAATCATTCTGTAGCCTTGGTATGATTTCTGGATCGATTACCTTCTGAGAGATTGCATTGAAGAATGCACATAGCTTCACAATGGCTAATCGAACGTTTTCCGGTAGAAGCCCCCTCAATGCAACCGGAAGGAGTTGCGTCATAATCACGTGGCAGTCATGAGACTTTAGGTTCTGGAACTTTTTCTCTGCCATATTTATTATTCCCTTTATATTCGACGAGAAGCCAGACGGTACCTTCATGCTGAGCAGGCATTCGAAGAAGATTTCCTTCTCTTCTTCGGTAAGAGCATAGCTGGCCTGAGCCTGATATATGCCGTCTTTTCCGTGCATACGTTGCTGGTCCTCCCGTGCCTCTGGTGTATCTTTTGTCTTCCCATACACGCCCAAAAAGCCAAGCAGGGTCACGCAAAGATTCTTCGTCACGTGCATCACATCGATTGCGGAGCGGACCTCTAGGTCTTTCCAATATGGCAGGTCCCAAAATATAGATTTCTTCTTCCACATGGGTGCGCGTCCGTCAGCATCCTTCGGAACAGGTTGTCCGCCAGGACCCTTTCCAAAGATTACCTTCAAATCCTTGACCATATCATGTACATCAGCACCAGTACGATGGCGAGGCTTCGTCCGGTGATCCGCCTCACCTTTGAAATGCTTGCCTTTCTTTCTTACGGGATGCCTTGTCGGAAGAAATCAACGATGTCCCAGGTACACATTCTTCCTACAACTATCCAAATATATACTGTCGGTATCATCCAAACAGTGCGTGCATCCGCGGTATCCCTTATTTGTCTGTCCTGAAAGGTTACTGAGAGCAGGCCAATCATTGATGGTCACGAACAACAACGCCTTTAGGTCAAATTCTTCCTGTCCGTGCGTATCCCACGCACGTACACCTGTTCCATTCCACAGCTGTAATAGTTCTTCAACTAATGGCCTTAGGTACACATCAATGTCGTTGCCGGGTTGCTTAGGGCCTTGGATGAGCACTGGCATCATAATGAACTTCCGCTTCATGCACAACCAAGGAGGAAGGTAATACAAACATAGAGTCACAGGCCACGTGCTATGGTTGCTGCTCTGCTCTTCAAAAGGATTAATGTCATCTGCGCTTAGACCAAACCATACGTTCCTTGGGTCACCTGCAAACTCCTCCCAATACTTTCTCTCAATTTTTTCTCCACTGCGAACCGTCAGCGGGTACTCTCAACTTTCCGTCTTTCTTACGGTCTTCTGCGTGCCACCGCATCGCCTTCGCATGCTCTTTGTTTTGGAACAAACGTTTCAACCGTGGTATTATAGGAGCATACCACATCACCTTGGCAGGAATCTTCTTCCTGGGGCGATCGCCCTCGACATCACCAGGGTCATCGCGACTGATCTTATAACACAATGCACCGCATACTGGGAAAGCGTTCAAATCCTCGTACTCACCACGGTAGAGGATGCAGTCATTAGGGCATGCATGTATCTTTTGCACCTCTAACCCTAGAGGGCAGACAACCTTCTTTGCTTCATACTTACTCTCGGGCAATTCGTTGTCCTTTGGAAGCATATTCTTTATCATTACCAGCAACTTTCCAAATCCCTTGTCAGATATACCATTCTCTGCCTTCCATTGCAGCAATTCAAGTGTGGTGCCCAACTTTTTTTGTCAGCTTCGCAATTCGGGTACAACAATTTCTTGTGATCCTCTAACATGCACTGCAACTTCGTCCTCTCCAGATCACTTGCGTAGTTTCTCTTTGCATCGGCAATGGCCTGACCTAGATCATCAGCGGGCTCATCTGATGCCTCTTCTTCAGCTTCTTCTTGCATTGCCGGCTCAGCTTCTTCCCCCATTGTTGTATCATCGTATTCAGGGAACCCATGGCCAGGATAGCCGTCGTCGTCCTCTTCTTCTTCACTTTCTTCCATCATAACCCCTATTTCTCCGTGCTTGGTCCAAACACTATAGTGGGGCATGAAACCGGAATTAAATAGGTGGCCGTGAATGGTTTTTGACGTAGAGTAACTGTGACCATTCTTACAGCCAGCACATGGACAAGGCATAAAACCATCCGCCCTCTTGTTTGCCTCAGCGGCCCGCAGAAAAGTATTGTCAGGACCCCGATTCCAAGTCACATAGACCCAGCTGGTAACATCTCATATCACTTTGTGGCCTCACGCACGGTATCACCACGGGTGTCGCCTTACCATGGCCCGGGACCGTTTGCGTATTTTGGCTCACGTATATGATAATGTCGCTAGCAT
This sequence comes from Triticum dicoccoides, assembly GCF_002162155.2. Lineage (NCBI taxonomy): Eukaryota > Viridiplantae > Streptophyta > Magnoliopsida > Poales > Poaceae > Triticum > Triticum dicoccoides. Next base: position 684,922,561 of record NC_041386.1, on the reverse strand, counting down.
CCACATGACAGAGAACCCGGGCCGACATGGCTAGTCATGAACCCAAAGCGGCGCTAACCCATGGGGACAGGCATACATGATTCACATCGAGCATGTCGGTCATCAACGTATGAATTCGGGCTGTAGCACTGGGCTAACAGGACTCCGATATCCCGGGCTGTAGCAGGCTAGGCAGGACTCCGAATATCACCGCGTGACATTTCCCTGAAGGGACAGACATAGGAACGAAGCGAAACACATGCGGCCAGTCAAGTGTCCAAAGCAGTAGTGCTGGGCTAACAGGACTCCGGTGAACCGGGCTGTAGCGGAGTACTATCGCTTAGGAAGCACTAGACTACATTTCCCCATATGAGAGGCTGCCAAGGATAAACAACTAGATTATCGGATCCCACTCATACCAAGCATTTCAATCATACACACAATATGCCCGATATGAGTACATACAACATGGCATCACAACAAAACTCTACAACTCAAAGTACTTTATTTAAGAGGCTCCGAGGAGCCATACATAACATATCCATACAGATAGGGGTCTCATGACCCAACACTCAAGTCATACAACATACGAGCACATGCGGAAGCAAACTAGTCTAAGTACAGACTCTAAAAAGAAAGAAGCTTGATGAAGCCTTTCTATCTACAGTGGCCCTTCACAAGCCTTGGATCACCACCTGGGTGGCTAGTCACTCGTCAACGTCGAGGTCTACGTAGAACCCATCGGAGGGGTTGGTGTTGTTGTATGAAAACATTAATTAGGCAAACATGAGTACGGGGGTACTCAGCAAGTCTTACAACAGGTACCTATCATACATGCACATTCTCAAGAAGGTAGTGGAGTTATTGCAGCAAGCCAGCTTTGACTCTTGGCTAAGCTATCCTACATGACACCACTTGAAAAGCATTTGTCGCACACGAGTCCACTAATCACCAACACAATACTCCACCGTGGATCCTCTCTCATCAACCTACGAGAGGGCCATCCGCGGCACTCACACTTATCTTGAGGCTTTTAGTAGTATCCATTTACTTGTCTATGAACTGTATAGGTGACCAAGTAGTCCTTTACCGCGGACGCGGCTATTCGAATAGTTTTATACCCTGCAGGGGTGTATTTCTTCACACACGTTCTCACCACTTATCGTCGCTACACGACATGTACTCGGCAACCTTCAAGCGGAAGCCCAGCGAGGGTGTCGGCCACGACCTGACTAAACACACGAGTCCCTAGTCCAGGTTTATCGCCTATTCAGGTTTCATCCGCAGGGAGTCCGGCCGAGGTTTCCACTAATGGCCCCGAATGATGTGTGCAGGGTTCCCGAGACTCCAAACGGGCGAATCGGTACACCGGGCCACGTGCCTACCGCAACACAGCCCACCCCTAAGGTCAGCGCTGCGTGCGGGCCCCAGCATGCTACAAACACCAGAAACTACTTGCAACTCCCGGACAGAGGACAAGTGTGGTTAATAAGTCGAGAGGGTCAATTAAGGATCCCAATGCATGGTAGTAGCTAAGTCTTAAATCACTCACACATATCTCAGTTCTTAAGGACGGTTCCAATGAAACAACCCACCATGTACTCCTACATGGCCTCTCATCGATACCTTTACCAAATCGTGTTCAACACTTTTACTCTCGAACCCGACACAACCTTTCACTCTAGTTCATCATCCCGATGAGCCAGACCTGACACAACTCTAAGCATAGCAAGCATAGCATGGTAGGAATCACAAACATGGCTCAATCAACTCCTACACATACTAGTGGGTTTCATCTAGTTACTGTGGCAATGACAGGTCATGCAAAGGAAGTGGGTTCAACTACCGCAACACACAACAGTTTGATTCGCGTTGTCTTAATGCAGTAAACAAGAGCAGAAGCGAGAACATGGGTTTGTATCGGAATGATCAATGGGTTGCTTGCCTGATGTAATGGTGGTAGGATACTGCCCTTCAGACGGATATTCGGGGTTATCCTCGGAGGCAGAACCTATCACGAAAGACACACCGAACATGAACAACACATGACAATATGCAACAATATGATGCATGCAATGACATGGCAACATGAATGTGTGTTGGCCTAATGCAAGCTAGAACAGAGAGGAATGAACTCATTTGAATCAAAGATTCAAATGCTAGCTCATTTAACATAGCCATGTTAGTGCATTATATTGTTTTGATTAAACAGCAAGGTTAACTTATTCTGACATGCATGAAACCAGTACCAATGGATAGATTGAATTTTTTTGATCAAAATTCATATATAAATCTTTGCATTTGGAGTTACGGATTAATTTCTATGAATTTTTGAAGTTTGCAACAATTTCTGGAATTTCCTATATAAAAATAAATCCAGAAATTAGTTATTGCGTCAGCAGTGCGTCAGGGTGACGTCAGTGGTCAAAGGGGTCATCCAGGTCAACCTAACCAGTGGGTCCCGCATGTCAGTAGCTAATTAGACTAATAAATTAGTTAAAACTAATCTGGATAATTAGTAAAGGGGGGGCCCCACCTGTCATAGACTCTGGGGAGTCAACCAGGGCCCACCCTGGTCCAAGTCAAGGTCAACCACGCCGGCGTTTAGCCGCCGGCGAGGCCAGACGTGGCGGCTAGAGTGCGTTTGAGCATTCCGGCAACCAAATGGACGGCGAAGGCCATCTACGTGTAGCCGGGGACAAGCCGCAGCGTTTGGTGGCGGTGGTTGAGCTCGAGGTGGTCGGAAACATCGCCGGCGACAATCGTGGCGGTCGCCAGAGTCGGGTGAAGATGAACCCGAGGCTTCGGGGCACGACGAGGCACGGGAAGTGGTGCGTTGTGCTACTGGGAGTGCGGTGAGTGTGTTGGACACGATGGTGTGGCTAGTGGTTGGCCGGAGACACGTCGGCGACGAGCTCCGCGGCGGCGCGTGCGAGTGAGCTTCGTGTGGTTGCTACGGTGCACGAGAAAGCAAAAGGAGAGGATGGGGAGGTTGCTGAGCTCACGGCGGTCACGGAGAAATGGTCGGTGCGGTTGGAGACGAGCTGATGCGGTGGCGACATCGAAGGGGATCTCCGGCGGTGCTCGGTGAAGACGAGGTCGGCGGAGGTGTTGCAGAGCGTGCGAGCGCTCGAGGCTCAGCCTGCTCGATGTAGACGACGACGGCGAGGTGAATGGACACGGTGGTGCAGCACGGGGACGGCGGAGGACGCGACTACGGCGGTGGTGCGGCGGCGGGTGCGTCGGCCATGGTGCGAGAGAGCGAGGGAGAGAGGCAGGGGGGCGAATGAGGTGTCCACGGGGTCGGGGCGGCGACGTGGAGCTCAGCCAGGTGCTCGGTGGCGCGGGTGGCAAGAAGCTGACGCCGTGGCGAGCTCGCGCTCGCCGGTGTCACCTCTGTGCCTGTGTGGCGACGGCGAAGCAGCTGGTTGGCGTGGGCCAGCACAGTGCTGGGCCGGCCAGCTAGGCTGTCTGGTGGGCTGCGGCCAGGTAAGTCCTTCTCCCTTTTTTTAATTTCTGTTTTCTATTTTTCTGTAAGTGTTGGGCTTTTCTAAAAATACCTAGGCAACTCCAAAATTCACCAAACTGCACCTGGTCCTTAGTTGGAATATTTCCAGCATGGAACATTTTAGTTTGGGATTATTTGAGCATTTGAAATATTTTATATAATTTAAATGCCCAAATTCAAATAGCTAAAGATTTAATCCAGTGACCTTAGAGTGACCTAGAAATTTGTGCATCACTTCTGACAGTGGTTTAGGACCAAGGCAAAAGGGATGAACATTTTAGAAGGGCATTTCAGGTTCATTGAAAATATTTTTAGGAAACCCTAGTTGAATTCAGAGGGGTCCTGGGGTTCTGTCTTCCCCATTTCAACTTTCTGATGAAAGGTAAACATGATGCAACATTCTAATGCATGGACTAGCTAGGATGTGACAAGTATGCACGCCATTAATGAACTCGGGAGAGCATCGGTCATCATACATCCATTGTCGGCTCATCTTCATTACACAACACCGAATAGACCAAATTAATACAAGTTCATACATAAAGTTCATACATAAAGTTCATATACAACACTTAATTAAATGCAACATACAAATAACTCTCTAGCTAAAGAATTTAAATGCAACAACAAATGCGATGAAGATCGCAACTAAGGTAACAATTGATCCAACAGCATAATGATAACAAGCCACACTATCAATGGCATATTTTCTAATCTTTCTAATCTTCAACCTCATTTTCTCCATCTTGATCTTGTGATCATCGATGACATCAGAAACATGCAACTCCAATTCCATCTTCTCCCCCTCAATTCTTTTCATTTTTTCTTTCAGATACTCGTTTTCTCTTTCAACTAAATTTAACCTCTCGACAATAGGGTCGGTTGAAATTTCCGGTTCACATACCTCCTAGATAAAAATATCTATGTCAACTTGATGGGCATAATTTGTCATAAACACGAAATGCAACAACTAGTTTTAAAAGAGAATATACCACATGCGAATCATAACAAGGACGAGGGCCGACGGGGACGGATATCAAAACCATGGCACTATGTATAACAAACAACGTACGGGTAAGATAATTATACGAGTAACTATATATCCAAATCACATAAACATCAATTTGGTAATGTAAAACATTCATGAACAAGAGCCTCACCTCAAGGTGGTGCCGGCGACGGGACGGTGCGGGCGATCGACGGTGGTTACGACGGAGATTTAGAAGGCACTAAGTAAACCACACCTACATATGCAAACTAAGTGTTATTTTGACCTCAAATTCAATATAAATCAAATACTAGCAAATATAATTCCTCCCAAATTAATCACTATACAAAGCATTGCAAGAGCTAATCTAGCAATGAGAGTTGAAAGGACAAAGTTGCTAACCTTTGTGATCATTTGAATGGCTGGGGGCCTTCAAATCACTACTAGGAAAAGGCCTACTTATGGCGCACCGGTTTTGCCTACTAATGGCGCACTACTGGTGCGCCATTAGTATCACGCCACTAGTATTTTTTACTAATGGCGCACCACTGGTATACTAATGGCGCACCATGCAGTGCGCCATTAGTTTTGCCCACAATGCGCCACTAGTGTCTGCTATACTAGTGGCGCAACACATGGTAGTGCGCCATTAGCAACAATTTTTTTAATTTTTTTTGTTTTTTCTTAATCTCAGGTCACTATTTCACATATGAGATATCCAACACATATATATATACAACAAGCATCCATATAACAATCATAGCCAACACACAAGTTCCATCATATATACATACATAGCCAACACATAGTTCCATCGTTACATATTACAAAAGTTTCATTGTTCATCCAACACCGTTATCCATCAATTCACAAAAGTTTCACATTGATACAAAATAAAAACACAAATGGAAAAGAAGCACTCCATCCATGCAAGCTTCCGTGAATTAAATCAAATCTGCAAAATGATAAACAAGAAGTTAGAAGAAGAAGAAGAAGAAGAAGACTAGAAGAATACTAGAAGAAGAAGAACACTAGAAGAAGAATAAGAAGAATAAGAACAAGACTATAAGCTTATTATGTAAACTTGATCATTTTGTGCTAACATAAGTAATTTTGGAGCTAACCTATAGGAAACTAAGCATATAAGCTCTAAGTTAGCATATTAGAGCCAACTTAGGTAAAATGAAGCTAACCTATGTCATTTTGGAAAAGAAGAAGAATAAGAAGAAGACTATAAGCTTATTATGTAAACTTGATCATTTTGTGCTAACATAAGTAATTTTGGAGCTAACCTATAGGAAACTAAGCATATAAGCTTTAAGTTAGCATATTAGAGCCAACTTAGGTAAAATGAAGCTAACCTATGTCATTTTGGAAAAGAAGAAGAATAAGAAGAAGACTATAAGCTTATTATGTAAACTTGATCATTTTGTGCTAACATAAGTAATTTTGGAGCCAACCTATAGGAAAATAAGCATATAAGCTCTAAGTTAGCATATTAGAGCCAACTTAGGTAAAATTAAGCTAACCTATGTCATTCTGGAAAAGAAGAAGAATAAGAAAAAGACTATAAGCTTATTATGTAAACTTGATCATTTTGTGCTAACATAAGTTATTTTGGAGCTAACCTATAGGAAACTAAGCATATAAGCTCTAAGTTAGCATATTAGAGCCAACTTAGGTAAAATGAAGCTAACCTATAAGAAACTAAGAATATTAGAGATAACATAGGTAACTAAGTATATATATATATATATATATATATATATATATCATTTTGGAGATCTGACATACCTGACATAGTTCAGTTCTCATTGTTTTTCTCCTTCTCCTTCCTCAGTCTGATGCGCCAAGAGCGGCGAGGCGGTGGAGGCAATGGGATGTAGTTTTCTACCACAATTGGCATGGTCATGTCGTCCAGCTGTGGGATCGCCGGCGCCACCACCGGTGCGTGGTCATTGTCAGGCACCACCACCATCGCGAGGCCACCTTCAGGTAGGACGGGCACGACCATCACTAGGCCATCCTCAGCCACCTCCATCTCTTGCCCATGGTCAGCCACCACCATCTCTTGCCCATGGTCAGCCACCACCATCTCTTGCCCTTGGTCAGCCACCACCAGCGCTAGGTCATCCTCAGCCTGATGCCCATCGTCATCCTGCAGCTCCTCATCCCCACTCTGCTCCTCTTCTCCCGCACTCCAGTCCGGATCATCCTTCTTGTTGTCTATGCTGCTGCCAGAATCGCTGCTGCTATTGCTAAAGCCAGAATCGGTGTTGCTTTTGCTACAGCCATAGTCGCTACTGCTTTGGCTATAGCCAGTGTCGCTGCTGCTGCTCCCATTACCTGTCCAAATGCAACAATGACCGTTAACAATCGATGTGAGACAAAGCCAAATGTAGAGGAATAAGAAGAGGCAGAACGTACTGGCATCATCATCGCCAGCGTAGCGCATGCAACACATAGTCGCATTGAACACCTTCACGATGAGCATGGTGGCGTCGTCGTCGTACCTGAAGAGAAGGAAGTACCCCGGCCGCAGGTCATAGGCACGGTAGAACTTCTCCCACCCACGAGACAAGTACATGTGGCCCTCCTTGATCACCAACTCCACATCCCACTGCCTGCGAAACCTGCTGCCGGCCCGCAGCTTCACATTATTTGGCGGATCTTCACCCAGCATGTTCATAAAATAGTCAGGCAGCCTCTGCAGTTTGGGACAATGAGTGATGTAGCAAACAACAGATATCATAATGAGATGGGTGAAGGGGAGATCTCTCATTTTATATACCTGCGTCATGGATGATACTGAAGTCCCAAGTATGATACTGAAGAACTCGGAAGCATCCAACTCGTACTGCGGTGTGGCAGAGCGGCGGTGGCTGCTTCCCCCCATCTCTGATAAGCAGCAGAAGAGACCAATTAGTACCCTTACAACAGATCATAAAACATGCATTAGTCGCAAGTACCCATATGTCCTATTTTTAGCAAAGTCATGCTAAAATTCACGAAAAATTTCAGCATGACCTTTTGCTGAAAATAGGACATATGGAGTGCCCGAATTTGCCGGAACGGAAGTTAATCGACATTCCGACAAACTCAACGGCCTCTCGGGGTACCTGCAGATTCATCACGACACAATGGTCGGAGACAAAACCCAGCAAACTAGCAAAGTTATTGACGTGTTTACAGAAATTGTTTTCTGTAAAAGATGATCATCATCTTTGCAAGTCTTTCTCAATGTGATCACAAGTAATTCAGAGGCATCACAATAAAGCAACACCCTGCACTAGCCTAAAAACAAGTGAAGTTTCACCCATATAAGAACAACTTTATAAAATCAGAGAAGTTGCTAAATTTTTTGTATCCTTCATACACACTGGAGTACAATGCTTTATAATGTTCCATCATCATTACAGAAATCCAAGACCATGTGTTCCATCATCATCATCATTACAGAAATCCAAGAAACATCATGCTTTTTAACAGTTTTCAGTTTGGACATAATACTGAAAACTACAGTTTGGACAGAATTCCTAACACTTTGGTCTTTTAGTTACAAAACAAAACTGACATAATTCTAGATGCCATGACTTAATTTTTTGACAGTAGCTCAAGTTTTTGACAGTAGCTCCTAACAATAGCTCCTAACTGAATTTTCTGCTTAAAGGGAAGGCTGACTTAAGTGGCAAGATGATACAATTTGCGTAACATAACAATATATGCATCTTAATATAACACCATCTCCTAACAGAAATAGTATCCCAGGTTTCCATCTTAATACCACAAAGAATTACATAAAAAAAATCCAGGATCATTTTTTCTAGAGAAAAGCATCATTATAAGGGGAGTTTCTTACTCTACCAGATCTACTAGGGGGCAAAGTAGAACTGATATTCTTTTGCTGACTTCTAGTACAAGGTATAGAAGAGCAGGTAAATACAGTAGACATGTAATTGCAGTGTATTAACAGTATAATTTCAATAGAATTATAGTGCAAATTTATAGTAGAATTACAACTATAGTGTGAGCCAGAACCATACTCCAAATGTAGTAGAAGATACCTTCTGTCCAGCTGTCAATCTAAAGGGCTGCAACTTGGGCTTTGAAATGAAGATAAGTGGCCAGTTAACACACTGTCAAAAAAATTCAGTTAACACACTGTCAAAAAATTCAGTTAACACACTGTCAAAAAAATTCAGTTAACACACTGTCAAAAAAATTCACTGAATGGATGGCAATACATCATACACTCACGTTGCTACATTATTCATCAACTTGTATCATTAAGAAATACTACTCCAGTATAGTTTTGGTGTAACTAGGTTTTGCCTGACTGTTGTATTCTTCTTTTTGTTAGCTATCTCAAAAGACTGGAATGAACCGTTAGCTATCTCAGAAGACAAAAACAAAAATTCAGTGTGTTAACCATATGGCCAAAATATTGTCCCTAGACATCTCCTGGTCCTACCCAAGATAAACCCTAGTTACAAAAATGCAGTGCGAAAATTCAGCAAGTAACATGCCTAAATCCAGTGCTTGTTTGACTTTATTGAATTACCAACACATGGCACACAACACATTTATATTTTTTCAGGTCACACAACACATGCCTGAGGAGGAAGATTGAATTTTCTACAGAAGCATCATCAGGTACACTTCAACATGTGCTAGCAGCAACAAATGGTCAATATTCATTCTTATTTATGGTCAATATTTATAACCTATCAACAAATGGCAAGAATATTGAGTAATCTACTGCAATTTGATCTACTGCAGATAATCTATTGCAGTTTGAATCATGAACCCTAACTTTTGGAGCATGTGATTTCTGTCTTGAAATTCCTTTTGGAGCATCGGTTGGAAGGAATGGGGAATGGTGGAGAGAGGGAGGAAAGAGGAAGGAGGAGAGGTACCTGGTCGCCGGAGGGGTCGGGGTCGGGGTCGGCGAAGGGGTCGGGGTCGGGGTCCGAGCTCGTCCGGGTCCTCGCTCACCGCGGTCGAAGGAGAGCGGGGGGCGGTGGCGGAGAACGGCAGGGGCAGGCGGGGTGGGCGCGTTGGGGCCGCGCTCGCCGGCTGCGGCAGGGGCCGGAGGAGGCCCTCGCTCGTTGGAGGGAGGAGGAGAGGAGAGGAGCGGCCGGCGCGCGCTCGACCGATCCCGTTCGGGGGACGCGGGGGCGGCGGGGGTGGAGTCCCGCGGGGGTCGGGGCAGCGGCGTCGGGGCAGCACAAGACCACAGCGGCGGCGGCGGCGCTGACGGCGTGCAGGCGCGGCGGACAGAGGGGGCGGAGCAAGGGGGCGGCAGCGTACGGTTGGGTCGAGTGGATCTGGCGAGGGAGGCAACAGTGAGAGGGGAATAGGTGAACCGGGGGGAGGGATCTAATGGCGCACCACACCCCTAGTGCGCCATAAGTACAACCATTCTAATGGCGCACCCCGACCCGGTGCGCCATTAGAATTTACTAGCCCGACTGGTCAGGTTATATTCTACATAACCCCCACTCCATTAGAACAAGCCCACTAGCCCGACTGGTTAGCATGCAGCACACACACTAGGAGGTCTTGGGTTCGATTTCCAGGCTCCCCATTTTTTGTATTTATGAATATAAAATGCTATTTGATATTTATTTGTGTTTAAATATGTTCAAACTTGTTTAAATCATAACAGTAATAATTTTTTAAAAAATATCATCAAATTTGTTATTTGAAAATATTTATGAATATGAAAAAATATCATTAAATTTATTATTTGAAAATATCATCAAATTTGTTATTTGAAAATATAATCAAATTTGTTTTTTTAATTTTAGTTGCATTCATTTGTGACAGTGGAGCGGGCCGGGGAGGGTGCGGGGGAGAGGGTGCGGGTGGTCGTCGGCGGCGGTGGAGTGGGGGACGGTG
>NC_041386.1:684863369-684911284 GCF_002162155.2 Triticum dicoccoides | reverse complement strand
CGGCGGCGGCCGGTGGAGCGGGGGGTTGACCCTGATTACTAATGTCGCACTAGCTTCTCGTGCGCCATTAGAAGTTTTGCAAAAAAATAACAAAAAAGTATATATTCTAATGGCGCACGGTGTGGCCAGTGCGCCATTACTAGTTAGCACTAGTAATGGCGCACTGTGCCACGGTGCACCATTAGAATGTTTGGAAAAATTAAAAAAATTGTTTCTAGTGGCGCACCATGTTCCTGGTGCGCCATTAGTGTCTTCCACACTAATGGCATACCAAAACATGGTGCGCCATTAGTATATACTAATGGCACACCACCTGACAGGTGCGCCATTAGTGTCCATCCCATCTATAGCCCTTTTCCTAGTAGTGAATCTTGACAAATTTTGGGCAAAATTTGTGAGGAGCTCGAGGAAGAGAGGGGAAGAACAGAGGAAGTGAGGGGAAAGGGAAGAACAGAGTGGCTCGGGTGGATGAAGGGTTTATGTACGTCGACCTTTAGTACCGGTTCGTGTCACGAACCGGTACTAAAGGTGCTGGAGGGGCCCCAGACTGACAACACCCTGCCACCACTCTCTTTAGTACCGGTTTGTGGCACGAACCGGTGCTAAAGGTTCGCCACGAACCGGTACTAATGAGAACGGCCGGCTAGCCGTTGGAACCGGCACTAATTGACACATTAGTGCCGGCTCAAAATCAAACCGGCACTAATGTGTCTCATATTAGGTCCTTTCTCTCCTAGTGGTCGGAACGAGAAGAAGTTCCACTACATCAACGACATTGTCAAACGCTTCCGCTTTCAGTCTATGAGGGTACGTGGACACACTCTCCCCCTCTCGTTGCTATGCATCTCCTAGATAGATCTTGCATGAGGGTAGGGAACTTTTTGAAATTGCATGCTACATTTCCCAAGAGTGGCATCCGAGCCAGGTCTATGCGTAGATGATATGCACGAGTAGAACACAAAGAGTTGTGGGCGGCGATCGTCATACTGCTTACCACCAACGTCTTATTTTGATTATGCGGTATTGTGGGATGAAGCGGCCCGAACCAACCTTACATGACCACGTTCATGAGACTGGTTCCACCCACAGACATGCAACTAGTTTTGCATAAAGGTGGCTGGCAGGTGGCTGTTTCTCCAACTTTAGTTGAATTGAATTTGAATGCGGCCGGTCCTTGTTGAAGGTTAAAATAGCAAATTTGATAAATCACCGTTGTGGTTTTGATACATAGGTAAAAACGGTTCTTGCTAGAAGTCCATAGCAGCCACGTAAAACTTGCAACAACAAAGTAGAGGACGTCTAATTTGTTTTTGCAGGGCATGTTGTGATTTGATATGGTCAAGACATGATGTGATATACGTTATTGTATGAAATGATCATGTTTTGTAAAAGTTATCGGCAACTAGCAGGAGCCTTATGGTTGTCTCTTTATTGTATGAAATGCAAATGCCATGTAATTGCTTTACATTATCACTATGCATTAGCGATAGTTGCAGAAGCAATAGTTGGCGAGACGACCACGACGCTACGATGGAGATCAAGGTATCAAGCCGGTGACGATGGAGATCATGACGTGCTTTGGAGATGGAGATCAAATGCACAAGATGATGATGGCCATATCATCTCACATATTTTGATTGGATGTGATGTTTATCTTTTATGCATCTTATTTTGCTTAGTATGACGGTAGTATTATAAGATGATCTCTTACTAAATTTTCAAGGTTTAAGTGTTCTCCCTGAGTATGCACCGTTATGACAGTTCGTCGTGCCGAGAGACCACGTGATGATCGAGTGTGATAAGCCCTATGTTCACATACTACGGGTGCAAGATAGTTTTTCACATGCGGAATACTCGGGTTAAACTTGACGAGCCTAGCATGTACAGACATGGCCTCGAAACATCGGAGACCGAAAGGTCGAATGTGAATCATATAGTAGATATGATCAACATAGAGATGTTCAACATTGAAGACTACTCCATCTCACGTGATGATCGGACATGGTTTAGTTGATTTGGATCACATATCATTTAGATGACCTGAGGGGTGTCTATGTAAGTGGGAGTTCTTAAGGAATATGATTAATTGAACTTGATTTATCATGAACTTAGTCCTGATAGCTTTTGCATATCTATGTTTTAGATCAAGGACCCGTGCTACCGTTCCCTTGAATTTTAATGCGTTCCTAGAGAAAGGTAAATTCAAATATGATGGTAGCAACTACCATAACTTGAGGATTATCCTCATTGGTGCAGAGAAGAATTATGAACTTGATGCACCGCTAGGCGAAAGGCCTGTTGCAGGAGCAGATGCTGATGTTATGCATGTCTGACAAGCTCGATCTGATGACTACTCGATAGTTCAGTGTGCCATGCTTTATGGCTTAGAATCGGGACTTCACAGACGTTTTGAACGTCATGGACCATATGAGATGTTCCAGGAGTTGAAGTTAATATTTCAAGCAAATGCTCGAGTTGAGAGATATGAAGTCACAAACAAGTCCTATAGCTGCAAGATGGAGGAGAACAGTGAACACATACTCACAATATCTGGGTATCATAACCACTTGACTCAGCTGGGAGTTAATCTTCCAGATGATAGTGTTATTGACAGAGTTCTTCAATCACTGCCACCAAGCTACAAAGGCTTCGTGATGAACTATAATATGCAAGGGATGGATAAGACAATTCCCTAGCTCTTCGCAATGCTCAAAGCTGCGGAGATAGAAATCAATAAGGAGCATCAAGTGTTGATGGTTAACAAGACCACTAGTTTCAAGAAAAAGGGCAAAGAAAAGAAGGGGAACTTCAAGAAGAATGGCAATCAAGTTGCCACTCCCGGGAAGAAGCCCAAATCTGGACCTAAGCCTGAAACTGAGTGCTTCTACTTCAAAGGGACTAGTCACTGGAAGCGGAACTGCCCCAAGTATTTGGCGGATAAGAAGAATGGCAAAGTGAACAAAGGTATATGTGATATACATGTTATTGATGTGCACCTTACTAATGCTCGTAGTAGCGCCTGGGTATTTGATACTAGTTCGGTTGCTCATATTTGTAACTTGAAATAGGGGCTACGGATTAAACGAATATTGGCTAGGGACGAGGTGACGATGCGTGTCGGGAATGGTTCCAAGGTCGATGTGATCGTCATCGGCATGCTACCTCTACATCTACCTTCGGGATTAGTTTTAGACCTGAATAATTGTAATTTGGTGCCAGCGTTGAGCATGAACATTATATCTGGATCTTGTTTGATGCGAGAAGGTTATTCTTTTAAATCAGAGAATAATTGTCGTTCTATTTATATGAGTAATATCTTTTATGGTCATGCACCCTTGAAGAGTGGTCTATTTTTATTGAATCTCGATTGTAGTGATACATATATTCATAATATTGATACCAAAAGATGCAAAGTTGATAATGATAGTGCAACATATGTGTGGCACTGTTGTTTAGGTCATATTGGTGTAAAGCTCATGAAGAAACTCCATTCGGATGGACTTTTGGAATCACTTGATTATGAGTCATTTGATGCTTGCGAACCATGCCTCATGGGCAAGATGACTAAAACTCCGTTCTCTGAAACAATGGAGCAAGCCACTGACTTATTGGAAATAATACACACCGATGTATGCGGTCCGATGAGTGTTGAGGCTCACGGCGGGTATCATTATTTTCCGACCTTCACAGATGATTTGAGCAGATAGGGGTATATCTACTTGATGAAACACAAGTCTGAAACATTTGAAAAGTTCAAAGAATTTCAGAGTGAAGTGGAGAATCATCGTAACAAGAAAATAAAGTTTCTAGGATCTGATCGCGGAGGGGAATATTTGAGTTATGAGTTTGGCCTTCATTTAAAACAATGTGAAATAGTTTCACAACTCATGCCACCGGAAACACCATAGCATAATGGTGTGTCCGAACGTCGTAACCGTACTTTATTAGATATGGTGCAATATATTATGTCTCTTACCGATTTACCACTATCGTTTTGGGGTTATGCATTAGAGGCAGCTGCATTCACATAGGTCTTATAATTCCGAAGCTCATAATATCGCCAAATTCGCTTGTAATCTAGGTATTACGCGTCATGTCTGGTTGGGTCTAACACATGACCATTATCTTGTACGTTCTTGATATTCAATAAAGTGGGCGAGATTTCTCAACAAAAAAAAATCCTGGTACTCCCTTCGATCTATATTAATTGACGCTCCTCTAGTATTGCTTTAATTAATATGGATCGGAGGCAGTACATGATTCACACGTCCTTGGTAGCCGGTACTCCGTCCATCCATTAACTCGATTTGGGTATATGGAATCCACAAGATATGTCATATTAGCGGGTTTTCCTCTTATTTGAGTGAGAGATAGATAATATTAGCGGGATTTCCTCTATCATAGGAAGCATTGGAATTTTCTACGGCCATCAAGCCTAACCATAAACACACATGGCGACCTTCCTGATCAACAAGGACGGTTACCTCCATGGGGAAACTGAGCGCCTGAACTTGTGTTTGCCTACCCAAGTGTGCAGCTGTATGAGGGTATGTACATTGATTGATAAGATAGTTTTATTTTAGGTCCGCCACGTCATCTATAGATGGCAATCCAAAATTGTGTACAATGCATTATCTATTACTCTTATCTCAAGAAACTAGAAATCCCTAAATATGTGGTGAAAGGATTGTTGCTCAGAGGTCATCTCTTAAATAAGAGAAGGCAAGCCTCTTATAATTTTTCTCTCCTCCACCTATATTCTATGTGGCACTCGTAAGATAGAACCATTGTACACCCCGAGTTAGCAAATCTGATTTCATACTATGTTTTTGAAAAATGTTAGATCTATGAGAGACATAATCTACTAATTTGCATTTTTGTAGAAGAAATTGATCCCACCAAAGATTCACACCTTTGAGCTAACTCAAAGGGAACTGACCATCCAAGCTTATGTTTTTTGAAGCATCTATGCATGAAAACTGAAATGTCATAATGCTCACCTTTTCTCGAGTTCTCCACAAGTGATGATGTCATGCAACGACATCCATCATAGTACCAAGGTTCACCACACATTCGTGGCAACAAACTGTCCTGGTAACCACGATGGTCTTGAGGCAATGCTTGAATGGTGTGCATTCTACATGCTATATCTTTTTTTTCATACAAAATATTAAAGGAAAGCATCGATAATGAGTCTCCAAACCTTTTGGACGGCTCATAAGTAAGCATCATTTCCACAAACCACTTGTTATCTGGAGACATTTTTTTTCCTTTTTACACATCAGACACACATAATATTACTCTTTGAGCAGGAACAATGAACTGAGGCAACATACAGATGTAGAGAAAACACTGTTTTAAATAGCCCGCTATAGCTCCGCTATAGCACGCTATAGCGTTTACAAAAGGTCTTGCGCTAAGAGACTTTGATCCAAATAAATGAACAAACATTTCAAATAGCACGCTATAGCTTCGCTATAGCACGCTATAGCATTTGAAAGAGGTCCGCCGCTAAGATGCTTAGCGCGCTATTTAAAACTTTGAGAGAAAATCATGGACTATTGCCACATGAAAGAAAGGAGATTGATCCACCAACTTGCGATCGAGTAGTTAACGTTTTCCCCGCTTACTGACACCGAACCATCGATATTCCTTACTAGAGTACTCCCTCCATTCCTAAATATAAGTCTTTTTAGAGATTTCAACAAGGGACTACATATGGAGCAAAATGAGTGAATCTACACTCTAAAATATGTCTATATACATCCATATGTTGTAGTTCATCTGAAATCACTAAAAAGACTTATATTTAGAAACGGAGGGAGTAGATAGCATGCTCCATTGTTCTACAAAAACCCCTCCAGCTTTCGGACGATGTCATGTCGAGTCGTACCCCGCCACCTCTCCACTTCCGTCACTCTCTCGTTTCGTTATTGCTTCCCGCGGCGTGCCGGTCGGAGTCGGCGTCTTCGGTCTTGGCCCTTGGACTTTCCTGACGCGTGACGGCTTCTTCACCGCGCTTGTGGCTTGCGTCCCCTCTTCCAGCTCCAAGGTCCCGTGTTTGTATATCAGTCGGCATGGGTAGGGAACTAGAACATCCACACCTGAGCTCACAGACAGAGTCAAGTCAAAGAAACATAGCAAGTGCTAAAGGAGAAGAATCGTTTTGCTAAAGACATGTAGGAATTAGAGACATCAAGAGAGAAGCAATGTTTACGCTGTGAGTCTATTGGCCTGCAATAAACACCATGGCCTCCGGGAGCCTTTGTTCAACAACTATATGACCAACTGTGCCCATGACACAAAGACCAGATACAACATAGAGAAATGAGCTGAGTAATCTATATGTTGCTTAGACGGAGAATCAGGACTAAGCCAAATCCTCCATTTTCATACAACTCTATGGAATTTCAGTATGATCATAAGAGGATACAAAGGAACTACATTTTAATGGAAACCAATCCGAGAATGAGCAGGGAAGACCAGTTATATATGTTTTTAAGAATGAATTCATGGAGGATCGACTCCACCGCCCCCCGACCCCTCCGTCGCCCACCGCCCGGGCGACCGAGGGGATCCAACCCTCCGCCGCCGGCCCCCCTCCTCCTGCGCGCTCTCCCTTCCACCGCCGCCGGTGGTCAGCACAGGGCCAAGCCCGTGCGTGCAACGGCGGCTGCTGAGGCATCGCCCTCTAACTCCGGGCCCGGGATGCGCAGGATCACCTGTCTCGAGGATGAGGCCCAGATCTAGCCCATGGCGGCCTCCATGTGGAACGCGACGGCGTGGCGGCCGGCGGTGACCCAGTGGCAGCAGGTTGGCTCTGCTCTCCCTGAGTTGGGGCGACGGGTCCGGGATCCGGGGCGGTGGCCCTTGGGTTTGCCTCATCGTCCGGGCGCGGCGGGGCAGTGTGTGCTGCCAGCGATTGGATGGCGACTGATCCACCGGCGGGTTGGTGCCGCGGCGTTACATCTGAAGGTTCGACTTTCTCCTGCTGCCTCTCTCGTCGTCCATATAGTTTGCGGCTGCAGGCTCTGGTGATGGTGAGCCCTGGTGGTGTACCTTGGGTTCGATGGAAACCTTGGCCGGCCTGGCCGGCCCGGCGGTGGCGTCGCCCATGGGTGCCACTTTCCTTCATGAAGGCGCAGCTGAGGGCCCAATCTGCCAACCCCGATCTCCTGCCGGGTGAAAATCTTCAATCCTCTTCGAATTTGGCGGCAACGACGCTGTTCGCATCATGACCTTTCTGGAGGTGTTGTCAGGGGCCTTGGGGCTCGGTTGGGAGTACGGTGGATCTGCAGGTGGAGGGGATGGGACCAGTGGCTGCTGATGTCTACTACACAACCTTCTTCTTGTAGACGTTGTTGGGCCTACAAAGTCCAGAGGTTTGTAGGACAGTAGCAAATTTCCCTCAAGTGCATGACCTAAGGTTTATCAAAATTCGTATGAGGCGTAGGATGAAGATGGTCTCTCTCAAGCAACCCTGCAACCAAATAACAAAGAGTCTCTTGTGTCCCCATCACACCCAATACAATGGTAACTTGTATAGGTGCACTAGTTCGGCGAAGAGATGGTGATACAAGTGCAATATGGATAGTAGATAAAGGTTTTTGTAATCTGAAAATATGGATAGCAAGGTAACTAATGATAAAAGTGAGCGTAACGGTATTGCAATGGTAGGAAACAAGGCATAGGGTTCATACTTTCACTAGTGCAAGTTCTCTCAACAATAATAACATAGATAGATCATATAACAATCACTCAACATGCAACAAAGAGTCACTCCAAAGCCACTAATAGCGGATAACAAACAAAGAGATTATGGTAGGGTACGAAACCACCTCAAAGTTATTCTTTCGGATCGATCTATTCAAGAGTTCGTACTAGAATTAACACCTTAAGACACAAATCAACCAAAACACTAATGTCACCTAGATACTCCATTGTCACCTCAAGTATCCGTGGGCATGATTATACGATATGCATCACACAATCTCAGATTCATCCAACCAAAACAAAGTACTTCAAAGATTGCCCCAAAGTTTCTACCGAAGAGTCAAGAAAACGTGTGCCAACCCCTATGCATAGGTTCATGGGCGGAACCCGCAAGTTGGTCACCAAAACATACATCAAGTGGCACGTGATATCCCATTGTCACCACAGATAAACACGGCAAGACATACATCAAGTGTTCTCAAATCATTAAAGACTCAATCCGATAAGACAACTTCAAAGGGAAAACTCAATTCATCACAAGAGAGTAGAGGGGGGGGGGAGAAACATCATAAGATCCAACTATAATAGCAAAGCTCGCGATACATCAAGATCGTGCCATAGAGAGAACACGAGAGAGAGAGATCAAACACATAGCTACTGGTACATACCCTCAGCCCCGAGGGTGAACTACTCCCTCCTCGTCATGGAGAGCGCCGGGATGATGAAGATGGCCACCGGTGATGGCTTCCCCCTCCGGCAGGGTGCCGGAACGGGCTCCCGAGAGGTTTTTGGTGGCTACAGAGGCTTACGGCGGCGGAACTCCCGATCTATCTTCTGTTCTGATGTTTTTAGGGTACGTAGGCTTATATAGGCGAAAGAAGTCGGCCGGGGGAGCCTCCAGTGTTGGAAATATGCCCTAGAGGCAATAATTAAAGGATTATTATTATATTTCCTTGTTCATGATAATTATCTTTTATTCATGCTATAATTGTATTATCCGGAAATCGTAATACACGTGTGAATACATAGACCACAATATGTCCCTAGTGAGCCTCTAGTTGACTAGCTCGTTGTTCAACAGATAGTCATGGTTTCCTGACTATGGACAGTGGATGTCATTGATAACGGGATCACATCATTAGGAGAATGATGTGATGGACAAGACCCAATCCTAAGCATAGCACAAGATCGTGTAGTTCGTTTGCTAGAGCTTTTTCCAATGTCAAGTATCTTTTCCTTAGACCATGAGCTCGTATAACTCCCGGATACCGTAGGAGTGCTTCGGGTGTACCAAACATCACAACGTAACTGGTTGACTATAAAGGTGCACTACAGGTACCTCCGAAAGTGTCTGTTGGGTTGACACGGATCGAGACTGGGATTTGTCACTCCGTATGACGGAGAGGTATCTCTGGGCCCACTCGGTAATGCATCATCATAATGAGCTCAAAGTGACCAAGTGTTTAGTCACGGGATCATGCATTATGGTACAAGTATAGTGACTTGCCGGTAACGAGATTGAACGAAGTATTGGGATACCGACGATCGAATCTCGGGCAAGTAACGTACCGATTGACAAAGGGAATTGTATACGGGGTTGCTTGAATCCTCGACATCATGGTTCATCCGATGAGATCATCGAGGAGCTTGTGGGAGCCAACATGGGTATCCAGATCCCGCTGTTGGTTATTGACCGAGAGCCGTCCCGGTCATGTCTACATGTCTCCCGAACCCGTAGGGTCTACACACTTAAGGTTCAGTGACGCTAGGGTTGTATGAATATGAGTATGCAGAAAACCAAAAGTTGTTCGGAGTCCCGGATGAGATCCGGATGTCATGAGGAGTTCCGGAGTGGTCCGGAGGTAAAGAATTATATATGGGAAGTCAAGTTTCGGCCATCGGGAAAGTTTCGGGGTCCACCGGTATTGTACCGGGACCACCGGAAGGGTCCCCGGGGTCCACCGGGTGGGGCCACCTATCCCGGAGGGCCCCATGGGCTGAAGTGGGAGGGGAACCAGCCCCTGGTGGGCTGGTGCGCCCCCCTTGGGCCCCCCTCATGCGCCTAGGGTTGGGAACCCTAGGGGAGGGGGCGCCTCCACTTGCCTTGGGGGGCACTCCACCCCCCTTGGCCGCCCCGCCCCCCCCCTAGGAGATCCCATCTCCTAGGGCCGGCGCCCCCTGGGGTCCCTATATAAAGAGGGGGGGTGGGAGGGCAGCCGCACCCAACACCAGGCGCCTCCCTCCGCTCCCTGCTACACCTCTCCCTCCCGTAGTTGCTTGGCGAAGCCCTGCCGGAGCCCTGCTGCATCCACCACCACGCCGTCGTGCTGCTGGATCTTCATCAACCTCTCCTTCCCCTTGCTGGATCAAGAAGGAGGAGACGTCACGCTGACCGTACGTGTGTTGAACGCGGAGGTGCCGTTGCGCTAGGATCTCCGGTGATTTGGATCACGACGAGAACGACTACCTCAACCCCGTTCTCTTGAAAGCTTCCGCACGCGATCTACAAAGGTATGTAGATGCACTCCTATCACTCGTTGCTAGATGAACTCATAGATGGATCTTGGTGAAACCGTAGGAAAAATTTTATTTTCTGCAACGTTCCCCAACAGTGGCATCATGAGCTAGGTCTATGCGTAGTTCTCTATTGCAAGAGTAGAACACAATTTGTTGTGGGCGTAGATGTTGTCAACTTTCTTGCCGCTACTAGTCTTATTTTGCTTCAGCGGTATTGTGGGATGAAGCGGCCCGGACCGACCTTACACGTACGCTTACGTGAGACAGATTCCACCGACTGACATGCAGTAGTTGCATAAGGTGGCTAGCGGGTGTCTGTCTCTCCCACTTTAGTTGGAGCGGATTCGATGAAAAGGGTCCTTATGAAGGGTAAATAGAAGTTGACAAATCACGTTGTGGTTATTCGTAGCTAAGAAAACGTTCTTGCTAGAACCCTATTGCAGCCACGTAAAAGATGCAACAACAATTAGAGGACGTCTAACTTATTTTTGCAGCAATTGCCTTGTGATGTGATATGGCCAAAAGTTGTGATGAATGATGAATGATATATTGTGATGTATGAGATCATGTTCTTGTAATAGGAATCACGACTTGCATGTCGATGAGTATGACAACCGGCAGGAGCCATAGGAGTTGTCTTAATTATTGTATGACCTGCGTGTCAATGATTTAACGCCATGTAATTACTTTACTTTATTGCTAAACCGTTAGCTATAGTAGTAGAAGTAATAGTTTCCTAGCAACTTCATGGAGACATGATGATGGAGATCATGATGATGGAGATCATGGTGTCATGCCGGTGACAAGATGATCATGGAGCCCCAAGATGGAGATCAAAGGAGCTATATGATATTGGCCATATCATGTCACTATTATTTGATTGCATGTGATGTTTATTATGTTTATGCATCTTGTTTACTTAGAACGACAGTAGTAAATAAGATGATCCCTTATAATAATTTCAAGAAAGTGTTCTCCCTAACTGTGCGCCGTTGCTAAAGTTCGTCGTTTCGAAGCACCACGTGATGATCGGGTGTGATAGATTCCTACGTTCACATACAACAGGTGTAAGACAGTTTTACACATGCAAAACACTTAGGTTAACTTGACGAGCCTAGCATGTACAGACATGACCTCGGAACACAAGAGACCGAAAGGTCGAACATGAGTCGTATGGAAGATACGATCAACATGGAGATGTTCACCGATGATGACTAGTCCGTCTCACGTGATGATCGGACACGGCCTAGTCGACTCGGATCATGTAACACTTAGATGACTAGAGGGATGTCAAATCTGAGTGGGAGTTCATTAAATAATTTGATTAGATGAACTTAATTATCATGAACATTAGTCTAAAATCTTTGCAAAATGTCTTGTAGATCAAATGGCCAATGCTCATGTCACCATGAACTTCAACGCGTTCCTAGAGAAAACCAAGCTGAAAGATGATGGCAGCAACTATTCGGACTGGGTCCGGAACCTGAGGATCATCCTCATAGCTGCCAAGAAACAATATGTCCCAGAAGCACCGCTAGGTGAAGCACCCATCCCAGAGAACCAAGACGTTATGAACGCTTGGCAGTCACGTGCTGATGATTACTCCCTCGTTCAGTGCGGCATGCTTTACAGCTTAGAACCGGGGCTCCAAAAGCGTTTTAAGCAACACGAAGCATATGAGATGTTCGAGGAGCTGAAAATGGTTTTCCAAGCTCATGCCCGGATCGAGAGATATGAAGTCTCCGACAAGTTCTATAGTTGTATGATGGAGGAAACTAGTTCTGTCAGTGAGCACATACTCAAAATGTCTGGGTTGCACAACCGCCTGTCCCAGCTGGACATTAACATCCCGGACGAGGCGGTCATTGACAGAATCCTTCAGTCGCTCCCACCGAGCTACAAGAGCTTTGTGATGAACTACAATATGCAGGGGATGGTGAAAACTATTCCTGAAGTATTTTCAATTCTGAAGTCAGCAGAGGTAGAAATCAAGAAGGAACATCAAGTGTTGATGGTAAATAAAACCACTAAGTTCAAGAAGGGCAAGGGTAAGAAGAACTTCAAGAAGGACGGCAAGGATGTTGCCGCGCCCGGTAAGCCAGTTGCCAGGAAGAAGTCAAAGAATGGACCCAAGCCTGAGACTGAGTGCTTTTATTGCAAAGGGAAGGGTCACTGGAAGCGGAACTGCCCCAAATACTTAGCGGACAAGAAGGCCGGCAACACTAAAGGTATATTTGATATACATGTAATTGATGTGTACCTTACCAGTACTCGTAGTAACTCCTGGGTATTTGATACCGGTGTCGTTGCTCATATTTGTAACTCACAGCATGAGCTGTGGAATAAGCGGAGACTGGCGAAGGACGAGCTGACGATGCACGTCGGGAATGGTTCCAAGGTCGATGTGATCACCGTCGGCACGCTACCTCTACATTTACCTACGGGATTAGTTTTAAACCTCAATAATTGTTATTTAGTGCCAAGTTTGAGCATGCACATTGTGTCAGGATCTCGTTTAATGCGAGATGGCTACTCATTTAAATCTGAGAATAATGGTTGTTCTATTTATATGAGAGATATGTTTTATGGTCATGCTCCGATGGTCAATGGTTTATTCTTGATGAATCTCGAACGTGATGTTACACACATTCATAGTGTGAATACCAAAAGATGTAAAGTTGATAACGATAGTCCCACATACTTGTGGCACTGCCGCCTTGGTCACATTGGTGTCAAGCGCATGAAGAAGCTCCATGCTGATGGACTTTTAGAGTCTCTCGATTATGAATCATTTGACACATGCGAACCATGCCTCATGGGCAAAATTACCAAGACACCGTTCTCCGGAACAATGGAGCGAGCAACCAACTTATTGGAAATCATACATACCGATGTGTGCGGTCCAATGAGCGTTGAGGCTCACGGAGGATATCGTTATGTTCTCACTCTCACAGACGACTTAAATAGATATGGGTATGTCTACTTGATGAAACACAAGTCTGAGACCTTTGAAAAGTTCAAGGAATTTCAGAATGAGGTAGAGAATCAACGTGACCAAAAAATAAAGTTCTTACGATCAGATCGTGGAGGAGAATATTTAAGTCACGAATTTGGTACACACTTAAGGAAATGTGGAATCATTTCACAACTCACGCCGCCTGGAACACCTCAGCGTAACGGTGTGTCCGAACGTCGTAATCGCACTCTATTGGATATGGTGCGATCTATGATGCCTCTTACTGATTTACCGCTATCATTTTGGGGATACGCTCTAGACACAGCTACATTCACTTTAAATAGGGCACCGTCTAAATCCGTTGAGACGTATGAATTATGGTTTGGAAAGAAACCTAAGATGTCATTTCTAAAAGTTTGGGGATGCGATGCTTATGTCAAGAAACTTCAACCTGAAAAGCTCGAACCCAAGTCGGAAAAATGCGTCTTCATAGGATACCCTAAGGAAACCATTGGGTATACCTTCTACCTCAGATCCGAAGGCAAGATCTTTGTTGCCAAGAACGGATCCTTTCTGGAAAAAGAGTTTCTCATGAAAGGAGTAAGTGGGAGGAAAGTAGAACTCGATGAAGTACTACCTCTTGAACCAAAAAGTAGTGCAGCACACGAAAATGTTCCTGTGGTGCCTACACCAACTGGAGAGGAAATTAATGATGATGATCAAGGTACTTCGAATCAAGTTGCTACTGAACTTCGTAGGTCCACAAGGACACGTTCCACACCAGAGTGGTATGGCAACCCTGTCCTGGAAATCATGTTGTTAGACAACGGTGAACCTTCGGACTATGAAGAAGCGATAACGGGTTCAGGTTCCAACAAATGGCTTGAAGCCATGGAATCCGAGATAGGATCCATGTATGAAAACAAAGTATGGACTTTGACAGACTTGCCCGATGATCGGCGAGCGATAGAAAACAAATGGATCTTTAAGAAGAAGACGGACGCGGATGGTAATGTTACCATCTATAAAGCTCGACTTGTCGCTAAGGGTTATCGGCAAGTTCAAGGGGTTGACTACGATGAGACTTTCTCTCCCGTAGCGAAGCTGAAGTCCGTCCGAATCATGTTAGCAATTTCCGCATACTATGATTATGAGATATGGCAAATGGACGTCAAAACGGCATTCCTTAACGGCTATCTTAAGGAATAACTGTATATGATGCAGCCGGAAGGTTTTGTCGACCCTAAGAATGCTAACAAGGTATGCAAGCTCCAGCGACCCATTTATGGGCTGGTGCAAGCATCTCGGAGTTGGAACATTCGCTTTGATGAGATGATCAAAGCGTTTGGGTTTACGCAGACTTATGTAGAAGCCAGCGTTTACAAGAAAGTGAGTGGGAGCTCTGTAGCATTTCTCATATTATATGTAGATGACATACTTTTGATGGGAAATGATATAGAACTATTGGACAGCATTAAGGCCTACTTGAATAAGAGTTTTTCAATGAAGGACCTTGGAGAAGCTCCTTACATATTAGGCATCAAGATCTATAGGGATAGATCGAGACGCCTCATAGGTCTTTCACAAAGCACATACCTTGATAAGATATTGAAGAAGTTCAAAATGGATCAGTCCAAGAAAGGGTTCTTGCCTGTATTACAAGGTGTGAAATTGAGCTCGGCTCAATGTCCGACCACGGTAGAAGATATAGAAGAGATGAGTGTCATCCCCTATGCCTCAGCCATAGGGTCTATTATGTATGCCATGCTGTGTACCAGACCTGATGTAAACCTTGCCGTATGTTTGGTAGGAAGGTACCAAAGTAATCCCGGGAAGGAACACTGGACAGCGGTCAAGAATATCCTGAAGTACCTGAAAAGGACTAAGGACATGTTTCTCGTTTATGGAGGTGACGAAGAGCTCGTCGTAAAGGGTTACGTCGACGCCAGCTTCGACACAGATCTGGATGACTCTAAGTCACAAACCGGACACGTGTATATGTTGAATGGTGGAGCAGTAAGTTGGTGTAGCTGCAAGCAGAGCGTCGTGGCGGGATCTACATGTGAAGTGGAGTACATGGCAGCCACGGAGGCAGCGCATGAAGCAATTTGGGTGAAGGAGTTCATCACCGACCTAGGAGTCATACCCAATGCGTCGGGGCCGATCAAACTCTTCTGTAACAACACTGGAGCTATTGCACTTGCCAAGGAGCCCAGGTTTCACAAGAAGACCAGGCACATCAAGCGTCGCTTCAACTCCATTCGTGAAAATGTTCAAGATGGAGACATAGAAATTTGCAAAGTGCATACGGATCTGAATGTCGCAGATCCGTTGACTAAACCTCTTCCGCGAGCAAAACATGATCAACACGAGAACTCTATGGGTGTGCGATTCATCACAATGTAACTAGATTATTGACTCTAGTGCAAGTGGGAGACTATTGGAAATATGCCCTAGAGGCAATAATAAAAGGATTATTATTATATTTCCTTGTTCATGATAATTGTCTTTTATTCATGCTATAATTGTATTATCCGGAAATCGTAATACACGTGTGAATACATAGACCACAATATGTCCCTAGTGAGCCTCTAGTTGACTAGCTCGTTGTTCAACAGATAGTCATGGTTTCCTGACTATGGACATTGGATGTCATTGATAATGGGATCACATCATTAGGAGAATGATGTGATGGACAAGACCCAATCCTAAGCATAGCACAAGATCGCGTAGTTCGTTTGCTAGAGCTTTTTCCAGTGTCAAGTATCTTTTCCTTAGACCATGACATCGTGTAACTCCCGGATACCGTAGGAGTGCTTTGGGTGTACCAAACATCACAACGTAACTGGGTGACTATAAAGGTGCACTACAGATACCTCCGAAAGTGTCTGTTGGGTTGACACGGATCGAGACTGGGATTTGTCACTCCGTATGACGGAGAGGTATCTCTGGGCCCACTCGGTAATGCATCATCATAATGAGCTCAAAGTGACCAAGTGTTTAGTCACGGGATCATGCATTACGGTACGAGTAAAGTGACTTGCCGGTAACGAGATTGAACGAAGTATTGGGATACCGACGATCGTATCTCGGGCAAGTAACGTACCGATTGACAAAGGGAATTGTATACGGGGTTGCTTGAATCCTCGACATCGTGGTTCATCCGATGAGATCATCGAGGAGCTTGCGGGAGCCAACATGGGTATCCAGATCCCGCTGTTGGTTATTGACCGAGAGCCATTCCGGTCATGTCTACATGTCTCCCGAACCCGTAGGGTCTACACACTTAAGGTTCGGTGATGCTAGGGTTGTATGAATATGAGTATGCAGCAAACCGAAAGTTGTTCGGAGTCCCGGATGAGATCCCGGACGTCACGAGGAGTTCCGGAATGGTCCGGAGGTAAAGAATTATATATGGGAAGTCAAGTTTCGGCCATCGGGAAAGTTTCGGGGTCCACCGATATTGTACCAGGACCACCGGAAGGGTCCCGGGGGTCCACCGGGTGGGGACACCTATCCCGGAGGGCCCCATGGGCTGAAGTGGGAGGGGAACCAGCCCCTGGTGGGCTGGTGCGCCCCCCCCCCTTGGGCCCCCCTCATGCGCCTAGGGTTGGGAACCCTAGGGGAGGGGGCACTTCCACTTGCCTTGGGGGGCACTCCACCCCCTTGGCCGGCGCCCCCCTAGGAGATCCCATCTCCTAGGGCCGGCGCCCCCCTGGGGTCCCTATATAAAGAGGGGGGGTGGGAGGGCAGCCGCACCCAACACCTGGCGCCTCCCTCCCCTCCCTGCTACACCTCTCCCTCCCGTAGTTGCTTGGCGAAGCCCTGCTGGAGCCCTGCTGCATCCACCACCACGCCGTCGTGCTGCTGGATCTTCATCAACCTCTCCTTCCCCCTTGCTGGATCAAGAAGGAGGAGACGTCATACTGACCGTACGTGTGTTGAACGCGGAGGTGCCGTCCATTCGGCGCTAGGATCTCCGGTGATTTGGATCACGACGAGAACGACTCCCTCAACCCCGTTCTCTTGAACGCTTCCGCACGCGATCTACAAAGGTATATAGATGCACTCCTATCACTCGTTGCTAGATGAACTCATAGATGGATCTTGGTGAACCGTAGGAATTTTTTTATTTTCTGCAACGTTCCCCAACATCGAGGGTAGGGCGCGCCCCCTGTCTCGTGGCTCCCTCGATACTCCCCTGGCTTGCACTCCAAGTCTCCTGGATCATAATCTTTCCAAAAATAACGCCGCCGAAGGTTTCATTCCGTTTGGACTCCGTTTGATATTCCTTTTCTTCGAAATACTGAAACAGGCAATAAAACAGCAATATGGGCTGGGCCTCTGGTTAGTAGGTTAGTCCCCAAAAATGATATAAATGTGTAAAATAAAGCCCATAAACATCCAAAAGGGGTAATATAATAGCATGGAACGATCAAAAATTATAGATACGTTGGAGACGTATCAAGCATCCCCAAGCTTAATTCCTACTCGTCCTCGAGTAGGTAAATGATAAAAACAGAATTTTTGATGTGGAATGCTACCTAGCATAAATCTCAATGTAATTTTATTTATTGGGGCATGAATGTTCAAATCCAAATGATTCAAAATAAAATTTCATATTGACATAATAAATAGTGATACTTCAAGCATACTAATCAAAGTAATCATGTCTTCTCAAAATAACATGGCCAAATAAGTTATCCCTACAAAATCATATTGTCTGGCTGTTGCTCTGTCTTCATCACACAAAGTAGTTAATCATGCACAACCCCGGTGACAAGCCAAGCAATTGTTTCATACTTTAGTAATCTCAAACTTTTTCAACTTTCACGCAATACATGAGCGTGAGCCATGGACATAGCACTATATGTGGAGTAGAATGGTGGTTGTGGAGAAGATAAAAGGAGAAGATAGTCTCACATCAACTAGGCATATCAACGGGCTATGGAGATGCCCATTAATAGATATCAATGTGAGTGAGTAGGGATTGCCATGCAACGGATGCAATAGAGCTATAAATATATGAAAGCTCGACAAAAGAAACTAAGTGGGTGTGCATCCAACTTGCTTGCTCACGAAGACCTAGGGCATTTTGAGGAAGCCCATCACTGGAATATACAATCCAAGTTCTATAATGAAAATTCCCACTAGTATATGAAAGTGACAACATAGGAGACTCTCTATCATGAAGATCATGGTGCTACTTTAAAGCACAAGTGTGGAAAAAGAGATAGTGGCATTGTCCCTTCTCTCTTTTTTCTCATTTCATTTTTTTCTTTTTCTTTTTTTTCTTTGGCCTTTTTTTTGTAAAGTCCGAAGTCTCATCCCGACTTGTTGGGGAATCATAGTCTCCATCATCCTTTCCTCACTGGGACAATGCTCTAATAATGAAGATCATCACACTTTTATGGATTTACAACTCAAGAATTACAACTCAAAGCTAGAACAAGATATGACTCTATATGAATGCCTCTGGCGGTGTACCGGGATATGCAATGAATCAAGAGCGGCATGTATGAAAATTATGAAGGTGGCCTTGCCACAAATACAATGTCAACTACATGATCATGCAAAGAGCAATATGACAAAAGTAATGCGTGTCATATGAACGGAACGGTGGAAAGTTGCATGACAATATATCTCGGAATGGCTATGGAAATGCCATAATAGGTAGGTATGGTGGCTGTTTTGAGGAAGGTATATGGTGGGTGTATGGTACCGGCGAAAGTTGCGCGGCACAAGAGAGGCTAGCAATGGTGGAGGGGTGAGGGTGCGTATAATCCATGGACTCAACATTAGTCAAAAGAACTCATATACTTATTGAAAAAATCTACAAGTCATCAAAAACAAAGCACTACACGCATGCTCCTAGGGGGATAGATTTGTAGGAAAAGGCCATCGCTCGTCCCCGGCTGCCACTCATAAGGAAGACAATCAATAAATAAAATTGTGCTCCAACTTCATCACAAAGCGGTTCACCATACGTGCATGCTATGGGAATCACAAACCTCAACACAAGCATTCTTTAAATTCATAATCACCCAACTAGCATGATTTTAATATCACTACCTCCATATCTCAAAACAATTATCAAGTATCAAATTGATCATAGCATCCAATTCACTTTCTATGATAGTTTTTATTATACCCAACTTGGATGCTCATCATTCTAGGACCAAATTTGTAACCATAGCAAATACCATGATGTTCTAAAATACTCTCAAAATAATATAAGTGAAGCATGAGAGACTAGCAATTTCTACAAAATATAACCACCGCCGTGCTCTAAAAGATATAAGTGATGCACTAGAGCAAATGACAAACTACTCCGAAAGATATAAGTGAAGATCAATGAGTAGTCGAATAATTCTGCAACTAATTGAAGACTATCTAACATAAAGGAATTTCAGATCTTGGTATTGTATTCAAACAGCAAGCGAAACAAAATAAAATGACATTGCAAGTATAGCACAACTCATGTGAAGAAGCAAAAACTTAGGCTCAACCGATACTAACCGATAGTTGTGAAGAAGAAAGGTGGGATGCCTACCGGGGCCTCCCCAAGCTTAGATGCTTGAGACTTCTTGAAATATTATCTTGGGGTGCCTTGGGCACCCCCAAGCTTGATCTTTTGTGTCTCCTTAATTCCTCTCATATCATGGTTTCTCTATTTCTCAAAAGCTTCATCCACAACAAACTCAACAAGAACTCGTGAGATAGGTTAGTATAAACCAATGCAAAACCTTATCATTTTCTACTGTAATAAATCACTAAAATTATTATTCAACATTTCATACTAAATGTCTCTGCATATTTAAAACTCCTATCCTCAAATAGAATCATTAAACAAGCAAACATGCAAACAATGCAACCATAACAGCAATCTGTCAAAACAGTATAGTCTGTAAAGAATGCAAGATTCATCATACCTCCCTAAATCCAAAAATTATGAGAGAAAATTCACACGTAGTAAATTTATCAGATCTCATTATGCAAAAGGTTTCATCATTATATCATTCCCTGACTTTTCTAGGGAATTTTTGCAACAGCAGTAAACTTTCTGTTTTCAAACAGCAACATGTATACTAGCAAAATAAGCAAGGTAAAGGCTATCCTTGACATTTTTATTGAAACTAAAGATGCAAAACATTATTATAAGTAACAGAAAGCAAAAAACTAATGAAGGAAAATGACACTCCAAGCAAAACACATATCATGTGGCGAATAAAAATATAACTCCAAGTAAAGTTTACCGATGAACGAAGACGAAAGTGGGGATGCCATCTGGGGCATCCCCAAGCTTAGGCTGTTGGTTATCCTTGAATATTACCTTGGGGTGCCTTGGGCATCCCCAAGCTTAGGTACTTGCCACTCCTTATTCCATAGTCCATCGAATCTTTACCCAAAACTTGAAAATTTCACAACACAAAACTCAACAGAAAACTCGTAAGCTCCGTTAGTATAAGAAAATAAATCCACCACTTGGGTACTGTAATGAACTCATTCTAAATTCATATTGGTGTAATATCTACTGTATCCCAACTTATCTATGGTTCATACCGTCCGATACTACTCATAGATTCATCAAAATAAGCAAACAACACATAGAAAACAGAATTTGTCAAAAACAGAATAGTCTGTAGTAATCTGTATCAAACGTATATTTCTGGAACTCCAAAAATCCTACAAAATTAGGAAGTCCTAAGCAATTTTTGTACCAATCCAGAGCAAAAAGAATCAGATCAAGAGCACGTTTCTGTGAATTAAAAAAACTAATTTACTGGGTGCAAAAGTTTCTGATTTTCAGCAGGATCAACACAACTATCACCGTAAGCTATCCTAAAGGTCTTACTTGGAACTTTATTGAAAAAAACGATATAAAACATGATTACTACAGTAGCATAATCATGTGGACACACAAAAACAGTAAGGGTAAATATTGGGTTGTCTTCCAACAAGCGCTTTTCTTTAATGCCTTTCTAGCTAGGCATGATGATGACAATGATGCTCATATAAAAGATAAGAATTGAAACATAGCGGTGTTGGAAATATGCCCTAGAGGCAATAATAAATTAGTTATTATTATTATATTTCCTTGTTCATGATAATCGTTTATTATCCATGCTATAATTGTATTGATAGGAAACTCAGATACATGTGTGGATACATAGACAACAACATGTCCCTAGTAAGCCTCTAGTTGACTAGCTCGTTGATCAATAGATGGTTACGGTTTACTGACCATGGACATTGGATGTCGTTGATAACGGGATCACATCATTACGAGAATGATGTGATGGATAAGACCCAATCCTAACCCTAGCACAAAGATCGTGTAGTTCGTATGCTAAAGCTTTTATAATGTCAAGTATCATTTCCTTAGACCATGAGATTGTGCAACTCCTGGATACCGTAGGAATGCTTTGGGTGTACCAAACGTCACAACATAACTGGGTGGCTATAAAGGTGCACTACGGGTATCTCCGGAAGTGTCTGTTGGGTTGGCATGAATCGAGACTGGGATTTGTCACTCTGTGTAAACGGACAGGTATCTCTAGGCCCACTCGGTAGGACATCATCATAATGTGCACAATGTGACCAAGGGGTTGATCACGGGATGATGTGTTACGGAACGAGTAAAGAGACTTGCCGGTAACGAGATTGAACAAGGTATTGGGATACCGACGATCGAATCTCGGGCAAGTACTATACCGCTAGACAAAGGGAATTGAATATGGGATTGATTGAATCCTCGACATCGTGGTTCATCCGATGAGATCATCGTGTAACATGTGGGATCCAACATGGGTATCTAGATCCCGCTGTTAGTTATTGGCCGGAGAGTTGTCTCGGTCATGTCTACGTGTCTCCCGAACCCGTAGGGTCTACACACTTAAGGTTCGATGATGCTAGGGTTATAAAGGAAGTTTGTATGTGGTTACCGAATGTTGTTCGGAGTCCCGGATGAGATCCCGGATGTCACGAGGAGTTCCGGAATGGTCCGGAGGTAAAGATTTATATATGGGAAGTCCTGTTTTGGTCACCGGAAAAGTTTCGGGTTTTATCGGTAACGTACCGGGACCACCGGGAGGGTCCCGGGGGTCCACCAAGTGGGGCCACCATCCCCGGAGGGCTGCATGGGCCAAGTGTGGGAGGGGACCAGCCCCAGGTGGGCTGGTGCGCCCCCCCACAAGGGCCCAAGGTGCCTAGGGTTTGGGGAGGGGGCGCACCCACCTAACTTGGGGGGCAAGTTTCCCCTCTCCCCCCCTTGGCCGCCCCCCAGATGGGATCTTGGGCTGGCCGCCGCCCCTAGGTTGGAACCCTAGGTGGGGGCGCAGCCCCCCTCCCCCCTATATATATTGGAGGCAAAGGAGCAGCCCAACACACGAAGTTCTTCTCCTGTTGGCGCAGCCCTACCTCTCTTTCTCCTCATATCTCGCGGTGCTTGGCGAAGCCCTGCAGGATTGCCACGCTCCTCCACCACCACCATGCCGTTGTGCTCCTGATGGACGGAGTCTTCCCCAACCTCTCCCTCTTTCCTTGCCGGATCAAGGCATGGGAGACGTCACCGGGCTGTACGTGTGTTGAACGCAGAGGTGCCGTCCGTTCGGCACTCGGATCTCCGGTGATTTGGATCACGACGAGTACGACTCCTTCAACCCCGTTCTCTTGAACGCTTCCGCTTAGCGATCTACAAGGGTATGTAGATGCACTCTCCTTCCCCTCGTTGCTGGTTTCTCCATAGATAGATCTTGGTGACAGGTAGGAAAATTTTGAATTTCTTCTACGTTCCCCAACAGTGGTATCAGAGATAGGTCTATTGCGTAGATTCTTTGCACGAGTAGAACACAAAGTAGTTGTGGGCGTTGATTTTGTTCAATATTCTTACCGTTACTAGTCCAATCTTGATTCGGCGGCATTGTGGGATGAAGCGGCCCGGACCGACGTTACACGTACACTTACGTGAGACAGGTTCCACCGACTGACATGCACTTGTTGCATAAGGTGGCTAGCGAGTGCCAGTCTCTCCCACTTTAGTCGGATCTGATTCGATGAAAAGGCTCCTTATGAAGGGTAAATAGCAATTGACATATCACATTGTGGTTTTTGCGTAGGTAAGAAACGTTCTTGCTAGAAACCCATAGCAGCCACGTAAAACATGCAAACAACAATTAGAGGACGTCTAACTTGTTTTTGCAGGGTATGCTATGTGATGTGATATGGCCAAGAAGAATGTGATGAATGATATGTGATGTATGAGATTGATCATGTTCTTTTAATAGGAATCACGACTTGTATGTCGATGAGTATGACAACCGGCAGGAGCCATAGGAGTTGTCTTTATTTATTGTATGACCTGCGTGTCATTGAACAACGCCATGTAATTACTTTACTTTATTGCTAACCGGTAGCCATAGTAGTAGAAGTAATAAGTTGGCGAGACAACTTCATGGAGACACGATGATGGAGATCATGGTGTCATGCCGGTGACGATGATGATCATGGAGCCCCGAAGATGGAGATCAAAAGGAGCAAAATGATATTGGCCATATCATGTCACTTTTTGATTGCATGTGATGTTTATCATGTTTATGCATCTTATTTGCTTAGAACGACGATAGTAAATAAGATGATCCCTCATTAAAATTTCAAGAAAGTGTTCCCCCTAACTGTGCACCGTTGCGAAAGTTCGTCGTTTCGAAGCACCACGTGATGATCGGGTGTGATAGATTCTAACATTCACATGCAACGGGTGTAAGCTAGATTTACACACGCGAAACACTTAGGTTAACTTGACGAGCCTAGCATGTACAGACATGGCCTCGGAACACAACAGACCGAAAGGTCGATCATGAGTCGTATGGTGGATACGATCAACATGAAGATGTTCACCGATGATGACTAGCCCGTCTCACGTGATGATCGGACACGGCCTAGTTGACTCGGATCCTGTAATCACTTAGACAACTAGAGGGATGTCTATCTGAGTGGGAGTTCATTAGATGAACTGAATTATCCTGAACATAGTCAAAAGCCCTTTGCAAATTATGTCATAGCTCGCGCTTAGTTCTATTATTTTAGATATGTTCCTAGAGAAAATATAGTTGAAAGTTGACAGTAGCAATTATGCGGACAGTAGAAGGCTTATGTCCTTAATGCACCGCTCGGTGTGCTGGACCTCGAACGTGGTCTGTGGATGTTGCGAACATCTGACATACACGTTTTGATGACTACATGATAGTTCGGTAATGGTAAATGGTTTAGAGTTGAGGCACCAAAGACGATTTCGAAGCGTCGCGGAACATATGAGATGTTTCGAGGGCTGAAATTGGGATTTCAGGCTCATGCCCACGTCAAGAGGTATGAGACCTCCGACGAGTTTTCTAGCCTACAAACTAAGGGAGAAGATCTCAATCGTTGAGCTTGTACTCAGATTGTCTGGGTACAACAATCACTTGAATCGACTGGGAGTTAATCTTCCAGATGAGACAGTGATGTTTCTCCAAAGACATTGCCACCAAGCTACTAGAGCTTCGTGATGAACTATAACATAACAGGGATAGATATGATGATCCTTGAGCTATTCGCCATGTTCGACACTGCGAATGTAGAAATCAAGAAGGAGCATCAATTGTTGATGGTTAGTAAAACCACTAGTTTCAAGAAGGGCAAGGGCAAGAAGGGATACTTCATGAAACGGCAAAACAGTTGCTGCTCTAGTGAAAGCCCAATGTTGAACCCAAACCCGAGACTAAGTGCTTCTGTAATGAGAGGAACGGACACTAAAGCAGAACCACCCTAGATACTTGGTAGATAAGAAGGCAGGCAAGGTCGACGGAAGTATATTGGATATACATTATGTTAATGTGTACTTTACTAGTACTCCTAGTAGCACCAGGGTATTACATACCGGTTTGGTTGCTAAGTGTTAGTAATTCGAAATAAAAGCTACGGAATAAATGGAGACTAGCTAAAGGTAAGCTGACGATACGTTTTGGAAGTGTATCCAAGGTTGATGTGTTGAGCATAGACATGATTGGATTATGTCTATCGCAATACGGTTATTCATTTAAGGAGAATAATGGTTACTCTATTTATTTGAATAATACCTTCAATGGTCTTGCACCTAAAAGAATGGTTTATTGAATCTCGATCGTAGTAATACACATTTTCATGCCAAAAGATATAAGATAGTAATGATAGTACCACTTACATGTGGCACTGCCATGTAAGTCATATTGGTATAAAACGCATGAAGAAGCTCCATGTTGATGGATCTTTGGACTCACTCGTTTTTGAAAAGTTTGAGACATGCGAACCATGTCTATTGGTGTATACGCATGAAGAAACTCCATGCAGATGGATCGTTTGGACTCACTTGATTTTGAATCACTTGAGATATGCAAATCATACCACATGGGCAAGATGACTGAAAGCCTTGTTTTCAGTAAAATGGAACAAGAGAGCAACTTGTTGGAAGTAATACATTTTGATGTGTGTAGTCCAATGAGTGCTGAGGCACGCAGTGGATATCGTTATGTTCTTACTTCACGGATGATTTGAGTAGATAACTGAGTATGTTTACTTGATGAAACATAGGTCTGAATTATTGAATGGTTCAAGTAATTTCAGAGTGAAGTTGAAGATCATCGTGACAAGAGGATAAAATGTCTATGATATGATCATAGAGATGAGTATCTGAGTTACGAGCTTTGGCACGCAATTAAGACATTGTGGAAATTGTTTCACAATTAATACCGCCTGGAACACCATAGTGTGCTGGTGTGTCCGAACATCATAGTTGCACCCTATTGGATATGGTGTGTACCATGATGTCTCTTATCGAATTACCACTATCGTTCATGTATTAGGCATTAGAGACAACCACACTCACTTTAATAGGGCACCACGTAATTCCGTTGAGACGACACCGTTTGAACTATGGTTTGGAGAAACCTAAGTTGTCGTTTCTTAAAAGTTTGGGGCTGCGACGCTTATGTGAAAAAGTTTCAGGTTGATAAGCTCGAACCCAAAGCGGATAAAATGCATCTTCATAGGACACCTAAAACAGTTGGGTATACCTCCAGTCTCAGTTCCGGAAGCAAAAGGAATTGTTTCTAGAATCAGGTCCTTTCTCGAGGAAAAGTTTCTTTCGAAAGAATTGAGTGGGAGGATGGTGGAGACTTGATGAGGTTATTGAACCGTCTCTTCAACTAGTGTGTAGCAGTGCACAGGAAGTTGTTCCTCTGGCGTCTGCACCAATTGAAGTAGAAGCTTATGATAGTGATCATGAAGCTTCGGATCAAGTCACTACCGTACCTCGTAGGGTGACAAGGATGCGTACTACTTCAGAGTGGTACAGTAATCCTGTCATGAAGGTCATGTTGCTAGACAACAATGAACCTACGAGCTATGGAGAAGCAATGGTGGGCCCATATTCCAACAAATGGTTAGAAGCCATGAAATCCGAGATAGGATCCATGTATCAGAACAAAGCATGGACTTTGGTGGACTTGCCCGATGATCGGCAAGCCATCGAGATAAATGGATCTTTAAGAAGAAGACGGACGTGGACGGTAATGTCATCGTCTATGAAGCTCGACTTGTGGCGAAGAGTTTCTCGCAAGTTCAAGGAGTTGACTACGATGAGATTTTCTCATCCGTAGCGATGCTGAAGTCCGTCGGAATCATGTTAGCATTAGCTGCATTTATGAAATCTGCCAGATGGATGTCAAAACGAGTTTCCTTACCAGTCTTCATAAGGAAAGGTTGTATGTGATACAATCAGAAAGGTTTTGTCGATCCTAAGGATGCTAAAAGGTATGCTGGCTCAGCAATCCTTCTAAGGACAGGAATAAGCATCTCGGAGTTGGAATGTACGCTTTGATGAGATGATCAAAGATTTTGGGTTTATGCAAAGTTTATGAGAAACTTGTATTTCCAAAGAAGTTACTGGGAGCACTATAGAATTTCTTATGAGTATATGTTGTTGACATATTGTTGATCAGAAATGATGTAGAATTTCTGGAAAGCATATAGGGTTATTTGAAAGGTGTTTTTCAATAGAAACCTGGAATAAAGCTGCTTGAACATTGAGCATCAAGATCTATGAGGATAGATCAAAAAACGCTAAATGGCACTTTCAAATGAGCACATACCTTGACATGATCTTGAAGGTGTTCAAGATGGATCAGTCAAGAAGGAGTTCTTGCCTGAGTTGTAAGGTATGAAGTTAAGAGTTAAAGCTCGACCACGGCAGAAGAGAGTTAAAGGACGAAGGCCGTCCCCTATGTTTCAGACGTAGGCTCTATAGTATGCTATGCTGTGTACCGCACCGGAAGTGTGACTTGCCATGAGTCAGTCAAGGGGTACAAGAATGATCCAGGAATGGATCATTGGACAGCGGTCAAAAATTGTCCTTGGAGTAAATAAGGACATGTTTCTCGATTATGGAGGTGATAAAGAGTTCCGCGTAAAGGGTTACGCCGATGCAAGCTTTAACACATATCCGAGTGACTCTGAGTAGCAAACCGGATACGTATAGTGGAGCAACCATTTGGAATAGCTCCAAGTGGAGCGTGGTAGCAGCATTTACAATATGACCTGGAGATTTGGGAAGTACAAACGGATCTGATTGTTGCAGACCCGTTGACTAAACGTCATCCCGTGCATTCGCATGGGTTAGTTTATAAGTACTTCTTTATCTTAACCTACATTATGAAATATGGGATGCAACTTTAATATTATTTTTATTTACTGGGAGTAAGGACATTGAAAAGTACCATAATATATTCTTGTTCGTACCATAATAGATATCAACTTGCTTTACCATTTGCTTTTATATCCATGTCTTATCATACTTAGAATGAAAAATGTGTATTTTCTCTTTTTAGATAAAGAAATGGAACTACTTAATGATTTCTGATCATGGTATATAATGCCGGCAAAATATTGATTTTTTTTCTTGTTGTCTGCTCACCTACCAACTATTCCGACCCGTCTCTAGATAAGTTATAAGCAATTTACTATATATAGATAATGAGAGAGCCTCACAGAATCAACAACAACCAAAGCAATTAGACTTTTCATTTTACAAAAGATAATAGATACCGATGTTGGCATCAGAGGCCATTTTTTTATATTTGCTTATTTTCTCGTTCCTCCTTTTTTCATAGAGAATACAAAAGCCTAATCTCCAAAGCCTACAGCACAAAGTATAAAAGCATGCATAAAGCGAAACGTCCAGCTTTCTGTGTATGCTTCGATGGTTGCCCTTTTGTGCATCCCTTCGGTTCTGTAATCCTCTGTAAACATCTCAACTTTGATTATATTCGTCACTCATGGCCCCTTTTTGGATGACGTGGTTGCCATACTTCTGCTCCAACTAAGTCTCCAACTGCCAAAAAAAGTTAATTAGTATCCTTCTGTTAATAAGTTCCTTAGACATAAAT
This sequence comes from Triticum dicoccoides, assembly GCF_002162155.2. NCBI lineage: Eukaryota > Viridiplantae > Streptophyta > Magnoliopsida > Poales > Poaceae > Triticum > Triticum dicoccoides. The sequence goes on along the minus strand of NC_041386.1, from coordinate 684,882,643 downwards.
TTTACAGCTCCGTCTGAACAATGTCCGTAACTTCAGAATATTTACTGTCGGCATGCAGTCTATTGCCTGAAACATGAGTAGTTGCAGAACAGAACAATAACCTTTGTCCAAGAATGATGCTAGCCCAGGGTTTTTTTTACCTGGAGACTACCATGGACAGCCATTGGCGGCCTCACCAACTGGTCGCTCTGGAAAGAAAGAACTGGAAATATGGGGAACATACAGAATTGAAATTATAAACCCCGGAAAGAAAAAAATGCATATTGAAGGTTAGAACGTGAAAAGAAAAATGAATCTGTTGGAAATCTTTTAAAGCACAAAATTATGAAAGATTCAGGCCTAGGCTAGAACATGTGAAACACAATCCACATATAAGTAGAATGTATGAGACAATCAGGGTGAAGATGTACTCAAAACTGGTTTTAGTTTACCTACTAAAAACCCCAACCAAAAATTATGTTCACCTAAAATAACCATTTAATTAATTCATAAGAAATAAACTCAAAATCGTAGAATGGGAAAACACAAAAATTAAAACCAAACAATCATAATAACACACTGGAAACTATTTGCATGTGATGCTCTAGAAAGCCATCACACATACGCCTTGGTCCAAAACTTCATGGGCAGGCTGCACCTGCGGCGGGAAGCACGGGAATAAGGTAGTGAGTGCACGCGCATTTGCGTTGGTGCTACATGTCGCCTGGCCTTGCAGCAACGACGTTCCACTCAAGAATATCAGCATGATTAGCCCGCCATCACGACGTTGGCCAGCTGCAATGCCAGTCAAGGGAATTGACTGACTCATCCTTGCACGGATTATAATAACAACATAGAGATAGACATTCAGCTATATAATGCAGCGAGAAGATGCCTTTATATTTATAGTAACGACTATAACTCATAGTAGCATGTTTTTGTTGTCAAATCATATACTTTTACCATTAAACTGACGTCTTAATCTAGCGTGATGTCAAGGCAAATAAGTCCAGTGTTGTCGAGGTTATTGACATCCCATTGCCTAATTACTCTGGCCTTCCGTTTCTATGAATCCTTCTCATTATCCTAATTATGTTGGCCTTCACTTTCCTGTATTCTTCTCCACTGAGGTTATCTGCATCGCAATATAGCATGCCATTGTTTTACATCTTGTACTGAGAAAAAGAAAGAACACCAAGAGAAGTTACATATGAACGCATTATGACCTTAGGGAACAGACCAAGTGCAAAGTTCATTCTGCAAGAAAGAGCTATAAAAACAATATGCAAGGCATTGACCTTATGAAGAGCACTACCTAAAAAGATTATGACCTTAGAAAAGAGAGCATGTCCTCAGCTCGTTCTGCAAGAAAACCTGCTTCCAAGACTAACTTTGAAAAACAAACTACCTTTCCCCTTTGTTTCTACATCCATCAGTGTCTATTGTTAACCAAATTTATATTACCCATTCATATACATTCAAAATTTTCTATCTCGTCTCAAGTATCAGCATCTCAATATAAGTTATGAAATTCATTAATTATAAAAATACATTAAAGTAATATGGTAGATGTTTCATCTGCAGCTGACAAAATCAAGAAAACAACCTGTAGCTGCTGAAATCAGCAACTCTCACCTGCTCGCCTTTGCAGCCTATCTCCTAGAAATCCACATAGATTTAAGTAATACTTTGTCACTTTGAACTCTAGTGCATAGGACCATCACGGAACAGATTTGAATCACTGAATGAATTGAGCTCACTGGTCCGAAGAAAATCACAATCTTTACACAGATTTTAGAACCACTGTGGATAGCGATTTTTATTTCTGGAAAACAAATCAAACATCACCATCAAGCTAGCAATGAACCAACATGTATGTTGTGTCACCATCTTTAGGCTAGACGTCTAGTTCTCACGTGGACATGTGCCCAACTGTCTGGGGTCGACAACAATGATAAAGTGGAGGCCCAACTGATGTGGATTGGAAGTCTCGGAACACTGCTGCTCCTCCTCATCAAGGGGAACACTAAGGAGGACCAGTTGACTCTAGTCTTGGAATAGGCAGAAAGGGCGTAGGAGAAGCCGGAAGTTAGTAAGAGATAGCTGCACCACAAAACCTGGAAGTGTAAGATGACCTAGGGACTATGCAAAAGGAGAGAAGAGCGATTCTTTCTATATCGAAGGACGTGGCCCTGAACGGGATAAGTGATTGACCGCTTATGGAAGAAGCTAGGGTTTACCTTGCGAAGAAGAAACCATGGTTCTTACGTATACAACAGGAACATGATAGATTTTGAGAAAGAATCAAGCACGCACCATTAAATTAGAGTGACAACAGCCGAGAAGGCACTCCTGCTAGGCGCTGTAGCTCAGGCAAGGGAAGACGACGTCGATAGATCCTGATCGAGTGGTGGTGGCCGTCGTGGCGAGTGGAGGAGAAGTCATCAAGAGAGATCAAAGGGCTTTGGGAGGAAAAAAAAGGCCTTTGGGAGATACGTATCACGTGAGCCCTCTAGTTTTGAATAGCTTTTTAACCTAAAGATATGTTAGGTGCTGGATGTGTTGATTCTTATTAGCTATTCAACCCAGAACAGATCGTTTCTTCAAAAAGAAACGCAAAACAGATCGAGATGGGAGTTTTTCTTTTCTCTTTTGATTTTACAGCTATATAAGAAAAGTTTTTTTTTCTGCACAGGATTTTAGCAGTTGATCTAGACCGTAATAATTTGGACCCACCAGATGAGCAGTTCGTAATTTCTGATTTACGTAGTTTTTTAAGGGAGTGCCAAACGGTTTTTTTTGTTCTATGAGTCGATCTACACCGTAATAATCTGGTCCTACCAGATTAACGGCTCGTAAAATCTAATTAACGTGGGAATTTTTAGGAAGTGCCTAATTAGTATAGGTATATATTTACTTGATGAAACATAGGTCTGAATTATTGAATGGTTCAAGTAATTTCAGAGTGAAGTTGAAGATCATCGTGACAAGAGGATAAAATGTCTATGATATGATCATAGAGATGAGTATCTGAGTTACGAGCTTTGGCACGCAATTAAGACATTGTGGAAATTGTTTCACAATTAATACCGCCTGGAACACCATAGTGTGATGGTGTGTCCGAACATCATAGTTGCACCCTATTGGATATGGTGCGTACCATGATGTCTCTTATCGAATTACCACTATCGTTCATGGGTTAGGCATTAGAGACAACCGCACTCACTTTAATAGGGCACCACGTAATTCCGTTGAGACGACACCGTTTGAACTATGGTTTGGAGAAACCTAAGTTGTCGTTTCTTAAAAATTTGGGGCTGCGACGCTTATGTGAAAAAGTTTCAGGTTGATAAGCTCGAACCCAAAGCGGATAAAATGCATCTTCATAGGACACCCAAAACAGTTGGGTATACCTCCAGTCTCAGTTCCGGAAGCAAAAGGAATTGTTTCTAGAATCAGGTCCTTTCTCGAGGAAAAGTTTCTTTCGAAAGAATTGAGTGGGAGGATGGTGGAGACTTGATGAGGTTATTGAATCGTCTCTTCAACTAGTGTGTAGCAGTGCACAGGAAGTTGTTCCTCTGGCGTCTGCACCAATTGAAGTAGAAGCTTATGATAGTGATCATGAAGCTTCGGATCAAGTCACTACCGTACCTCGTAGGGTGACAAGGATGCGTACTACTTCAGAATGGTACAGTAATCCTGTCATGAAGGTCATGTTGCTAGACAACAATGAACCTACGAGCTATGGAGAAGCAATGGTGGGCCCATATTCCAACAAATGGTTAGAAGCCATGAAATCCGAGATAGGATCCATGTATCAGAACAAAGCATGGACTTTGGTGGACTTGCCCGATGATCGGCAAGCCATCGAGATAAATGGATCTTTAAGAAGAAGACGGACGTGGACGGTAATGTCATCGTCTATGAAGCTCGACTTGTGGCGAAGAGTTTCTCGCAAGTTCAAGGAGTTGACTACGATGAGATTTTCTCATCCGTAGCGATGCTGAAGTCCGTCGGAATCATGTTAGCATTAGCTGCATTTATGAAATCTGCCAGATGGATGTCAAAACGAGTTTCCTTACCAGTCTTCATAAGGAAAGGTTGTATGTGATACAATCAGAAAGGTTTTGTCGATCCTAAGGATGCTAAAAGGTATGCTGGCTCAGCAATCCTTCTAAGGACAGGAATAAGCATCTCGGAGTTGGAATGTACGCTTTGATGAGATGATCAAAGATTTTGGGTTTATGCAAAGTTTATGAGAAACTTGTATTTCCAAAGAAGTTACTGGGAGCACTATAGAATTTCTTATGAGTATATGTTGTTGACATATTGTTGATCAGAAATGATGTAGAATTTCTGGAAAGCATATAGGGTTATTTGAAAGGTGTTTTTCAATAGAAAACCTAGAATAAAGCTGCTTGAACATTGAGCATCAAGATCTATGAGGATAGATCAAAAAACGCTAAATGGCACTTTCAAATGAGCACATACCTTGACATGATCTTGAAGGTGTTCAAGATGGATCAGTCAAGAAGGAGTTCTTGCCTGAGTTGTAAGGTATGAAGTTAAGAGTTAAAGCTCGACCACGGCAGAAGAGAGTTAAAGGACGAAGGCCGTCCCCTATGTTTCAGACGTAGGCTCTATAGTATGCTATGCTGTGTACCGCACCGGAAGTGTGACTTGCCATGAGTCAGTCAAGGGGTACAAGAATGATCCAGGAATGGATCATTGGACATCGGTCAAAAATTGTCCTTGGAGTAAATAAGGACATGTTTCTCGATTATGGAGGTGATAAAGAGTTCGGCGTAAAGGGTTACACCGATACAAGCTTTAACACCTATCCGAGTGACTCTGAGTAGCAAACCGGATACGTATAGTGGAGCAACCATTTGGAATAGCTCCAAGTGGAGCGTGGTAGCAGCATTTACAATATGACCTGGAGATTTGGGAAGTACAAACGGATCTGATTGTTGCAGACCCGTTGACTAAAACCTCTCTCACAAGCAAAACATGATCAAACCCCAGAACTCATTGAGTCTTAATCACATGATGATGTGAACTAGTTTAGTGACACTAGTAAACTCTTTGGATGTTGGTCACATGGCGATGTGACCTGTCAATGTTAATCACATGGCGATGTGAACTAGATTATTGACTCTAGTGCAAGTGGGAGACTGTTGGAAATATGCCCTAGAGGCAATAATAAATTAGTTATTATTATTATATTTCCTTGTTCATGATAATCGTTTATTATCCATGCTATAATTGTATTGATAGGAAACTCAGATACATGTGTGGATACATAGACAACACCATGTCCCTAGTAAGCCTCTAGTTGACTAGCTCGTTGATCAATAGATGGTTACGGTTTCCTGACCATGGACATTGGATGTCGTTGATAACGGGATCACATCATTAGGAGAATGATGTGATGGACAAGACCCAATCCTAAGCCTAGCACAAAGATCGTGTAGTTCGTATGCTAAAGTTTTTCTAATGTCAAGTATCATTTCCTTAGACCATGAGATTGTGCAACTCCCGGATACCGTAGGAATGCTTTGGGTGTACCAAACGTCACAACGTAACTGGGTGGCTATAAAGGTGCACTACGGGTATCTCTGAAAGTGTCTGTTGGGTTGGCATGAATCGAGACTGGGATTTGTCACTCCATGTAAACGGAGAGGTATCTCTGGGCCCACTCGGTAGGACATCATCATAATGTGCACAATGTGACCAAGGGGTTGATCACAGGATGATGTGTTAGGGAACGAGTAAAGAGACTTGCCGATAACGAGATTGAACAAGGTATCGGGATACCGACGATCGAATCTCGGGCAAGTACTATACCGCTAGACAAAGGGAATTGAATACGGGATTGATTGAATCCTCTACATCGTGGTTCATCCGATGAGATCATCGTGGAACATGTGGGAGCCAACATGGGTATCCAGATCCCGCTGTTAGTTATTGGCCAGAGAGTTGTCTCGGTCATGTCTACGTGTCTCCCGAACCCGTAGGGTCTACACACTTAAGGTTCGATGACGCTAGGGTTATAAAGGAAGTCTAAATGTGGTTACCGAATGTTGTTCAGAGTCCCGGATGAGATCCCGGACGTCACGAGGAGTTCCGAAATGGTCCGGAGGTAAAGATTTATATATGGGAAGTCCTGTTTTGGTCACCGGAAAAGTTTCGGGTTTTATCGGTAACGTACCGGGACCACCGGGAGGGTCCCGGGGGTCCACCAAGTGGGGCCACCATCCCCGGAGGGCTGCATGGGCCAAGTGTGCGAGGAGACCAGCCCCAGGTGGGCTGGTGCGCCCCCCACAAGGGCCCAAGGCGCCTAGGGTTTGGGGAGGGGGCGCACCCACCTAACTTGGGGGGCAAGTTTCCCCTCTCCCCCCCCCTTGGTCGCCCCCTAGATGGGATCTTGGGCTGGCCGCCGCCCCTAGGGTGGAACCCTAGGTGGGGGCGCAGCCCCCCTCTCCCCTATATATATATTGGAGGCAAAGGAGCAGCCCAACACACGAAGTTCTTCTTCTGTTGGCGCAGCCCTACATCTCTTTCTCCTCATATCTCACGGTGCTTGGCGAAGCCCTGCAGGATTGCCACGCTCCTCCACCACCACTACGCCGTTGTGCTGCTGCTGGACGGAGTCTTCCCCAACCTCTCCCTCTCTCCTTGCTGGATCAAGGCATGGGAGACGTCACCGGGCTGTATGTGTGTTGAACGCGGAGGTGCCGTCCGTTCGGCACTAGGATCTCCGGTGATTTGGATCACGACGAGTACGACTCCTTCAACCCCGTTCTCTTGAACGCTTCCGCTTAGCGATCTACAAGGGTATGTAGATGCACTCTCCTTCCCCTCGTTGCTGGTTTCTCCATAGATAGATCTTGGTGACACGTAGGAAAATTTTGAATTTCTGCTACGTTCCCCAACAAACGGGAGCATCATGAAGCATATGAATAGCACATTTAAGTCTAACCCACTTCCTATGCATAGGGATTTTGTGAGCAAACAACTTATGGGAACAATAATCAACTATCATAGGAAGGTAAAACAAGCATAGCTTCAAGATTTTATGCACATAGAGAGGAAACTTCATATTATTGCAATTCCTACAAGCATGTGTTCCTCTCTCATAATAATTTTCAGTAGCATCATGGACGAATTCAACAATATAACCAGCACCTAAAGCATTTTTTTCATGATCTACTTGCATAGAAAATTTACTACTCTCCACATAAGCAAACTTCTTCTCATGAATAGTAGTGGGAGCAAACTCGACAAAATAATTATCATGTGAGGCATAATCCAATTGAAAACTAAAATCATGATGACAAGTTTCATGGTTTTCATTATTCTTAATAGCATACAAGTCATCACAATAATCATCATAGATAGCAACTTTGTTCCCGTAATCAATTGGAACCTCTTCCGAAATAGTGGATTCATCACTAAATAAAGTCATGACCTCTCCAAATCCACTTTCATCAATATAATCATCATAAATAGGAGGCATGCTTTCATCATAATAAATATTCTCATCAAAACTTGGGGGACAAAAAATATCATCTTCGTCAAACATAGCTTCCCCAAGCTTCTGGCTTTGCATATCATTAGCATCATCGATATTCAATGAATTCATACTAACAACATTGCAATCATGCTCATCATACAAAGATTTAGTACCAAGCATTTTATAGACTTCTTCTTCTAGCACTTGAGCACAAATTTCCTTTCCATCATACTCACGAAAGATATTAAAAAGATGAAGCGTATGAGACAAACTCAAATCCATTTCTTTGTAGTTTTCTTTTATAAACTAAACTAGTGATAAAACAAGAAACAAAAAGATTTGATTGAAAGATCTAAAGATATACCTTCAAGCATTCACCTCCCCGGCAACGGCGCCAGAAAAGAGCTTGATGTCTACTACACAACCTTCTTCTTGTAGACGTTGTTGGGCCTCCAAGTGCAGAGGTTTGTAGGACAGTAGCAAATTTCCCTCAAGTGGATGACCTAAGGTTTATCAATCCGTAGGAGGTGTAGGATGAAGATGGTCTCTCTCAAGCAACCCTGCAACCAAATAACAAAGAGTCTCTTGTGTCCCCACCACACCCAATACAATGGTAAATTGTATAGGTGCACTAGTTCGGCGAAGAGATGGTGATACAAGTGCAATATGGATAGTAGATAAAGGTTTTTGTAATCTGAAAAATATAAAAACAGCAAGGTAACTAATGATAAAAGTGAGCGTAAATGGTATTGCAATGGTAGGAAACAAGGCATATGGTTCATACTTTCACTGGTGCAAGTTCTCTCAACAATAACAACAGAGATAGATCATATAACAATCCCTCAACATGCAACAAAGAGTCACTCCAAAGCCACTAATAGCGGAGAACAAACTAAGATATTATGGTAGGGTACGAAACCACCTCAAAGTTACTCTTTCGGATCGATCTATTCAAGAGTTCGTACTAGAATTAACACCTTAAGACACAAATCAACCAAAACCCTAATGTCACCTAGATACTCCATTGTCACCTCAAGTATCCGTGGGCATGATTATATGATATGCATCACACAATCTCAGATTCATCCAACCAAAACAAAGTACTTCAAAGAGTGCCACAAAGTTTCTACCGGAGAGTCAAGAAAACGTGTGCCAACCCCTATGCATAGGTTCATGGGCGGAACCCGCAAGTTGGTCACCAAAACATACATCAAGTGGCACGTGATATCCCATTGTCACCACAGATAAACACGACAAGACATACATCAAGTGTTCTCAAATCATTAAAGACTCAATCCGATAAGACAACTTCAAAGGGAAAACTCAATTCATCACAAGATAGTAAGGGGGGGGGCATCATAAGATCCAACTATAATAGCAAAGCTCACGATACATCAAGATCGTGCCACAGAGAGAACACGAGAGAGAGAGAGAGAGAGAGAGAGAGAGAGAGAGAGATCAAACACATAGCTACTGGTACATACCCTCAGCCCCGAGGGTGAACTACTCCCTCCTCATCATGGAGAGCACCGGGATGATGAAGATGGCCACCGGTGATGGGTTCCCCCTCCGGCAGGGTGCCGGAACGGGCTCCCGAGAGGTTTTTGGTGGCTACAGAGGCTTACGGCGGCGGAACTCCCGATCTATCTTCTGTTCTGATGTTTTTAGGGTACGTAGGCTTATATAGGCGAAAGAAGTCGGTTGGGGGAGCCTCGAGGGGCCCACGAGAGGGTAGGGCGCGCCCAGGGGGGTGGGCGCTCCCCCCTATCTCGTGGCTCCCTCGATACTCCCCTAGCTTGCACTCCAAGTCTCCTGGGTCATAATCTTTTCAAAAGTAACGCCGCCGAAAGTTTCATTTCGTTTGGACTCCTTTGATATTCATTTTCTTCGAAATACTGAAACAGGCAATAAAACAGCAATATGGGTTGGGCCTCCGGTTAATAGGTTAGTCCCAAAAATGATATAAATGTGTAAAATAAAGCTCATAAACATCCAAAAAGGGTAATATAATAGCATGGAACAATCAAAAATTATAGATACGTTGGAGACGTATCAGCTGCAGGTGGCGTTCGCGACGGAGGAGCGGCGTTGCATCTGACACGCTGGGCCTCAGCAGCATGGAGCAGCGGGGTCTCACTGCTGGGCATGTGTTTATGGACGAGCGCAATATGGTGGCGTTGTCTGGCGTCGTGGTTGTGTCGACAGCAGCTAGACCAGGCAAGGTTAATGCGTCAGTACAGCTCTGAAGATGAATTGATGGCAGTTGGTGGTGGCGGTCACTGTGTGTGTGCTGGACCGGTGTGTGCCCCATACTCGGCAAGTTGCTTGGTTGGGGCCTCCGGTATTAGATGTTAACCTTGGCTGCAAGATCTGTTTGGTATTAAGCCCAGATTATCAGCACCCCTTTATCAACTGGATAGGAGTAGCGACAGATGTTGCCTAGACGGTGGCTTCAGACATACTGCTGTATTTTTTTTCTAAAGTCTTTTGTTAATAACTAGCACATATGCTCGTGCGTTGCAACGGAAGAAAAAAAAAATTTTGCGAGAAGCAACGGAAAAGATAATATATGTGTCATCCAAAAAGGGTCTCCACAATGGTTGGCGACAAAGCAAGGAGTTATGGTTTTCTCGCTGGACATGTTTGACACGGAAAATCTTGATAGTGGTGCGGTTGGTTGGCGTGATGGTGAGCACCCGACTCATGCCTTTTTTTTCCTCCGGGTCTGCCTCCATCTTAGGGTTGTGCCTGCCTCCTCATTTGGTGGTTGCACGGCGACCTTCGAGACAGGGTTGCTTCAATCGCTCTATCCTACGACGACGTAACCAGGTGGATTATTAATTGCAACACATAAATCCCGTTTCATTAGCATAGTCAGGCATGATTGTCCCTTCTTTTGAGGGTTTATTCTCTTTGATTATTATAGTGATCAAGTGCCCATAATTTTTTTGTAATTAAAGCCAAGCAACATATTCTATTTTATTGGCACGTGCCCACAATTTTTTTATTTATAGTCAACCAGCATAGAACGAACGTGCACGACTAACCAACGGCCAGCACAAAATATTTAAGAAAATACTATTGTGTTAGATAAAATATTTTTAATTTTTTTGAACATTCAAAATATGTATTGGCAAATATTCTTGGAAACGAGAACAATTTTTTAAATCCTGATTAATTTTCAAAAAATACGAATTGTTTTTTTTAATTCCAATATTTTTAGAAAAATACGAACAAAATTATAAACATCAATAGTGTTGGAAATTCACAAAAACAATATTTTGAAAACACGAAAATATTATAAAAACACAAAAAAAATTGTATTTTTGATTTTTTTTATAAGGCGAACATTCAAAACAATTTTATAAAAATGTTTCTTAGACGAAAACATTATTTTGTATTTGTGAACATTTCACTAAAACAAGAATATTTTATAATGTGGAACATTTTATGTAATGAAATTTTGAGAAAACAAATCAAGAAGAATTTTAGAAAAACAAAATACTTTTATCAAAAAGAGAAAATTTTGAAAGAGGAAATTTTTAAAAGTCTCATACATTTTTTGAATCAGTTTTTTATGAGTTCTGACCATTTTTTAGTATTTGAACAAAACTTGAAATGCTGAATATTTTTTAAATTTTTACTTGACGGAGAAAATAAAACCAAAAAAGGATAAAAAAAGAAAAACCAAATATAAAATAGAAAGAGGAAAGGAATGGAAAAATAAAAATAGAAATAGAACATTGAAAAGGGCAAAATGGGCCGGTCCAGTCATAGGCGCCCTGTGGGCAACTTCAACTATTTATCGCTCTATGCGCCAAATAAGATCTTCTCAACTACGTGGGCAATAATAAGTGGGCTGGCTTCGTTGGGCCGAAGCCTGCGCGGGCCCACTAGGGGATTCTGGACAAACTTTTTATTCTTTTCCGGTGGATAGACGCACAAAAGTTTAGTACCACCTAGGATAGAAAAAAATCTTTTCGACGATGAACGGATGAAAAAAATTAAAGAAACGTACCTTACTTTATTAGTAGGTATGGATATAGATATAGATAGAGATTAATAATCGGCTGCATACATCGCCTAGATGCAGAGGCCGGGGTCTTCATCCTTCTCTGGAAAAAAAACATCTTCAACCAGACTGCATAAATCGGCTAACGGTCCTGCATATTCATATTCCCAGTGAAAACAACTGAAAGTTGGATTGAAGGACTTCCTATTTTCTGATCAGCAACCTCGTGGCAGACAGACTGCTCGGCAAATGCTTTCGTCGAATAAAACTCTCAAAATTCTAAGGGAAAAAGAAGACCATGCGCGCCTCTTTAGAAAAATACTGCACCAGGCGGTGTCATGGGGAATTGCCCAACAGTCAAAGCCATGCCACGCCGCCTTCCCATCACCAGACACGGCACCCCATCGCTGACTCCAAGTGTTGCATCTCGCAGCCATTCCATCTCCTCCCACCATAAACTATCCTAAGCTTGACCGACTCTGGGTCTCCCTCCGTAAACAATCAAACCCAGTCGTCACACCGTTGTTTCGCTTTTGCGTCCCGCCGTGTGGCAGTCAGAGCCGGCGTCTCCCGTCGGCGTCCATGCACATCCCTGCCGCGTCCTTCACCCACCCCGCTTGCCTTCCCCTTGCCAGCTCCAAGCTCCGCTGTGTAAATATCAAACGATGTGTCTCGGAAAGAAGAACATCTAAACCTGAGCTCACATACAGAGTCAAAAAAAGAGAAACAGAGCAAAGCTGAACGGAAGAATCGTGCTGCTACACAAGGCAGAGCAAGCTTGCTAGGAATTTCTGTTGAGGCCACTCGGCTGATCGATCATGGACAAGATGCTGGCTTTTTCAATCCTCAGCTCGTCGCCGGCAGATATCGCTGGTGCAGGGTACGGCACACGCTTGTCCTGGCGGAGCGGCGGCGGGAAACAGGTGACGGAGAAGAAGACGCAGCAGGATGAGAAGGTGGAGCAGAGCACGCGGCCAGAGAGGAAGCCGGAGACCAGGCCGACCCGATTCGCGCCCGAGTTCGACGGCCTCAACTGCTTCGAGACTGTAATTTCTTACGACTTTTGAGCAGCTGGACGGGGTGTCTTTTCTTTTCTTTTGCTTCGTATGTAGTCATTTGTTGAAATCATTAGAAAGACAAATATTTAGGAACGGAGGGAGTAGTTGCTTACTGAAGAAGAAGAAGAAGAAGAGACTCATCATTTGTACAATGCGAGTGAACTGATAATAAATTATACGTCTGTTTTGGTGATGTTTATGTTGTAATTTGAACCGTAATTCTTGCGCCAGAAATTGGCAGGTTCCTCTCACCATGCGGCACAAAAACTTGCTCTCTAATGCGTGTTCACCCTCTGCCTCAAAAGGAAGAGGAAGTGAATTACAGTGAGCGGAGAACAAAACCAGAGCATCTGCACGTGCGCGGAATTGTAGTAAGAGCTCGATTTGACATACCAAACTTGCAACTTGGCAAAAGCGTAGACTAACCAATGTTGCACGTGCACGTGTATTGCTTAGCAATGTTGCACAGAAACAGAGTGTAGACTTGAGCTAATTCCATTTTGATGTCAAGTAGTATCACTGTGTCTGTCAGAATGGTTGTTCCTTAAAGTAGGTGAGGAAATACGCGAGAACCAGCAATACACCTTCTTCATTAGGAGAACCAGCAATACACGTGCTGCAGTCTCAGTCTTACATGAAAGCATGCCTTCTTTTTTGCAAAAAAAAGCACACATGCATTCAATAAATGAATGAATTGAGACACAAATAACAAAACCAAATAAATAATCCACCTATCTTTACCTATATGTGTATATATAGGGATTCCCTTCATATATATGTGAGTCAATATTCACGTGAGCATATACCAGGTCCCAATAGTTCATCCACACTTTCATATTTATACTCGTTCTTCCTGTTTGACATGATAGAAGATAAATAAGTACCAAGCATGGAAATAGAGATGAGAAGAGGCAGAGAGAAGCAAAATATATACGCAAACAAGTAGGAATTAGAGAATCAGGAGAAAAGCAATACATCCTTTGCGGATCCAACGTGATTGAATATAAGCATTAGCTCTATGGGGTCTACTAGACATGATTCTGAAGACTAATGAGAAGTCGTTCGCACCGCTAGCTTGTGATAGTTGGCCCGAGTTTTGAATAGGTGCTGATCTTAAAGGTCATCAGGAAGGAGTTTGTGACTACAAGTTTGTCGCATCAACCCAGTTTCTGCTTGCCTTCCCTATGTGGATTGGGTAAATGCCTTGGTTGAGCCGCCATGTTTTTTCTATACCCGAGGAACCAAGCAAACATTAGAGAACCAAAATAAGTTTTATGGCTATACTTTCGATTTAGTAATTTCTATTTTGTTAAAGACCTGGCTCCGATCCGCAGCCCGTCCGGCCTGCGCGCCACTTCCCGGACGGTGTCATGTCGGGTCGCACCCCGCCACCTCTCCGGCTCGGTCAGTCTCTCGTTTCATTCTTGCTTCCCGCGATGTGCCGGTCAGAGTCGGCGTCTCCGGTCTCGCCCGTGGACATTCCTGACGCGTCGCGGATTCTTTACCCCGCTTGCGTCTTGCCTCCCCTCTTCCAGCTCCAAGCTCCCGTGTCTATAGAGTATCAGTCAGCATGGGTGGGGAAGTAGAAGATCCAGACCTGAGCTCACACACAAAGTCAAGCCATAGAAACAGAGCAAGAGCTAAAGAAGGGAGTACTTTTTTGTTGCTCACTAAAGAAGAACAGACTCATCATTTGTACAAAGCGAGTGAAAGGATGAACTGATAATTATACGCCTGTTTGGTAATAACAAAATTGTCGGACCATACACGAAAAATGTACAATGCTTATGAAATATGTAGACATGTGTTAAAAAAATCAAAAACTCGATGGAAAACAAAGAAAGAATAAACACCAAGAAAACCGGTAAAAACCCGAGAAAGAAATAAAAAAATAACAAAGAAGTCCAAAGTATAGCAAAGAAATAGAACAAAAAAAACAGTGGAAAAACAAAAATCAAAAGCCTAGTATAACAAAAAAAGGAAAACAATGAAAGCCGGTGAAAAAGCAACAAAAAATATACTCCCCCCATTCCACAATGTAGTGCGCCCGTGCTTCCCGAGATTCAAGTTTGACCATATATTTAACCAACGAGACGGACTGTGGCGGGAGCAACAATTATACCACTGAATTCATATCAGTGATCTAATTTTTGCTTCTGCCGTAGTCGGTCTCGTGGTTAAATTTATGGTCAAATTTAGATATCGAGAAGCGCGGACGCACTACATTGTGGAATAGAGGAAGTAAGAAAAAAAATCTGGAGCAGGCCAAATTCAACAAACCACGTACACTAATGGGCCGGTCCACTTGTCGCCGCCTGTAGGCGATTCTTATCAGCAATCGGCATCGGCCAGGCCTCGCCACCACACTCCCCTAGCCAGATATATAGCATGGGCCCGCATTGACTTATGGGCTCAGTGTCTAGGTCTGTAGTGGCCCATGTTGCCCTCAGTTTGTGAGCATGTTTTTTTAAATACAGTACAGACGCAAGCGCTCATATACACGCTCAGGCCAGCGGTGGTTGATGGTTCTGCTCCTGTTTGTTTGTCTGATGCAGACTTGGTGGCTTTAGGTGGGATTCCTGGTCCTAGCTCGACAGATATGTGTGTGAGTCAACGGATTCAAGCACGCCCAGATGTCGATGTGCTGGACATGGGGCACGCTATGCGGGCAAGAAAGCTTATTGACATTGAGCCCACTACATATATGTTTGTTAATGAGAATATTTTTTTCTTAAATTTTCTGAGGACATTTTCCATAAAGCTGCAAATATTTAGGTTTCTCTGGATGCTAATCGTCATGGACAATGCTAAAAACAACTGTAGCTACTAAACGGATTGACGATGGTGCTGTTAGCCGAGTGGGGATTCAGGTGACTTGACTGCTTGTGCGAGGATCTTGCTCCTACGAGTGTTATGGAACCGGAAGATCATGCAGATATTTGGTGTTTCTGTAGGGACGCTGAGGGCAAGGAAAGTCATGCGGACCTTAAGACACCTCCGGCAAAGCTAGGGTGTACAATGATAACTTTGATGGTCTCCCGGACCACCTCCATGTTGCTGGACAACGCAAGGTGTAGCCATGGACTACACAAGGTGCACATCAAGCAGAAACAAGGGTTCCCTAAGTACAAGTAAGAAATCGCAAATCCCCTTCTGTCATATGTAAATTAGGTGCTCTAATGCTAGGCTTATGATCCTCTTAGGGTAATCCTAAAGTACTATATTGAATAATTTTTATTACGAGCACAACAGCTTAGGCCTTGTACAGTTGTACAACCAACCTATGATATTCACCTGTGAATAAATATTCCACCAACTTTTATTGGCCAAACAAGATTAACTATATACCACACTATATGTCTTCATCACCATGGTAGATACGAAGCTCCAGTGCTCCACACTATATATCTTCATCACCATATTTGTTGTTGATATGGCCATGCATTCTATATGCAAACTAAAGAATACGGTGAGCAAAGATCCATATACATATTAAAAAAGTACAAATGAGAATATGAGTCATCGGAGAGTTGCAAGCATTCGTCGATGGATCAGGCGACCTCTTCTCATTTGTTCAGCTCGCTGCATAATCCTGGAGGAATGTCCAATCAGCTGAAAATGTGCTAAATGGTGGAAATAGCGATTCAGTGCTTGAGCCCATATATTGCCAAAATCATTGGCCTTGATTCCTCTCTTGTGATTTGGACAATATGGACTGGCGCATCTGCGTGAAACCAGCGGATAAGCACGATATAACGCCTATATAGCAGGGAACAGTGCGCGTTGGTGGCCCAGATCGTATGGTGGTGAAACTACTTCACACCCGGCACTTCATGGACGAATCATACACGATTCACACTCAAATGGATGAGCTGCACTTCATGCTATGCTTTATCGACTGGATGTGAGGCATCGTGCAACAATCGTGCGTGCAGTGTCGTCTGTATAGCAGCGTTATATGGTGGACGTCCACCGGCACACACGTTCTCCTGAGCGGCTCACAAACCGTTCATAAGAGAGTTTTCTCACTTCTCCGGTTCTTCGCTTGTTCTATATTTTTTGGAGGGAAATTGTCTGCCAGCCTGTCCTTTGGTTTGCATAGTGATGGACAACTTGCAATTGGAATTTGCACAGCAGGTGGATGAGTTTGCGGTGTCCAAAAAATGGATGTTTTTTCTTACGAAGAGATCAAGTGAGTGACAATCATGTGTTCTATTGATTTGTTATGTTGGATGGGTGATGTTTAATCGAGACATAATTCTTGACTGTGTCATAGTAAAAGTTGTGGGGTTTATTGCCACGTCACAATCTTTTTAAGAATGACAGAAGGGTTGGTATATAGTACATTGTAATGAAAACGGTCCAAAAAGGCACGATGTTCATTTCATT
The DNA here is from genome assembly GCF_002162155.2 of Triticum dicoccoides. Taxonomy (NCBI): domain Eukaryota; kingdom Viridiplantae; phylum Streptophyta; class Magnoliopsida; order Poales; family Poaceae; genus Triticum; species Triticum dicoccoides. Next base: position 684,865,689 of record NC_041386.1, on the reverse strand, counting down.
CGAGGGAAATTGGATGAAAGCAATTACAACGATAACCTAATAATTCTAAAGGGCAAATAAACCATGTGATGTCGCAGTCAAGTTGGCACCGAAATGTGAGGCCAACCAATCAGGACTTCCATTTTTTAGAAGGGATAAAAAGTGATAGCAATTTTTAAAAATTGGACAAAATGAAGAAACATATGTTAAATTGGATGTCACAACTAAAACTTACCACGAGTGAAAATTTAATTAATCTTTAATATAGGTTGGGACTTGCCGTTTGAGATTCGGGTTCTCCTTTTAAAATGGAACATGACTACATACCACTATACATTGTTATTAAATGTTTTTCTAGGGAGAACATCATTAAAAAATGTCTTTATATATTTGTGGGTTGTTCCTTGCACCAAGGGAAGAGACACATGACAATGGCCTCCATTTCTTATGTATCGGTAGAAGCAAAGCAAAAACCAAAAGCAAAATGTAGAAAAGTCGCATGCCTTAGTCGAAGCACTCAGAACGTTCTGCGGTCTCCGTCGAGTACCTGCCATTCTCGATCCATCGATCCATCCGTTCCGTTTAGTCAAAAGACAAGGGACGTTGCCGGAGCGAGTCAACAGCGGTAACGGCGACCAGTACGGAGTGAGAGCTCTGATCGTGATTTTCCTTCGCGATTTCCCTTTGAGCAGCCGCATACTTTTCATTCGGGAATACTCTAGTAGTCCAGTACGCCGTGTACTTGCTTCCAACGCTACGAAAAAGACTGCGGAATAAGAACTAGCTCGGGACAAAAAATGACAAATTTGGCAACTTGTAGCGCCTGTCCGTCGGGCGTTGCACAACATAGTGTGGCGCCTAACTGTCGGGAGTTATATAGAAGTGTCAGCCAGGTGAAATCTTTTCAACAACTTTTTTTTAATATTATTTCGTCCACAGGTCCGAAAAGTGAATTTTGCCTCAGGTCCGTGAGCCCCGTCGGGTCAGTGGTCAACAAGCGGGTAGCAGGCGCACGCGTACTCCGAGTTCGACGCAGAGAGCACCTTAGGGCCCTATAAATTCACCACCCCGACGCTCAGCGCGGTCACAACAAGCAAACAAAGCGCGGAACTACCGAAGAACCAGCCGAGTTCCATCGTCAAGCGGCGGCGGCGGCAGCAGCAACAGCCGCCTTGGGAGTCCTGGGTAGTCGAGCCTGAAACTAGCAGGTCCATGGCCATGGAGAGAGGTTCCTGACGGCGTTGGTCTTCTGCGAGGCGCCCTTCGACGGCTATGGCACGTCGGTGCTCAACACCGGTGTGATCAAGCAGCTGGGCTCCGGTGGGGCGATGAAGCCTGCGGCAACTAAGGCGGACGCCAAGAAGGAGTAGGGGTTGGCTGGCAAGTCGATGGTGCAGCACAGTACGTGCTGGGTTCGAGCTCGCGTTCGGCGACCTCCATTGCTTCGACACCGTAGTCATGCACTAAGCATGTTGTGGCTGATTAAGTAGAACGTACGTGTGTGTCTATGATTGCATCATTTATTAATTTTGAAATGTACTTCCTCCGTTTTAGTTTACCAATCCCCTTTGTATTTTAGTCATATTTTCACCATGATTTGAACTGAAAAAAATATAAGTTACACATAATAGAAATAATATCGAAATATGAATCAACAACATATTTTTTTGGTACATGCATTAACATTTTGCTTATAAATACATGGTCAAATTTTGACCGAAAATATTATAGAGATTAATAAACACTGACCGATCATGGCATATGGGTGCAACCGTTAGGAGACTGTAGCATGGGATACGTAAAACCGGTTTGGATAGGGTCCAAGAGTGGAATAGGTGTCCAGTCATCTTGTTCTATTCTTGCCGGTTGTGGCAGCTTAATCTTTTATATTCGATTTTGCGTTGGATTACGTACTTTGTGAAGACTTTGCATAAAATATGGCTGTAAGCATCAATTGATGCAGAGGCCGGGGGTAATCACCCTTTTCTAGAAGCACTTGGGCTAGGTAGGCCGATGATTTGAATTGTAGTACTATTTGATGAGTGCATAAGCTTCAATAGAAATGAAAAGAAACTATTAGGCCCCTCCTCCGCCATTTACATCATTCACGCCATCGCCACATATCATCGGAAAAGCCAGCCGGCCTGTGCAAAAAAAAGGAACAACTAGCCGGTTGCTGGCAGCGGTGGGAATGGTTTCCCTCGCAAGACGGGATTCGAGCTGTGACACTCACCCCATCGCTATATCCTACTCCACTACATCACCCACCCACTACTGTTCCGCCAGCGAGAAGAGCTAGAACGTCCCCACCCAAACCCTGATGACGATGATGGTGAAAATA
>NC_041386.1:684856166-684863066 GCF_002162155.2 Triticum dicoccoides | reverse complement strand
ACAATGTAATGTGTTGTTCTTTTTTTTCTTTCCTTGTGCAGACTTGAAATCTCTTTGATGAACACATTTACCTTTTTTAGCGTACTCTAAGGCCTCGAATTCATCTTTCTGTTTTATGAAAGTAGAACCAAATGAGCCATTTTTTACTGTTTAAACATAGTTTAATCTATTAATATGCATGGCTTTAAAATATTGTATATATGGGCACACATGATAAAAAAGTACTAAATGAATAATAGAGATTCAATCAATGCATGAACATATGCATTCCTGTTTACTATAAAAGCACACATGCATTCGATAAATGAATGAATTGCCATGCAAATAAAAAAACAAACGAACAAATAAATACTCCACCAACCTTTACTTGGGTGTGTATGATGCTTTCCTTATATATGTGAGCCTATTTTCACATGAGTGTATAGCATGGCCCAATAGTTCATCGGCAGTTTCATATTTACTTATTCTCCTATTTGAAATGTTAGAAGATAAATAAGTAGGAACCACAAAAATAGAGAAGAGAAGTGGAAGAGTGAAGCATTGAATGGATGGCAAGCTTGTAGGAATTAGAGACATCAAGAGAAACTTTGCTTGCAGTGGTGGCCAGACTGTGCACTGTTAAAGTACGGACCGAACGTAAGACGGGGCGCCATAGCGATGTACTACCCTTTGCAGTTCTTGTGATGCATTGTAGGTGGTGGCGGGCATGGTGCATTGAAGGTTGTCCAGGGAACATAGGTGGCCTGACTAAATGCGCTGATCGGGATCCACACCCGATGCTTATACCAGAACTTGTGCCAGCGTTTTGGAGTGTAAATACTTATTTTGCAAGATCTGTATCCAAACCCCTTCCATCTCTACCGACAGCCTATAGAGCCATTTGCTAAGCAGGCACTTATTTTAACTTCGAGATCTTTTATGCCCATGCCTCCTTGGTCCTTTGGTCTACAAATAATATCCCGTTTGGCCAACCTATATTTGGTTTTGTACTCATCAATCTGCTAGAAAAACCGAGATCGATAAAAATCCTATCTTTGCCGCACCCCTACGGGTACCTGAAAGAAGGATAGGAGAAACATCGGCATGCTCGTGAGTACCGAGCTGATAATGACCAACCGTCCCCCATAAGATAAGAGCTTGCCCTTCCAACATCTCAAATTCTTTTCCAATCGATCTTCAATATATCAACTCTTTATTAGGGAGTTTGTGATGGTGTATTGGGATTCCCAGATATGTAAAAGGTAAAAAACCTAGCTCGCAGCCGAACAACTGTTTATAGTTATTCTGCTCATCTTTGTTGCGACCAAAACAGAATAATTCACTCTTGTTGAAATTAATTTTGATCCAGGACATTTGTTCAAAATGGCATAAATATAACTTCATATTCCTTAACATAGCTAGATCATGTTCCATGAAGATAATGGTATCATCTGCGTATTATAGAATGGATACCCCACCTTTCACCAGATGTAAGATAAGACCACCTACCTGGCCGTCTTCTTTCGCTCTATTGATAAGAGTGACCAACATATCAATGACAATATTAGAAAGGATAGGAGACATCAGATCTCCCTATCTCAATCCTTTCTATGTTTGGAACTAATGACCTATATCAACATGAACATTGATTCAAGCGTTACCTTCCTGTATAAAGGATTCGACCTACTTCGGGCAGGCCGCATCGAACCCTTTCATATGCAAGGCTTGCTGCAAGAATGGCCACTTCACTTAATCATAATTCTTTTTGAAATCCACTTTGAAGACCACTCCATCAAGTTTCTTTGAATGGATTTCATGTAAGTTTTCATGTAGCATGACCACACTATCGAGGATGTGATGTCCAAGCTTGAATGTTATTTGAGTTGGCTGAACCACAGACTGAGTTGTCTGTGTCAAATAGTTTGTACCCACTTTAGTAAGAATCTTGAAGCTGATATTAAGCAGACATATTAATCAGAACTACTCTATGCAAACCACTTCTTCCTTTTTTGGTAATAGTGTGATTGTTCCAAAGTTCAATTTAAATAGTTGCAAGTGGCCATTAAACAGATCATGGAGCATAGGCATCAAGTCGACCTTAATAAAATCCAACATCTCTTATAGAACTCAACTGGGAAGCCATCTGGACCAGGTGCTTTGTTATTTTTCATTTGTGAAATAGCCTCAGCCACTTCTTTCTCAGAGAACGGGGCCATAAGCACCTCATTCTCAGCATCTCCCAGTTGCGGTATGTCGTCCACTACACTCCCATTAATTGAGACATAATTCTCAATGGGGGCCCGAACAGTTTTTTATGGAAGTTCGTAATATACATCTTAAGGTCCTCATGCCCAACAATTGTGCCCTCGTCTAGTTCAAGTTGTATGATTTTATTTCCTATGTTTCCCATTGGCAATCATATAGAAAACTATTATTATCCCCTTGAACCACCCAACGCACCATAGCTCTAAGCGCCCATTTGATCTCTTATTCTCGAAAACACTTTGCCAAGCTGGCCTCAGCTTCTCTTTTAGCCACTCGCTCATTAATGTTGAACGAGTGACACTCAGGTTTTATACCAAGATCTTTCATGATATTCAACAGCCTCTCTTCCCGCTGCTTATAAATACCACTAAATCTGTCGGAGGTGTCTAATCTTATATTGCCATCTAGCGACATTCCACTCACCCCTTTGCTCTGAGGCCCATTCCTTTGCTATCAACTCAAGGAACTCATATCTCTCGAACCACGCAGTTTCAATAGAGAAAGTATAGTTGTTTCCTTGATGACTGGCCTCACCAGAGTTCACAAGCATGGTTGTATGCTCAGAAATTCCTCTTTGTAACGCTTGCACCGTCACGAAGGGAAAGTTTTGTTCCCACTCAACACTCGTGAGAACTCTGTCCATCCTGCGCAAAACTGGTATGAACTTTGGGATAAGATTGCCCCATCGATTCTTGGTTGTACATCCGTATCTATCTTTAGGAGCAGTATGTCGTTCCATCCATCAACATGAAAATGTGTCCAAACATCTCGTCTTGCCAGCTTTGGTGACCTTTTTATTTTCTTGAAATAAGCGAAGTTGACCATGACGTGAAAAAAATGATCTTTACCGTCTCAAATCTGCGACGGTCAGCGTTCAGCGTTCAGCCACGTGGCACCTCTTTGTTGTTGGACATCCAGTACAAATTTAAAATTCGCATCAGTCTTAAGTCGTGCATGTAATTTGTACCTACACTTGTTGTTGGACATCTATTTAAAATCCGCTTCAGTTAAGTCTGGCATACTATTGCAAGCACACGCAGTATGTTTCTAATATTTAGGACACAACATGAGCTTATAAATTGGTCTCTCACCTCCTTGCCTACGTGAGTTGGAACTAAACAACATGCCATGCTTTGCTGTTTTCTAGTCCAGATATGTACATGGGCCATCGGTGAAGGCGCAATTAATAGGCCTCATGGGCTGCTCTTTGTCCGTCACCACAGACCTGCAATAATACTACTACTGGCCATAGATAGCTAGGGAACATAAAGTTTGGACACATTAATTAGGAAGCCCAGATTCACACGTTCAGCCTAGCCTGGAATCACTTACACTTGTGCATTGTCTCGACCCCATCACATACACTTGTGCTTGTATCACCGCAGTTTGAGGGAATACAAGAAGCTAGCGAAGGTGCTCTTGTAGTCCATTTCATCGTCTATGTGCAATAAAATCAGATGGAGATACCCCGGAAATGTACCACTCTGAAGCGTGTGTGCTTCATCAGCCACGCTTGCACAACTGATTTGCACGTTAGTGTAGTGGTGTCTTTGTCGCCAAGCTGCGGCCGATGATCTGATAGCTACGCCACTACAACCGGGAGGCAAGGCTGGAATTTCGCGGGAGAACCGAACCACCCAGTTGATGTTGTTCGATTCACCACCAAATAACGAGTCAGTCGCTCTGATACCCTTCTTAGGATCCGACCTTAGGGTAGGGAAATTTGGTTTGGAGTTCGTCCCTAATATGGGGATCAATTTCGATGAACTAGGGATTGATGAAGGACGCTTGAAATCCTGAGCTTACTTTTACTCTTGAATGAGAGACTGGGTTCCCCTTCTTGCTTTTCTTATTAAGATTCGTCGGCTTACAATGTGTTGTTTGAGTTGCTGGAAAATCGAGAAGGATAATAAGTAAAATGTAGAGTTCAGGTGTAACTGTAATAGAAGTTAACCCCAACCACAACTCAATCCGAACCGTTCCGTGCACTCTGAGACGCCGAATGACTGAAGAAGTGTTTGCAGGGATTGGATAGTGATGGGTTCGGTTCCGGTCCCGACATCAACACCCTCCAAGGTTGAAATATGAATCTTCTATTGAAAATTTTAAGACTAAAAAAAGTGTTTGACCGAATAATCAGTCGACAAAACAAAGGAATATAAAAATATAAAAATTTGCGAAAAAAGCTTTCTCACATTGAAATGGAGCTTGGAGTCCATGGGTTTATTGAGGCCAAAATAATTCATAGTGATTTGTCCATGGAAGTATGAATCTCCTTGAGCTTGTTGTCAAGGTTGAAGTCTGAATCTTCTAGTCAATAATTTATCTATCTATTATATACTTAAAACGATAGAAAACGAACGGTGGTGATTTGACAATAAGAACTTAGATTTATCAATGGTGAATAATTAAACATTGATATATGTAGCATTACAAAAAAAACATGTACGTGCAGCAAACTAGCATTGGAACCGATATGGATTGTCTCCTATTAAAAGAAATCTGTCCGAGACCTAAGATAGCATTGCAATATACGACAACCAGTTTTTTTTAGGTAAATGTTTAGGAACGGCGGACCAGCTGAAATTTCAGCCGGTCGCTCTGATGGCCCGCACACCGCTCGGTGTCTCCTTAGCTTATCCTTTCCCCGCACCAGAACCAAATCCTCTCTTCTCTCACTTTTCAACCTCGTCGCCGCCCAATCTCCTCGGCCATTGTCACCGCCCTCTCCTGCATAAGCTCCACGGGCTCTCTGACGAAGACACCATGGTGTTGATGCAAGGTTTGTCCATGGCCTGCAAGCTCACGGTGGTTAGGGGCGACCATGGCTTGCAAGCTCACAGGTCCTGGCGGCCATGTCCTGCGATCTCTCGCTGCAAAAGACGATGGAGCTGGCGAGCGATCTCACGGCCGGTGCTACAAGCATGGTGGCCGCCGGCGGATTGGGCACAAAGGTGCTACAACTGCTAGGCGCTAGAGTTTCAACCACCCATAGGAGATGCCTCCACCGGTGGCGGTGGGTGCTGCAACCAACTGTCGGCGGAGCTGTATCTGTGGGCGATTGGTTGCGGAGACTAAACCTGCAATCGAAGGCGAGTGCCGGTGCAGGAACGACGTGCCATGATGCTCAAGGCTCCAGGGTGAGCGACGAATGCTGGAACCAGCATGTGAATTTGCTGGAACGGGTAATTACCAGAGCTGCACGAGGTTCTGAATTTTTTTGCTGCAACGGGGTAACACAGGAGCTGCAACCGGTGATGCAGGTTGCTAGAAGCGTTTGCCGGTGAAGCTGGATCCGGCAGTTTTTTTTGCTTCAACCAGATGGAAGTGGCGGCGCGATGACGGGGGAGGTGCCGCAGCGGGCTGCAACTAGCACATGGAAAAGCTACATCTAGCATTTGTTTTTCCTGCATTGGTGTATGGGCGAAATCAATGACTTTAGAGACCACGGCGAGGTGGCGGGATGATGCCCATGGAGCTGCACGGGGAGGCTGCAAGACGGCGGGGCGCAAGGGGCGGTGGACCGGCACCCATGGAGCTGCAAGGGGAGGTTGCAAGACGGCGGGGGCGCATGGGGCGCCAGGGCTAGAGGCTGTGAGCGTTTGGCAGTGATGGCGTGCTGCAACCGGTGTCGCCAGGTATGAGTCTTGGGGGGAGGTCGGGGCGCCGAGCTGGCTGCAGCAAGATACAGGAGGCGACGAACTCGGTGTATGGTGCTGCGGACGCGGAGGCGCAGCTGTTTGTGGGGGAGAGAAAGGTTGAAGACAAAGAAAATAAGTTGATGTGTGAAAATTGAGCAGCTCCGCGTACTTGTATCCGACGTTGGGCAGGTGACCGGCGCCTAGTACTGCCCTTCTTTTATGGATTTTACGACAGCCAATTAACAAAGGGTCTTTTTTTTTGCGGGGAACAATCAGCAGGATTTGTGTTTGATTCTTAGTAGCGCCTTTCTTTTTTCCTTTTCACGCGCGAGACTTCAATAAAACGCGGATCGAGCGATTGTCGCGGGAGAACCGGATCGAGTGGGTCATCTTGTCGTTCGGACCTGTTGTTAACTTCCGGTCGTCTGGATTTTTGCTTTCTCGTTCAATATAGTCTGATGTCCTTCCGCAAAAAAAAATTTGACCGACAAATCAGTACACAAGTCAAAGGATAATCAAATCCGACGGCGGCCTGCATTTCAACCTCACGTCACGCTACGAATGGGATCGGATCAACCCGGGCTGGTCCTCGTGGGTTCCGCATCCGCACCCGCTGACCAAGTAGACTCCATCCTCTGACCCACACGGCATGGTCACAATCCTCTGCAATCCCGTCCTGCACCTGTCTACTCAGCTTCCGCGTGGCCTCCCAATTCGAACCGGGGACCGGCCCGCACGCACAGGGCCACGCTGCGGCCCCTATAAAATCCCCATCTCCGGCGTAAGTATAGAAAAAAGGCTTATAGTTCCGGTTGGTGAGGGCCTTTAGTCCCGGTTCATGAACCGGGACTAAAGGGTCGGTACTAATGCCCTGACCCTTTAATCCCGGTTCAATCCAGAACCGGGACAGATGGGCTTCCACGTGGCCTGTGCGCTGAGCCCAGGCAGGAGGGCCTTTGGTCCCGGTTGGTGGCACCAACCGGGACCAATAGGCATCCACGCGTCAGTACTTCTA
>NC_041386.1:684850050-684855717 GCF_002162155.2 Triticum dicoccoides | reverse complement strand
GGTTAATTTAGGTGTTTCATATATTGTGTTAGAGCTAGCTAATTAATAGAGAAAAGTGTCCTCTCTTTTGTCCGTGCTTGGTCGACGCTACGTACTATACATACGTATAGAGAGGACTAGCTAGACACGCTAGCTAGCTAGTAATTAAGTAAACAGAAGATCGTCATGAACATATATGCATACAGAGAGAAGTGATATCGACCACCTCTCCTTCTCCGAGAGATTGGTCGAACAACAAGTTCTCGTATATCTATCCGACACTACCGGCTACATATATACAATAATTATCTTTTACAAATATATAATCTCCTAACATACGGACGCGTGGTCCACATAGTATTCTCCGTCTTCAGCGATCACGTGGTCAAGAAAGAATGCCGCCAATTCCTCTTGAATTGCTCGCATGCGATCTGGTGCTAGGAGTTCATCCCGTATCCGAAACATCTAATTTTAAGAAGGGGGTCAATACATATATATATATATATATATATGAATGAATGAATGAAACTCAACACAAATGATAGTAATAAAATAAAATTGTGAATATTTTTATTTACACACTTCATATTGTTTGTCGGAGTAGCCCCGCTCACAGGTCGTGTGGCGGATGGACTCGCAAATGTAGTATCCACAGAAATCATTCCCTTGTTTCTGCCACAACCACTTTACAAGAAATAGAGGTCAATCAAACTGATAATTAGCAAGCATGCTAAATGGTATTGATGAAACTAGCGCTTGAATCACTAGGAGATGCGTGGAATATGCTACTATATAGTACTTACTTTCGGGTGTCTAAATTGCAGCTTCTTCGGCAGTCCCGGAGCTTTTTTGGTGAATTTTCTCCAAGCCCTGCCATATAAAGAAAACAATTACTTGATATCAGAAATGAACAAAGTTGCTGATATGGTGGATAATGATCGATTTAACTTACTTCTCGAGCATTTCAGTCATGTCCGCATACTCCTTGGGATCTTTTCGCTTGGAGTCTAAGACAGTTACTACTCCCTTCTCAAGCTTAATCTCTAGGAGAATATAGTGGTAGCTGCGCACACATGCATAACTCATCAATATTATATTACTATAACCTGGACTAATAAGGAAACCGAATATGCCACAAGACAGTAACACTCACTTGAAGTTGTAAGAAAAGAGTATTATATCTTTGTGTTCATTTATTACCAACAGTTGTAGCAAGTTGGCCTCGGTATTTTCTTTACGAAATTCAACCTCAGTTTTATCTATGAGATATGTGTTAATGAACCCAATATCACCCACTTGTCTTTTCTTCAATTCGGCGATCTTCAATCTGCATAATATAGTGAAGATAATTATAAATACATGCAATGAAAGGGCTGAGTTATATAGAGAGACTTAATGACAGAAGTAGTACTACTTACAGACAGTAGCAGGTGACCGTTGCTTTATCAATGGCCAATTGATTGAAAAACTGATAGAGCTCCTCAAATGGAATAGGCAACAGTTCAATTCCAAGGAGGTCATGCTCCTTTTTAACTCTCACATACAAAGTACTCCTCCCCTCAGACTCTTTGCAGGTTTTCATGTACCAATCATGCAATCTTCGCATCATCGTTGATAGAAAACTTTCATCTTTGACGAGAGGCTTCCCGTACTCGTATCTTTATATCTACACCTCCAAGAAATCATAATGTACATCGTCGGGCAGGTAATCTGCAGGATTGCCATAACCGGGCACCATCCTCGGATCGACGATGTCGCTAGCAGGCACCTTGAGCGGGGGGCACGATTGCTTCGCTTGTTCACCGAGCTGGGCAATTTGTTTCCCAACTCGTCGTTCTTTCATCCTTTGATCACTTTTAGTACTTCCCGACCTCTCCGCTTCGGCAAATGCCTTTCCAATAATGCGCTCATAGTTGCCTTTCGGCGGAGACTTGGGTGGTTTTGTCAGGGCAGCCAGAGTGCGCTTCGCTTTCACCGGATCTACCTTCTCCTCCGGAGGTGGATGTCTCTTTGCTTTCAACCCTTGAAACCAGTCATCCACTTCGGTCTGCCCGATCTTCGCATTTTCCTCCTCGCTCCTCTCGTACGGTAACTTCTCTGGAGTCTTCAAAGAAGGACCGAATCTGTATCTCCTCCCGCCTTTGGCTGTACTGCTAGACGCCGGCAGAGCAGACAGAGTGGATGTCTTCTTTCCTTGCTTACGAGGCGGAGGAGAAGGACTACGACGCGCCAGAGCAGCCGGAGCGGCGGCGGGTCTCTTCCGCCCTTGCTGACGAGGCGGAGAAGGAGGAGGCTGGCTGCTCGGGCGCGCCGGCGCAGGCGGAGAAGGAGGCGGAGTGCCGCCACGCGCCGGAGAAGGAGCCGGCCGAGTGCCCTGATCGTCACTCGCCGGAGGAGGAGGCGGAGTGCCCTGACTCGCCAGAGGAGGAGGAGGAGGCAGAGGCGTCCAGTTCGGAAGGTTTATGAGATCCTTCCGCCATAGGCATGGAGTCTTCAGAGCAGAACCCAGCCGATACTCCCCTTCACCGGTAGGGTGGTCAAGCCGGAGGTCCTCAAATCCCTCCGTTATTTCATCGACCATCACCTTAGAATATCCTTCTGGAATCGGCCGGCAGTGAAAAGTTGAGTCGGGTTTAGTAGGATAAACAGAGCCAACAGCCGCCTTGACCTTCAAATTCATCCATTGCGCCATAAGGTGGCAATTTTCAGCATCCGTGATAGCATCCACGGGATAGCTGGCAGGAGCCATCAAGGCATGCTCTGGCTGAAGCAGCTCGGTGGAAGCCACGCTGCTTCTCCGCTGAGATGGCAGGGTAGCTTCGGGGGAAGCTTCGGCAGGTCGTTTGCTGCGATCTGCTTCTCGTTCCTCTAGCCCCATTACCCTTTCGTGCAGCGCCTGCAGTTGGCTCTGCTCCAGTTTCTTCCTCCTCTCCTGGGTTTTGTAACCCCCTGCGTCCGGAAATCCAGCCTTTCACGAAACGGAGCCTAGCGTGCCTCGTGTCCGTCCAGGGTGCTCAGGATTCCCGAGGGCCATTGTGAGCTCGTCCTTCTTCCTGTCTGGAACGAACGTCCCTTGCCGCGCTGCTTCGATATATTGCTGAAGCCTCTTGACTGGTATGTCCAATTGTTCGTCCGTCCAAATGCACTTCCCTGTTATAGGGTCCAAGGATCCGCCGGCCCCGAAGAACCAAGTCCGGCAACGGTCTGGCCAGTTCATTGTCTCTGGTTCGATCCCTTTGTCAAGCAGATCATTCTCAGCCTTGGCCCACTTAGGCCGGGCTACGAGGTAGCCACCTGACCCCGTGCGATGGTGAAGCTTCTTCTTCGCATCATTTCTCTTGTTTGTCGCCGACATCTTTTTACTCTTTTCCGATGTCTTGTGGGCCACAAATGCGGGCCAGTCATCTCTGATCTTCTCATGTTTGCCCTTGAATTCTGGTGTCTCATTTTTTTCGACATACCTATTGAGGTCTTTCTTCCAATTCCTGAATAGGACTGCCATCTTCTTCAGAGCAAAAGACTTGATTAATGGCTCTATAACTGGCTTCTCCGGATCATCCTCTGGCGTTAGGGTGAAATTTGACTTCAGCTCAGTCCAAAGATCATTTTTCTGCATATCATTGACATAAGACACCTCAGGGTCTTCGTTCTTAGGCTTATACCATTGGTGGATGCTGATCGGGATCTTGTCCCTAACCAGAACCCCGCATTGAGCAACAAATGCCTTCTTTGTCCTCTCCTTGCAGACCATCATTGTCGTTGAGAAACATCAACGAGCAGACGGCATCACTTCCTTGTGCGATTATGTCCCTCAACAATGCTTCTTGTGCTTCGTCTCGGGGGGTGTCCATAGTTTCTAAAAATATTTACAACATGGCAATTATTATTCAAACATGACAGATATGGATATATTAGTGGCAAACGTAGAACTAGCTAGCTCATCACAATAAGGAATCTATTAGTGGCCTCAACGCTGCTTCTCTAGGGTTTGGGGTGGCCTCGACAACGCTTCAAGGGTTAGGGGGTGGCCTCGACAACGCTTCAAGGAGGGGGTAATATCGACCCCCCCACGTGTTGAAGCTATTGGGAGGGGGTCGGCGTTGAACACTACATCTATGTCCCACAAGTGACGTGGGCATCGACGCCCGCGGTAGGGTAGAGGGTCGTGGATCGCTGAGCGGTCGAGGGTCAAGGGGTCGAGGATCGCCGAGGTGTCGGGAGGTTGCCTAGTGTCAAAGGATTCAACAAAACCATGTCTTCATCATTAGGCGAAAGTAACAGGTGCATGATGGTACGAAGCTCTCCAAAGTTATTTTGGAACGGAGTCCTAGATAGGATAATTCGCTTTTTGGTACAAAGTTCAGCAAGAACCTTCCAAATATCGTTATTTGGAAGGCCTTTGCTGAAATTCATACAAAAAGGCAAATTATCATATCCGGGACTCCATTCCAGAATAACTTTGGAGGACTTCGTACCATCATGCCATAGTTACTTCCGGCTAATGATGAAGCCATGGATTTCTTCAATACTTTGACACTAGGAACCCTCTCGACCCCTCGGCGATCCTCGACCCCTCGGCGATCCTCGACCCCTTGAACCCTCGACGACCCTGGAACCCTCGACCCCTAGACGACCCTGGAACCCTCGATCCCTCGACCCTAGAACCCTCGACCCGGGATAATATCGACAACGCTTCAAGGGGGTAATATCGACAACGACGAGATACATACACGGGAAATTAATGTTATCGGGGAGGGGGTATATCGACCCCCCCCCCACGTATTGAAGTTATCGGGAGGGGGTATATGGACCCCACCTCGTGTTGAAGTTATCTGGAGGGGTATATCGACAATGACAGAGGAGAAGATCGAAGAAAAAAAAGAAGAAAAAAAAGAAGAAAAAAAAGAGGAGAAGAAGAAAGGAATAGAGGAGAAGAAGAAAAAATATCAGGAATAGAGGAGAAGAAGAAAAAATAGATATTTTATTTTTTCTTCTTCTCCTCTATTCCTTTCTTCTTCTCCTCTTTTTTTTCTTCTATTTTCTATTTTTTCTTCTTTTCCTCTATTTCTTTCTTCTTCTCCTCTTCTTTTTCTTCTTTTTTCCTCTTCTTATCTTCTTCTCCTTTCTTCCTCTCCTCTTCTTCTCCTTTCTTCCTCTTCTTATTTTCCTTTTTCCTCTCCTTCTTTTTCTTCTTCTTCCTTCTTTCTAGCTAGATATATAAAACTTTTCTTAAAATGTAATTTTTGCATATATAAAACGTTTTCTTCTTCGTCCTTCTTCCTTCTCTTTCTTCTTCCTAAATATATAAAACTTTTCTAAAAATGAAACTAACCTAAAATTAATGTACTAAATCAGAGAACATTAATGTACTAAAATTAATGTATTTTTAAAACACCATGCATATTACAATTGAAAAAATACATACATTCATACAAAAAAATACATATATGAACATGCAAAAAATACATAAATACATATATGAACATACATAAGAAATACATATATCTAAAAAAATACATATATGAACATACATAAGAAATACATATATCTAAAAATATAAAAACATCTAAAAACATGTAAAAAAATAGCATATAGTCCCGGCCAGCAGGGGCGCGCGGTGCTCACAAGGGCGGCGTCGGGGCGGGCAGGGGCGAGCGGCGGGCGGTGCGGGGCGAGCAGGGGCGCGGC
>NC_041386.1:684834795-684849450 GCF_002162155.2 Triticum dicoccoides | reverse complement strand
TATTTTATTTTGTTTGTACTTACAACAAAATACTTATTGTTGCTATTTTTATTATTTTTCAGTTTTTTGGTTCTGTTTTCTGCATTATTTATTTTTTGTTGTTTTTGCTTTATTTTTTTAATTCTTTTTGCTTTTAGTTTTAGAAAAAATTATAAACTTTCTGTTAGTGCCATTAGTTTTCAAATTTGAAAACACTTTTTTTGTTTTCTTTGTTGCTTTATTTATTTTATTTTGTTTCTACTTACAAAAAGATATTTATTGTTGCTATTTTTATTTTTTTTCAAGTTTTTTTTGTTTTCTGCATTATTTATTTTCTTTTGGTTTTTTGCTTTATTTTTTAATTCTTTTTGCTTTTAGGTCAGCAAAATTATAAACTTTCTGTTTGTGCCATTAGTTTTCAAATTTGAATTCTTTGAAATTTGTGTGAATCACAAGTTTGTGAGCTCAACAAGGCGTGTAGAGGGACGTGCTTATAAACCGGTGTGAGCGCCCTTTGGTTGGCGAGGTTTTCAAATTCATAGTTTTCAAATGAACTCTGAAAAGTTGGCATAGCATGTGCATCTACAAAACGGACAATGGTATCATACTCGTCTGTTACAAAGTTGGTATGGTATCATCATAATAGTTGCGGGAGAAAGTCTTCACTTTTTCTTCGCTTGTGTCGTTTGCTTATTGCGCCGTAACCATGGATAATCTTCATCGTTTACCAGAATGCTTGGGTCAGCCTTGACTTTGAAGGGGGGAATTTCATGGAACTTTTCATACTCTTCAGACATGTCTGTCTTGCCCTCCACTACAAGGATGTCCCTTTTTCCTGAAAGAACTATGTGGCGCTTTGGCTCATTGTATGATGTATTCGCTTCCTTATCTTTTCTTTTCCTCGGTCTGGTAGACATGTCCTTCACATAGATAACCTGTGCCACATCATTGGCTAGGACGAACGGTTCGTCAGTGTACCCAAGATTTTTCAGATCCACTGTTGTCATTCCGTATTGTGGGTCTACCTGTACCCCGCCTCCTGACAGATTGACCCACTTGCACTTAAACAAAGGGACCTTAAAATCTACTCCGTAGTCAAGTTCCCATATGTCTACTATGTAACCATAATATGTGTCATTTCCCTTGTCAGTTGCTGCATCAAAGCGGACACCGCTGTTTTGGTTGGTGCTCTTTTCATCTTGGTCAATCGTGTAAAATGTATTCCCATTTATCTCGTATCCTTTCCAAATCATTACAGTCGAAGATGGTCCCCTGGACAACAAGTACAGCTCATCACAAACAGTGCTGTCACCTCTGAGACGTGTTTCCAACCAACTGCTGAAAGTCCTGATGTGTTCACATGTAATCCAGTCATCGCACTGCTCCGGGTGTTTGGAGCGCAGACTGTTCTTGTGTTCATCGACATACGGGGTCACCAAGGTAGAGTTCTGTAGAACTGTGTAGTGTGCTTGAGATCAAGAATATCCGCCCCTGCATATTATTGAGTCCCTTCCAAGCATGCCTTTTCCAGTCAGTCTCCCCTCATACCGCGATTTAGGGAGACCTATCTTCTAAAGGCCAGGAATGAAGTCAACACAAAACCCGATGACATCTCTGTTTGATGGCCCATGGAGATGCTTCCTTTTGGCCTAGCGCGGTTACGAACATATTTCTTTAGGACTCCCATGAACCACTCAAAGGGGTACATATTGTGTAGAAATACGGGCCCCAGAATGACAATCTCATCGACTAGATGAATTAGGACGTGCGTCATGATATTGAAGAAGGATGGTGGGAACACCAGCTCAAAACTGACAAGACATTGCGCCACATCACTCCTTAGCGTTGGTACGATTTCTGGATCGATCACCTTCTGAGATATTGCATTGAGAAATGCACATAGCTTCACAATGGCTAATCGAACGTTTTCCGGTAGAAGCCCCCTCAATGCAACCGGAAGCAGTTGCGTCATAATCACGTGGCAGTCATGAGACTTTAGGTTCTGAAACTTTTTCTCTGTCATATTTATTATTCCCTTTATATTCGACGAGAAGCCAGTCGGGACCTTCATACTGAGCAGGCATTGAAAGAATATTTATTTCTCTTCTTTCGTAAGAGCGTAGCTAGCAGGACCTTCATACTGCTTCGGAGGCATGCCCTCTTTTTCGTGATTCTCAGCGTCATTCGGAACAGCTAGTCCGCCGGGACCCTTTCCAAAGATTACGTGTAAATCATTGACCATAGCAAGTACGTGATCACCGGTACGCATGGCGGGCTTCTTCCAGTGATCTGCCTCGCCTTTGAAATGCTTGCCTTTCTTTCTACATTGATGGTTGGTCGGAAGAAATCGACGATGGCCCAGGTACACATTCTTCCTGCAGCTTCCCAGGTATATACTATCGGTGTCAAGTAAACAGTGCGTGCATGCGTGGTATCCCTTGTTTGTCTGTCCTGAAAGGTTACTGAGAGCGGACCAATCGTTGATGGTCACGAACAGCAACGCCTTTAGGTCAAATTCCTCCTTTTTGTGCTCATCCCACGTACGTACACCGTTTCCATTCCACAGCTGTAAAAGTTCTTCAACTAATGGCCTTAGGTACACATCAATGTCGTTCCCGGGTTGCTTAGAGCCTTGGATGAGAACTGGCATCATAATGAACTTCCGCTTCATGCACATCCAAGGAGGAACGTTATACATACATAGAGTCACGGGCCAGGTGTTGTGATTGCTGCTCTGCTCCCCGAAAGGATTAATGCCATCCGCGCTTAAAGCAAACCATACGTTCCTTGGGTCCTTTGCAAACTCATCCCAGTACTTTCTTGCGATTTTTCTCCACTGCGACCCATCAGCGGGTGCTCTCAACTTCCCGTCTTTCTTACGGTCCTCACTGTGCCATCGCATTAACTTGGCATGCTCTCCGTTTCTGAACAGACGTTTCAACCGTGGTATTATAGGAGCATACCACATCACCTTCGCAGGAACCCTCTTCCTGGGAGGCTCGCCGTCAACATCACCAGGGTCATCTCATCTGATCTTATACCGCAATGCACCGCATACCGGGCAGGCGTTCAGATCCTTGTAGGCACCACGGTAGAGGATGCAGTCATTAGGGCATGCATGTATCTTCTCCACCTCCAATCCTAAAGGGCATATGACCTTCTTTGCTGCGTATGTACTGTCGGGCAATTCGTTATCCTTTGGAAACTTCTTCTTCATTATTTTCAGTAGCTTCTCAAATCCTTTATCAGGCACAACATTCTCTGCCTTCCACTGCAGCAATTCGAGTACGGTACCGAGCTTTGTGTTGCCATCTTCGCAATTGGGGTACAACCCTTTTTTGTGATCCTCTAACATGCGATCGAACTTCAGCTTCTCCTTTTGACTTTCGCATTGTGTCCTTGCATCGACAATGACCCGGCGGAGATCATCATCATCGGGCACATTGTCTGGTTCCTCTTGATCTTCAGCAGCTTCGCCCGTTGCAGCACCATCGTGCACATCGTCTGGTGCATCTTGATGTTCAGTAGCATCACCGTATTCAGGGGGCACATAGTTGTCATCGTACTCTTCTTCCTCGCCGTCTTCCATCATAACCCCTATTTTTGCGTGCCTCGTTCAAACATTATAGTGTGGCATGAAACCCTTGTAAAGCAGGTGGGTGTGAAGGATTTTTCGGTCAGAGTAAGACTTCGTATTCCCACATATAGGGCATGGACAACACATAAAACCATTCTGCTTGTTTGCCTCAGCCACTTCGAAAAAATCATGCACGCCCTTAATGTACTCGGAGGTGTGTCTGTCACCGTACATCCATTGCCGGTTCATCTGCGTGCATTATATATAATTAAGTGTGTCTAAAATCATTACAGAACATCATGAATAGATAATTAAGTGACCAAATTAATAGAAGTTCATCATCACATAAAAACCACAGTACATACATAGTTCTCATCTAACAACATAAAGCTCTGCAGAGCATCTAAATTAATTAAACCATACATTGAAACTATGTAAAACATTTCAATGCGAAAACAAATGCGATCATAATCGCAACCTAGGTAACAACTGATCCAACGGCATAATGATACCAAGCCTCGGTATGAATGACATATTTTCTAATCTTTCTCATCTTCAAGCGCATTGCATCCATCTTGATCTTGTGATCATCGACGACATCCGCAACATGCAACTCCAATATCATCTTCTCCTCTTCAAGTTTTTTTATTTTTTTCTTCAAGAAATAGTTTTCTTCTTCAACTAAATTTAACCTCTCGACAATAGGGTCGGTTGGAATTTTCGGTTCAACAACCTCCTAGATAAATAAAATCTATGTCACGTTGGTCGGCATAATTTTCATAAACAATAAATGAACCAATAGTTATGAAAAGATAATATATACCACATCCGAATCATAGACAGGACGAGGGCCGACGGGGGCGGATAACAAAACCATCGCACTATATAAGATGCAATAATAAAAGTAAGAAAATAATACAAGTAAGAATATTTTTCCTTTCAGAAAGAAGATAAGAACAAGAGGCTCACCACGGTTGTGCTGGCGATGAGATCGGCGCGGGTGATCGACGGCGGTGAAGACGGGGACGGGGCGTGACGGACCGCTAAATCTAGACAAATATTGAGAAAAATGGAGGTTGGAGGTCGAGCTTGGAGAGGAGAAAGCTTAAGTAGTGTGGCTCGGGCATTTCATCGAACACATCATGTGCATAGGAGGTGAGCTAGAGCACCACAAAGCCCCCCCTCGCCGGCAAGAAAAACAGAGCACTGGAGTGCTCTGCTCGCGAGCGAGGGGTATATATAGGCAGCACTATTGGTCCCGGTTCGTGGCATGAACCGGGACTAAAGGGATTGGTCCCGGTTCGTCCCACCAATCGGGACCAATAGGTCCGAACGAACCGGAACCAATGGCCCACGTGGCCCGGCCGGCCCCCTGGACTCACGAACCGGGGCAAATAGCTCCATTGGTTCCGGTTCTGAATTGAACTGGGACTAATGGGCTGAACTGGCCTGGATCATTGCCCTCTTTTCTACTAGTGTATCAACAAACAAGAATCTCCCCTTTCGTTCGACGAGCAGCAGCAAGGAAACGTTGGTGCCGGACTGCTCGATCGAAGCATCCGTCAGAGGATCCATGGCCACGGAGAGGTTCTTTACGGCGCTCGTCTTCTGCGAGGCGTTGCTGGACGGCTACGGCACATCGGTGCT
This sequence comes from Triticum dicoccoides, assembly GCF_002162155.2. Classification (NCBI taxonomy): domain Eukaryota; kingdom Viridiplantae; phylum Streptophyta; class Magnoliopsida; order Poales; family Poaceae; genus Triticum; species Triticum dicoccoides. Next base: position 684,844,247 of record NC_041386.1, on the reverse strand, counting down.
CACCGCCGGCGCGAGCAACAGGCTGGTCGTTGGCTCAGAAGGAGCAGGGACTCTTCAACGGCAAGCCGACGGCGCATCGGGGCCCTGCTGTCGAGCTCGCGTTCGACGGGGTCAACTGCTTCGACACCGTCGTCATGCACTGAGCATGTCGCTTTCTCGATTCTGATTTGCATAGAACTTGGATCAACTAGAGTGTTTTGACACGTACGTCGACTTGTGATGATTTCTTCATTCCATTGTAGACACCAGTGCATAATCTTCCTCAATAATAGAGATGATATGAATTGAAAGTGGATATATATAATTATCAGTTTATGGCTAATTCGCGTCAAAGTATATGTAGATCGTTCAGTTAGTGCTGTGTGACAGTCTGTGGCACGCGTTTTTCATAGTAACAATGCAATCGAGAGGTTGGGAAATCTTCCTCCGGCGTTGCTTTCCAGTGCACATTCAGTCTTTGCCTGAAAAATACGCGAAGAAGAGAATGGCAGTGTGGAGACAACAAAACTAGAGTCTCTGCATGTGTGCAGAATCGTGGACTTGTGGTATGAGTTCAAGTTTACATGCCAGACTTGCCACTAGGCAAAAGAATAATCCAACCTTGCTTTGGAAATATTGGACAGATAATAGAATGGACTGGATGTAATTCAGTAAATATATGCTCGAGCCAATTCGAATTTTAGATTCCAGTCACATAACTAGTTGTCACTAGGTGAGGAAAACAATGACATACGCCTAATGGTTGATTAGGAGAAGCAGAGGTGAGGAAATGACACAATAAATGTAGTACCTCCTACGTCTTTAAAGTACAAAAACATCTTAGACGGTACCTACGTCTTAGAGCATGGTTAATAGTATAGCCAGCTGCTGGCTATAAGCCTGTGCCATGTCATCTACAACCCATCTTATAGCTAACATGTACAATAGTAGATAAAAAGAGTGTACTAGTACTTTTTTTATTATGTGGCCCACCTTTCATTCTCAGAAAGTGCCTAGGAGCACGTGCTAGAGCTGGCTCTTCACGAAGAGCCGCTTACCTTCTCTCCCCTCTTCTCTTTCCTCCAACTAAGCAAAAATATACTAGTTTATTCCTTATAGCCCGCTGACTCAGCTTTATTGTACTTGCTATTATACTTTGATACAGAGGGAGTACTAAGCAGAGCACCCAACAAGTGCCCTGCCCCGGTCTCAGCCTTGCAGATAAGAACGAGTACGTGTGTGTAGTTCATAATCCACCACCAGTGATACGTCAACTGCCGCAACGGCGATTGATAGGTACGGTCTGAGAGCTGATTTGACCGTGTGCCACAACAACTCCTCGGACTGTTCAACGGTCATCAAGAATACTCATCGTCAACAAAAGCACTTCTTTCTTATCTCAGAAGAAGATGAAACCTTTCGCTTCGTATGGAAAGGATGGCTCAATTCTACGATGAGATCGCCCAATCATCAGAGAATCAGGTGCAGGCATGTTACCTTGAGAAAATCAGAGCAGTACCACTGCACGGCTGACGGCACTTGGCATAGAGACCTTGATGCAATTTTAGTTATGTTTGAGGTGATTTATACTTCTGATGATCTTTAATATCAGATGTACTCCCTTCATTCCCTTATAAAAGTCCACTATGAAAAAAAAATATTTTGCATCTATACAAGGCCAATAACTATAATCAAGGCAAAAATTAATGATGTTTTCTCGTAGTAGCAATTTGGTTAATACTTGCATGCACGTAGTCATAATGAAATTGTGCTAGTTCCTTCTCGTTCCTTCCTTGCATGCATGCGGGCGTGCAGCGTATTAATGATCCCGGTTAATGAAAAAAAAAGTTGACTTGTAAAAAAGTCATTAAATTTTACTTTGCTACCTGTAATTTGAGTTGTGGCCTTATATATGGGAATGGAGGAAGTAAATCTTTTTCAAAAAGAAGTTGAGACTTACCAAAAATAATTGAACGCGGTACAATCGTTCGCTCACATACACGGGCCTGCACGCATACCCTCCACGTACGAGCATATCCGAGAGACTGAGTCGGCATAGCATATTGACGTTTTACAAAATCATCAAAAGTGCCTCGCAGTTGGCAAGAATGCCATCTACGTCGAAACGAACATCACCGGAAGCCTGAGATATATCCAAGAATTATGCGAACACTAATGTCAACTTTAGGGTTTGAACTCTGATGACTGGGGATTCCACTGTACTTCTAACCATCCAACCACGTATTTGTCATTTAAGATTTGGGTTCTCATCTTGATACCAAACATGACAAGATATAACTATGTCGTAATCAAATGCTTCTTTATGGAGATTCAAATTAATAAAGAACAAAATTATATATGTGTGGGTTATTCCACGCAGCAAGAGAAGGGACACGTGAGGATGTCCTCGGGTTCTCCTGGACCGGTAGAAGCAAAGCAAAAACAGAAGCAAATAATAGAAAAGCCGCATGCCGAAGCAAGGCACTCAGAAAGTGCTGTGGATGTACCACTTCATCGGTGGTTCCTGTGCGAGTCAAAGACAAGGACGTCGCCCGAGCGAGTCAACAACGGCGACGGCGACCAAACTTTTTCTTTCGCACCTTTCCTGTGAGCTACCGTATACTCCTTCCGTCCGAAAAAATTTGTCATCAAAATGAACAAAAAGGAGTGTATCTAAAACTAAAATACATCTAGATATATCCTTTTTTTTTCATTTTGATGATAAGTATTTCCGCACGGGGGAATACTTCCCTGTGACCTAGTCCTGTACGCCGTGTGCTTGCACCCTACGCTACGGAAAACACGGCTGCATAAGCATCGGCTCTGTAAGCCCGGTCCCGTCAGCAATCGACCCTATAAAATAACCACCCCGACGCTCAACTAGATCACAACGCGCAAAACAAAGCGCGGAACTAGCAAAGAAACGCATCGGAGTTCTGTCGACGTAGTAGCAGACTAGCAGCCTCCTACAGAGTCCATGGCGATGGAGAGGTTCCTGATGACGCTCGTCTTCTGCGAGGCGCCCCTCGACGGCTGCGGCACCACCGGGGCGATCAAGCAGCTGGTCTCCGGCGGGGCGACGAAGCCTGCGCCAAACAAGGCCGATGCACAGAAGGAGCAGGGGTTGTCCGGCAAGTCAACGGCAGAGCGGCGTGCTGGGTTCGAGCTCGCCTTCGACGGCCTCCACTGCTTCGACACCGTCGTCATGCACTAATTAAGCATGCTCTGGTCGATTAACTACGAACGTACGTGTGTGTCTAGGATTCCATTCTTTTCTTAATTTCTGAATCACCGTCCCATCGCTATATCCTAGTCCGCTGAATCACCGTCCCACCACTTTTTTGCCAGCCCGGCAAGGACAGCGGGAACATCCCCCGCGCAAACCCTGACAGTGGCGGCGAAGCTGCCCATGCAGGGTTCACCCCTCTTACTCGATCCACACCTCGTCAATGAATGCACATAATACTGTAATGCATTGTTCTCTTTTTGTCTTTCTTTGTTCTTTGTGAGGGTTTGAAATCACTTCGATGAATACATATACCTTTTCTTTTGCATATCGCTTTGAGGCCTTTTATTCATCTTTATATTTCTATGCAAGTACAAATAAATTAGCCAGGTTTTTACTGTTTAAATGGAGTTTTATCTATTAATAGGCATGGCTTTAAAATCTATAATCTATAATACCTAAATAGTTCATCCCCACAAACCTATTTTTTTTAACATGCAGGCTATACACATTAGCAACCACTCTCATGCAGCCACGTCATCTATAATCCCAAACAATTTTAGCCCTCTGTCCTTTCGTGCCTCCAGGTCATCCTCTTTTGCTCTACTACCCCACGCTTTAATTCTCTTCATGTAGTGCCCCGCTGTCTTCCCGATTTGTTATGGCTTGATTGTACGTCTCTCTTCAGTTCTCTTCGTCTCCTCCAATTCCACCCACACCAACAGATGAAAAGTCATTGATGATTGTTTCCGTCTCCTTCTTCGTCTTATTTTTTTATTGAAACAAACATTGTACCGTACGCTATCCTGATGGTTCCTTCCATCTTCCGTGAATCAATATGTCTCTACTGAGTTGGCCTTCAAGTCTTGACACCAAAACTCCCTTTACATCCTCACCCCGGTGTACTTATATACTGCTTTATGACGCGGACGTCTTCTGTAGTCTGCATCAAACTCGTGCTTCTCCCCTCCATAGATCGAGATGTGGCGGACGGCATCGGCTGGCGGAGGCGGTTCCCTCACCTCACAAAAAACTTAGTGTGTTCTCTTCCTCCCTCCTCTCTCGAGACTTGCGACGGCTATACAACAGATGGAGAGAGCGGCAGCACCGGATCCAGGTGAGTCTCCAACTATAAAATCGCGCTCGCCGGGGGATCGAGCCATGCCTATCATCTCTATCTACCCGTCGATCGATCTGCCGGAATCGATTCATACTATTTTTTCTCGAAGTTTGTCGTCAATCAAGTCCCAGGCCATTAGTCCCGACGAGACGGCATTGTCGTACGCGTATGTGCCGCTGGCCCCGTCCAAATCCATGGAGGAGCGCTGGAGCGGGGGCGGGGTCAGGTGGCGCGCGTGCGTCGGCATGCTAGCCGCGTCGGCCGAGGTGGTGGTGGTGGTGGCCAACACGCTGGCCGGGTCCAGCAGGGTGGAGAGGGTCGTGCACGGCGATGTGGTGACGGACATGCCACGGCTGGCGGAGATGGCACGGAGCCTGGACAGGTACACCGGCTTGTCGGAGAAGGCATCGGGGGGGAGGGGGGGAGGGGACGACGACATGGGGTTCCTTGGTGCCGGCGCCGATGCCGACGGGTTCCCTTGGAGTAAAGCTATGCCCAGTGGCAGCGCCCCGGCTTCCATGTCCTGCACGAGAAAAGCTCGATGAATGGTCTGTGGTGCATGATCCATCGATTCCTTCAGCCATTAATCCCTTCTTTTTCATTGCAGGGAACTGTATGTCGTTGTCAAGCCTGACTGCTCTCTTTCTCTCAGCTCACTCACGGACAAAGGTAGGAAAAAGGAGACACACCAGACACGAGGATTTTTCGGCCGGCGCACAAACGGCTCCGTGCGCGCACGCACGCCCTAATCTTCTCCCTCTTTCCAGCGGCTACATCACGGCAACTCTGGATCCTCTCACGACACTGCACTTTGGTCCCTTATATAACCAGGACATGTGTGTAAGCCACTAACACCACCTAGCACTCACGCGCACACACAGGCAACTACCTGATCCTATTTCTACTGCCACTAACTCACGACCTACATGCACGCACACCACACCGGCCATCCACACATGACCCGGCCAAACACATGGGCATGCATGGGCTAGCTAACAACCTGGTCATGGACTTGCGCCACGCACGCACTCATGCGTGCACCTAACGTGGTTTACTCCAACATACTCCTCCTAAACCATGATCTTGCCGTCGCCGGAGTTATTGCAGCTCCTGTCATTGTCGTCGTCACGGCCGTGCGTGACTCAGCCCGCGGATCCGACCCGGCGCATCGACGCTGGTCGCACCGCCACGGACCCGACCTGGCGCATTGACGCCGGTCACACCATACTCCGTCACGACCCCGGCGACAGACGCCGAGCTCCTTCTTCGCCGACGACACACGCCTGGCGTCGCTCTGCGTCCCGCACGTCCCGCGCGCACCCGACGCGCCCAACGAGCCCGACCACACCAGTGCGTCCCGCACGTCCCGCGCGCACCCGACACGCTCGAAGAGCCCGACCGCACCAGACGCTCACCGCGCGCCGCCTCCGCGTCCGCCATGGCAGCCGCGAGCGACAAACGCCGGAAGGATGTAGCCGAACTCGAGCACGGACTCGAGCACAACGGCGACATACGCCTCCTCCCAACGTCAACCGCACGCTCGTACGCGCTCCCGCGGTCCCAACGCGCCCGACGCGTCCAATGCGCACCCATAACACCCATCGGTCGCGCCCGGCTCGCCGCCATAGCTTATTGCCCTGCACCGCTGCGGCCTCAACCGCAACGCAGCACCTCCATGCCGTCATGCCGCTATGTGTCGTTGAAGCCGCCACCACGCAGGTCCTCCGCGGCCTCCTCACCGTGCCGCCACAGCCACCACGGCCTCCTCGCCGCGCAACGCACCTCCATGGACCGACACACGGCCCGGAGCATCGCGCAGCCGCCGGCGAACTCCGCCACCGCCGGCACGCCTCCGGCAAGGGGACGACACCCAAGATGACTCATGATACCAAATGTCGTTGCCAAGCTTGGCTGCTTTCTTTCTCTCAGCTCACTCACGGACAGAGGTAGGAGAAAGGAGACACACCGGACACGAGGATTTTTTCGGCCGGTGCACGAACGCCGTCATGGGCGCACTCATGCCCTAATCTTCTCCCTCTTTCCAATGGCTACATCATGGCAACTCTGGATCCTCTCACGGCATTGCACTCTGGTCCCTTATATAGGCAGGACCTGTGCGTAAGCCACTAACACCACCTAGCACTCACACACACACACAGGCAACTACCTGATCCTATTTCTACTGCCACTAACTCACGACCTACATGCACGCACACCACACCGGCCATCCACACATGACCCGGCCAAACACATGGGCATGCATGGGCTAGCTAACAACCTGGTCATGGACTTGCGCCACGCACGCACCCATTCGGACAAAAGACTTCATATACCAGAAGATGGGCATCAGACAGCCAACAGAGGGCCCACGAGGCAGGGGGTGTGCCCAGGGGGTAGGGCGCGCCCCCACTCTCGTGGATAGGTGGAGGCCCCCCTGACGTAGATTCTTCTTCTAGTATTATTTATTATTTCCAAAAATAACTTTCGTGGAGTTTCAGGACTTTTGGAGTTGTGCAGAATAGGTCTCTAATATTTGCTCCTTTTCCAGCCAAGAATTCCAGCTGTCGGCATTCTCCCTCCTTATGGTAACCTTGTAAAATAAGAGAGAATAGGCATAAGTATTGTGGCATAATGTGTAATAACATCCCATAATGCAATAAATATCGATATAAAACCATGATGCAAAATGGACGTATCAAAAAGCAACCGTGAGTACTCATCCAAAGTACTCGCAAGCAAGGATCTACACTACATATGCATGGATATCTATGTAAAGGGGCAATATTGGTGGACTGAACTGCAGAATGCCGGAATAAGAGGGGGATAGCTAGTCCTGTCGAAGACTATGCTTCTGGTAGCCTCCATCTTGCAGCATGTAGAAGAGAGTAGATGGTAAGTTCACCAAGTATCATCACATAGCATAATCCTACCCGGCGATCCTCTCCTCGTCGCCCTGTTAGAGAGCGATCACCGGGTTATATATGGCACTTGGAAGGGTGTGTTTTGTTAAGTATCCGGTTCTAGTTGTCATAAGGTCAAGGTACAACTCCAAGTCGTCCTATTACCGAAGATCACGGCTATTCGAATAGAACAACTTCCCTGCAGAGGTGCACCACATAACCCAACACGCTCGATCCTATTTGGCCGGACACACTTTCCATGGTCATGCCCGGCCTCGGAAGATCAACACGTCGCAGCCCTACCTAGGCACAACAGAGAGGTCAGCACGTCGGTCTAAATCCTTTGGCGCAGGGGTCTGGGCCCATCGCCCATTGCACAACTGCACGTTGCGAGCGCGGCCGGAAGTAGACCTAGCCTAGCAGGCGTTCCAGTCCAATCCGGCGCGCGCCGCTCAGTCGCTGACGTCACGAAGGCTTCGGCTGATACCACGATGCCGAGTGCCCATAACTATTCCCACGTAGTTGGTTAGTGCGTATAGGCCAGTGGCCAAACTCAGATCAAATACCAAGATCTCGTTAAGCGTGTTATTATGAAGTAATCGCGAACGCCGACCAGTGCTAGGCCCACCTCTCTCCTAGGTGGTCTCAACCTCCCCTATAGCTTCGCCACAAAGATCCACCCAGAGGGCCGTCGGGACAAAGGTCCTTTCAGCCCCCAATCCGTGAATCACTCGCGGGTGCTCCACGAGCCGACCCGACTTTAGTCACCACATGTATCATGTAGAAGGTAATAGTATATACCCGTGATCACCTCCCTAGTGATCACAACCCGATAGTATAGCACAGCAGACGGACAAGAAGGTAGGGCCACTGATGGAAAACTAGCATTCGATACTAAGCATTTAGGATTGCAGGTAAGGGTAACAATAGTTGTGGCAAAGACAGGTTTTGCAGCAGAATAGGATTAACGGAAAGCAGTAACATGCTACAGTACTCTAATGCAAGCAGTATAGAGAAGAATAGGCGATATCTAGTGATCAAGGGGGGGGGGGGCTTGCCTGGTTGCTCTGGCAAGAAGGATGGGTCGTCAACACCGTAGTCAGTCGGGGCACCAACAGCGGTGTTAGTCTTGTACTCTATTGGAGAGAAGAGGGCGGAAGAAACAATGAATACAATGCAAACAGATGTATAATGATGCATGACAAAGTAAACAACGGTGTTAGGTGTGCCCTAACGTGGTAAGAGGTGATACCAGCGAAGGGGGGAAACATCCGGGAAAGTATCCCCGGTGTTTCGCGTTTTTGGACAAATGAACCGGAGCGGGAAAGTTGCTTGTTCAATATGCTAGGGGTGTGTGGCGGACGAACGGGCTGCGTACCCGGATTCGTCTCGTCGTTGTGAGCAACTTTCATGTACAAAGTTTTTTCATCCGAGCTACGGTTTATTTTATATTAATTTTAAAAGATTTATATCAATTTTAGGATTTATTTAATTATTTTAAATCAACATTATCCAGAATAGTGCTTGCTGACATCAGCATGACGTCAGCAGTCAACAGAACGTTGACTGGGTCAAACTGACATGCGGGACCCACCTGTCATACACTGTTGAGTAATTATTTGTTAATATTTAATTAGTAGGTTAATTAGAGTTAATTAGTTAACTAAACAGTGTTAATTAACTTAATTAATTTTTAATTATTATTATTTATTTATTTTAAATTCATTTTTATATCAACATTCTGGGGCGTGGGCCCCATTTGTCATAGGGCCAGGGGGCACTGGCCCAATGGTCAATGGCCCATAGGACATTGCGGGAGCGGGGTGCAGGGCGCGGGCGACGAGCGCTGGGTCGCTGCGGGGCGCCCGAACTGGACGCGGCCAGTCGGGGCCACGGCGAGGGGGGCGCTGGCTGCGGCGGGGCGCAGCGGAAGAGCGCACGGCGGGCAATGGTGGGCGTGCACGGAGCGCCCGAGCTGGGGCAGCGGAGCTGCGGGCGGCACAACCATCATTGGCCTCGGGCGGGAGCGGACAGAGGCGCGAGCGCCCGCGGGCGCGCGCCTGGGCGCGTCCATGGAGCGGCGTGCACGACCAGCGTGCGTTCAGGGCGCGGCCATGGCGGGGAGCCACGGCGGCCAACGGCCACGCGCACGCGGGGCGAGGTCTGAGCGCGGCGAGCTCACACGGGGGAAGCGGGCGGGCGCGGCCCGGGCGCAGGCAGAGGCGGG
>NC_041386.1:684811251-684834256 GCF_002162155.2 Triticum dicoccoides | reverse complement strand
CGGCGTCGTGCGGTGGGGTGGCGGCGGGCGGCGAGGCGCCAGGGAGCAGCGGGGGCGAAGCCGGGCTCGATACCGATCCAGAACTGGATCGGGGGGAGCGAAAGAGTGGGGGGGGGGAAGTGGGGTAGTTGGAACCTAGGGTTCCTGTCGGTGGGGGTTAAGGGGAGTGTGGGTTGGGGCTAGTTGAGCTGGCCGGTTGGGCCGTTTGGCCCAATTGGCCGGGGGGTTATGTGATTTTGTTTTGCCCTTTTCTTTTTATTTATTTTCTGTTTTTTATTTTACTTTAGTTTTACAAACTATAAACCTAGCCCCTAAATTATTATTAATACTAATAACACTGCCACAATTAATTTGGCAACCTAAACAATTATTTTATTTTTGTTTAGTATTTAAATGGCATTTAAATATTAGTCTTAATGTTGTTTTAATTAATTTAGTGTAGTTAACTATTTTATAAAAAGATGTTTTCTCCACCATAATTACCTAAGCAATATCTGGTTCACTCTGAACATTTTAGTTTTACTATTTGAAAAGTTTTATTGTTTGCTTGATATTGAATTTGAATTTGAATCGGTTTCGAACTGACGCAAGATTATCAACAGTAATCGAAGTGACGTGGCATCATTAAGAGGGGGTTTCTGTAGCTTAATTACCTGGGCATCACAATTCTCCTCCACTACAAGAAATCTCGTCCTGTGATTTAGGAGCGGGAGTAAGGGGGAAGGGATTTGGTTATGAAAGTCTAACTGTTTTTCTTGGTGTTGGTTTCTGTTCTCGATGAGGTCGACCAATTACATTGACATCTTCATTTTTCTGCTTCAGGCCATCCTGATGAAGTCCGCATCCTTTCTTCGGGGTCCCCGTCGTGCTTACGAAAGAATAAGGGGGTATACTGGAAGAATGGACCTCTGCAAGGTAGACTATATGGTAGCTAACATCGGGGAAGGTGGCAGAAAGTAACTCTCAAACTGTAACTTCAGAAAATATCGAGAGTAAAGTAAGGAGGTACCATCAGAAGTTTCAAGCGAGTAGGCAATCGTTCGATGCCTGAAACAAAGTGTGAAAGGTGTCCAGAGCAACGGGAATAAGTATTGCGTCTGATACCAGAATAGATTACTAGGATAGTGACCCCGTGAATTACATACGAAGTCAAGCGCGAGGAATAACGTTAGCAACAGGGGTGTACAGGAGAGTCAAGTTTCGGTCCTGTGGAACTTGTGGGTTATGGGCCCACCATGTGGGTTAAAGTAGGAAGGGTGATGACAATTTGCACGGTCATGATAGTAAGGCGTGTTAGAGGGTAGCCTATCAGTTATGTCGGTAACAACATCGATACCAAGGGAAAGGGACAAAGAGAACCATTTCCCTGCTTGTTGAACGAGGCAGGCCAATAGTCAAGGTTCTCGTCCATTGGTGGCTACCAAAATGTCATCAACAATAGTAACAGGGTCTTGCTGACAGAATTGTACACTAAGGTATATACATAAGCAGGAGAATATTACTGCTTAGATCATATAGATCACAAGAAAGGTTAAACCAAACAATGGAAAGGAAAATGTGTTCAAACACATATACCAGGGGTATATCCTTCCCAAGGACAAGCAAAGCATGATATCCTTGGCAGGATATAATGTAGAAAACACTTTAGGAAAGGGGAGAGAAATTTCATGACATTACCCATGCAACAGTGTTTGGATAATTGAGCAAGCAACATTTAGCATTGGGCTTCAAATGTTCTTGTTGAAAATCGGAGCACCACAAGCATGCTTCGAGATAGCATGGACAAGGTCTTCAAGCAAAGGTTAGACTTTGGATATACAAAGCATCCATCAGGATAAACTTATTAAACAAGGCATTCAATTTCCTCACGAAAGAAAACGTTAACCTTGTTAAGAAGGAAATTATGAAACTAGGTCCTCCGGTCAGGTGTGCTAGGCATGACATCACCTTACCGGGTGATATAAAGACCAATGTTATGACTCTTGGAAAATGTTCCAACCATCATACCCGACCGAGATTCAGATCTGATTGGTGGCAGGATACCTCAGACTCAGGGAATGAACTATGGGAGCGAGTTCTAAAACAAGAGTTCATCATTAAATCAAGGAGAGGTGAGGAGGTGGTTGATTGACACAGCGATAATTAATTGAGATTTTCAATAGATGGATTTCCACAATTATGTGAACAAGGAGATAACATTTGTCAGATCAAATGATATAATGAGGTATGCTCGAGGAAAACATACACAAGTAAAAATTGGTTGAAAGGTGCACACAAAAGATGGGCTTAGGTAGCATGATCAACGTTAGGATGGTGGTTCAACAACCAATAGTCTAAGAATGAACTATCGACCATCAACTTCAAAGCAATAGGGTTGCTAGAAGATCAGAATTCACACTTCGTTGAACATAATACCAGCTGGAAAGCAAATTGCATCCATAACCTGAACAAGTTTCTGATCAAAGGGAGTAAGGATGTAGTCGGTGCCAACTCAAATTACCAACGGACGAGGATGGTACTTATCATCATGAATTCGATCGATATCCTAAAAGGAGTCAAATGTTGATGATGATCATGACAAATTTTGTCGAGAGATTTCAAGAAGATGTAATTGATCGGCGACGACATCACTCCAAGGGAATGATGAAGCAAAAGGTTTTTATAACCATAGATAAGATACCATCCCATAATTCGGAGTTGTTTCTCAAGACAAACAATATGATGCAGAAAGTTTGATGTAAGCTTAGAATTCATAACTATCGGGATTGTGTCTCGGGGATGAAGGACATAGGTAGAATGGACAAGCAGTCAGCCTGACGATGATGATGTAGTCAATCAGTGGGAATGACATGATCGAGTACAAAACTTGTAAGCAATGAAGATTACTAAGACATGTCGAATCGCAATGCGGACTCGATTCACTATTTGGTGTTCTCGGTTGACGACAACCTAGAACTCGTGGAGTGACTATGATAGGGAAAGGTATTACTTCATCAAAAATTCATAAGATGAAGTGCAATGGGTTGGTATCCTCGACATGCCAGGGGGTAATACTCGAAAGTAGATCAGGATAGAAACTGAACTGGATTGTTGAGTAACGATTGTAGATACTTTAACCTTGTCAAAATAGACAAGGCACTGGAATGGTTTCCTTTCAGAAATATATTAAATAAAGTTAGCATGGTCGGAACCATAGCTGCAAGGGATCCAATATAATGACTCCGGAAGAATTATTCAAATGATTCAATACTTTTGCAAGAAGCTTCCATGATAAGTTCCACATTGAGTCGTTGGGCATGAACACAAAGGTTTAGAGTCGAATCCCACTTCTTCAATGCCTGACCTTTCATTTACTTCTCACTTTCGAAGAAGTTGTAGTGTTGAAATATTATCTAGTGAAGCACCAGAAGAGTATGACTCGTGAAAACTTTCGGGTTCACACGGTTTAGAGAAGGCATATGCTCAACTCTTATGGGCTTCTTAGAAACATATACCACAAGTTTCAAGAGTAAATATCACCAGCTCAGAACCAGAGCATGGTTGGCCAATCAGAGAATAGGATTTACCAATGGCATTATATATCAGAGAAAGAACTACTCGACGTTTAGTATACGAAGGGCACTGTCGGATGATAATTCAGCAAAGGACCCGACGGTCCCTAACAGAGCTGATGTGAGCATCGACACATAATAAGAGGAAGAAAATAATGCAAATACATTGGACTATAGAAAAACTGACTTATTCAAACCTCTAGTGCAAAGGAATTATGATTTCTGATTCAAGGGATCAGAAGCAACGCTCAGATTAATGATGGATAAGTTGAGTAGGCTTAGGGGTACAATCGACGGCAATTTGATTGGTAGAGAACCAGCTCCAGTTAAAAATGACGGCTGAGCCGTAAACATAATTTATAAGGAACAACTGATGATTGCGGGCATTCGCAACATATTGAATCAAGGAACTCGAAATGATAATGACAAAGGATGCCAATTAGATTACCAGACTTATGGTCAATCATAATGCAAGCAAGTAAGAATTTCAAAAGCAATAGGCTGCTCAGGATTTTCAGAAGACCGAATGGTATTTTGAAGACTTTTGTGAAACACATGAATCAACTGGGATGAACGGATACTCGACAAGTGCGGGGAATTATCCATAGGGGTATTTCTGCGGCAAGGAACTACAAGGCAGTGGCACAAGGGATTCTTAAAAGTTGGAGAACAATTCGATGCATCTTGTAATAACAAGAGCAGTTGGGAATGGAAGTAAGGACAGGTGTAAGTATTTATCCATAGGCAAGTATCGGTGGCAGGGGATTGCAAAAGTGACGTGCACATAGTCTCGAGAGAACATCAGAGAGTATCTTCTGAATCTTTTGATGCAGCAGGCGATCATCTGTAATAAGGGGCTCTCCGGGAGGAAGTAGTTATGAGAACCTAGAGACAGAGTTAGTAAAATCATTTAACCCAAATAGAAGAGATATCAGAGTCCTAGATTATAGGTCAAGGAATAAAAGATCCAAATACCACCCAATGGCGACGTGGGCCCGTAAGCCACACAGCCATGTTAGTAAAAGTTTTGCAATGACTAGACTCGACTTCGGCCAAGGAGTGTGGAAGGGGGATTCCTACAGGCAGTCGGCTCTGATACCAACTTGTGACGCCCCCGATTCAATCGTACACTAATCATACACGCAAACGTGTACGATCAAGATCAGGGACTCACGGGGAGATATCACAACACAACTCTAAAATAAAATAAGTCATATAAGCATCATAATACAAGCCAGGGGCCTCCAGGGCTCGAATACAAGTGCTCGATCATAGACGAGTCAGCGGAAGCAACAATATCTGTGTACAGACACAAGTGAAACAAGTTGCCATAAGATGGCTAGCACAAACTGGGATACAGATCGAAAGAGGCGCAGGCCTCCTGCCTGGGATCTTCCTAAACTACTCCTAGTCATCGTCAGCGGCCTGCACATAGTAGTAGGCACCTCTAGTGCAGTAAGAGTCGTCGTCGACGGTGGCGTCTAGCTCTTGGGCTCCAGCATCTGGTTGTGGCAACTAGGTAGAATGGAAAGGGGGAAAAGAGGGAGAAAAGCAACCGTGAGTACTCAAAGGACTCGCAAGCAAGGATCTACACTACATATGCATGGATATCTGTGTAAAGGGGCAATATCGGTGGGCTGAACTGCAGAATGCAAGGATAAGAGGGGGATAGCTAGTCTTGTCGAAGACTATACTTTTGGCAGCCTCCATCTTGCAGCATGTAGAAAAGAGTAGATAGTAAGTTCACCAAGTATCATCGCATAGCATAATCCTACTCGGTGATCCTCTCCTCATCGCCCTGTTAGAGAGCGATCACCAGGTTATATCTGGTACTTGGAAGGGCGTGTTTTATTAAGTATCTGGTTCTAGTTGTCATATGGTCATGGTACAACTCCAAGTCGTTCTGTCACCGAAGATCACGGCTATTCGAATAGATAAACTTCCCTGCAGGGGTGCACCACATATCCCAACACGCTCGATCCTATTTGGCTGGACACACTTTCCTGCGTCATGCCCGGCCTCGGAAGATCAACACGTCGCATCCCTAGCTAGGCACAACAGAGAGGTCAGCATGCTGGTCTAAATCCTATGGTGCAGGGGTCTCGGCCCATCGCCCATTGCACACCTGCACGTTGCGAGGGCGGCCGGAGGCAGACCTAGCCTAGTAGGCGTTCCAGTCCAATCCAGCGCGCGCCGCTTAGTCGTTGACGTCACGAAGGCTTCGGTTGATATCACGACGCCGAGTGCCCATAACTATTCTCGCGTAGTTGGTTAGTGTGTATAGTCTAGTGGTCAGACTCAGATCAAATACCAAGATCTCGTTAAGCTTGTTATTATGAAGTAACCGCGAACCCCGACCAGGGCCAGGCCCACCTGTCTCCTAGGTGGTCTCAACCTCCCCTGTCGCTCCGCCACAAAGATCCACCTAGAGGGTCGTCGAGACAAAGGTCCTTTCAGCCCCCAATCCGTGAATCACTCGGGGGTGCTCCACGAGCCGACCCGACTTTAGTCACCACATGTATCATGTAGAAGGTAATAGTATATACCCGTGATCACCTCCCGAGTGATCACAGCCCGATAGTATAGCATAGTAGACGGACAAGAAGGTAGGGCCACTGATGGAAAACTAGCATCCTATACTAAGCATTTAGGATTGCAGGTAAAGGTAACAATAGTAGTGGCAAAGACAGGCTATGCAGCAGAATAGGATTAACGGAAAGCAGTAACATGCTACTGTACTCGAATGCAAGCAGTATATAGAAGAATAGGCGATATCTGGTGATCAAGGGGGGGGGGGCTTGCCTGGTTGCTCTAGCAAGGAGGGGTCGTCAACACCGTAGTCGATCGGGGCACCAGCAGCGGCGTCGGTCTCGTAGTCTAACAGAGAGAAGAGGGGGAAGAAACAATGAATAGAATGCAAACAGATGCATAATGATGCATGACAAAGTAAACAACGGTGTTAGGTGTGCCCTAACGCGGTAAGAGGTGATTCCGGCAAAGGGGGGGGAAACATCCATGAAAAGTATCCCCGGTGTTTCGCGTTTTCGGACAGATGTTGTGTGTTCGATATGCTAGGGGTGTGTGGCGGACGAACGGGCTGCGCATCCGGTTTTGTCTCGTCGTTATGAGCAACTTTCATGTACAAAGTTTTTTTATTCGACCTATACTTTATTTTATATTAATTTTAAAAGATTCAAATCAATTTTAGGATTTATTTAATTATTTTTAATCAACATTATCCAGAACCGTGCTTGCTGATATCAGCATGACGTCAGCAGTCAACAGAACGTTGACTGGGTCAAACTGACGTGCGGGACCCACCTGTCATACACGGTTTACTAATTATTTGTTAATATTTAATTAGCAGGTTAATTGGAGTTAATTAGTTAACTAAACAGTGTTAATTAAGTTAATTAATTAATTAATTATTACTTGTTAAATTATTTTTTATTTTAAATTCGTTCTTTATATCAACGTTCTGGGGCATGGGCCCCATATGTCATAGGGCCAGGGGGCACTGGCCCAGTGTTCAGTGGCCCATAGGCCACAGCGGGTGCGGGGTGCAGGGCACGGGCGACGAGCGCTGGGGTGCTGCGGGGCGCCCGAACTGAACGCGGCAAGTCGGGGCCACGGTGAGGGTGGTGCTGGCCGCGGCGGGGCAATCGGTGGCCTCAGGCGGGAGCGGATAGAGGCGCGGGCGCCGGCGGGCGCGCGCCTGGGCGCGTCCAGGGAGCGGCGTGCACGGCAGGGGTGCGTTCCGGGCGCGGCCATGGCGAGGAGCCACGGCAGCTAGCGACCACGCGCGCGCGGAGCGAGGCCTGGGCGCGGCGAGCGCTGATACGTCTCCAACGTATCTATAATTTTTGATTGCTCCATGCTATATTATCTACTGTTTTGGACCATATTCTCGCCCCGCGCGCGGCGAGCGCTGATACGTCTCCAACGTATCTATAATATTTGATTGCTCCACGCTATATTATCTACTGTTTTGGACCATATTGGGCTTTATTTTCCACTTTTATATTATTTTTGGGACTAACCTATTAACCGGAGGCCCAGCCCAGAATTGTTGTTTTTTGCCTATTTCAGTGTTTCGAAGAAACGGAATATCAAACGGAGTCCAAACGGAATGAAACCTTTGGGAACGTGATTTTTCTCACCGAATATGATCCAGGAGACTTGGACCCTACGTCAAGAAAGCCACGAGGTGGGCACGAGGTAGGGGGGCGCGCCTACCCCCTAGGACGCGCCCCCGCCCTCGTGGGCCCCATGAAGCTCCACCGACGTACTTCTTCCTCCTATATATACCTACGTACCCCCAAACGATCAGATACGGAACCAAAAACCTAATTCCACCGCCGTAACTTTCTGTATCAACGAGATCCCATCTTGGGGCCTGTTCCGGAGCTCCGCCGGAAGGGGAATCCACCACGGAGGGCTTCTACATCATCATAGCCCCTCCGATGAAGTGTGAGTAGTTTACCTTAGACCTTCGGGTCCATAGTTAGTAGCTAGATGGCTTCTTCTCTCTTTTTGGATCTCAATACAATGTTCTCCCCCTCTCTCGTGGAGATCTATTTGATGTAATCTTCTTTTTGCGGTGTGTTTGTTGAGATCGATGAATTGCGGGTTTATGATCAAGATTATCTATGAGCAATATTTGAATCTTCTCTGAATTATTTTATGTATGATTGGTTATCTTTGCAAGTCTCTTCGAATCATCAGTTTGGTTTGGCCTACTAGATTGGTTTTTCTTGCAATGGGATAAGTGCTTAGCTTTGGGTTCAATCTTGCGGTGTCCTTTCCCAGTGACAGTAGGGGCAGCAAGGCACGTATTGTATTGTTGCCATCGAGGATAACAAGATGTTTTTTTATCATATTGCATGAATTTATCCCTCTACATCATGTCATCTTGCTTAAGGCGTTACTCTGTTTTCTTGAACTTAATACTCTAGATGCATGCTAGATAGCGGTCGATGAGTGGAGTAATAGTAGTAGATGCAGGCAAGAGTCGGTCTACTTGTCTCGGACGTGATGCCTATATACATGATCATACCTATATATTCTCATAACTATGCTCAATTCTGTCAATTTCTCAAGAGTAATTCGTCCACCCACCGTAAAATACATATGCTCTTTAGAGAAGCCACTAGTGAAATCTATGGCCCCCGGGTCTATCTTCATCATATTAATATTCCATCACTTTATTATTGCTTTGCTTTTTACTTTACCTTTTATTTTATTTTGCATTTTTATACCCAAAAATACCAAAAATATTATCTATCATATCTATCACATCTCACTCTCGTAAGTGACCGTGAAGGGATTGACTACCCCTATTCGCATTGGTTGCGAGGAGTTATTTGCTTTGTGTAGGTACAAGGGACTCGCGCGTAGTCTCCTACTGGACTGATACCTTGGTTCTCAAAAACTGAGGGAAATACTTACGCTACTGTGCTGCATCACCTTTCTGGCGCCGTTGCCGGGGAGTCTACGCAAAAGTCAACATACCAAGTACCCAACACAATCCCTTATCTCTCGCATTACATTATTTGCCATTTGCCTCTTGTTTTCCTCTCCCTCACTTCACCCTTGTCGTTTTAGTCGCCCTCTCTTTTCCGTTTGCCTTTTCCTCGCTTGCTTTTTGTTTGCTCGTGTGTTGGTTTGCTTGTTTGTCTCAATGTCTCTACCTAGATTTGGTGACCTTCACCTTAAAAGGTTAGAAGAGATCGAAAGCAACGTCAGGAGTTTTATGGTTTGCAATTTGAGCATAATAGTTTCTTCAGAAACGAGCTTAAGGAACAAAAAAGTTTTATGAGTTATATGAATAAAGAGCTCGATGATATGTATAAAGAAATTGATGGTATAAGATCCCAAATTGCTCGTCTTGAGAAGTTGACTGCTGAAATTTCGGATAAGCAGGCTACCTTAGTCAATAAGATGGCCGCTAAACCGGATCCCTACGAAAATAAATATGAAGATTTAAAAGTTATTGATGTGTCCCCTATTTAAATCTTTGTTTTGCAATATGAATCTTGATAATGATGGGACTAAATATGATCCACATTTACCTAGAAGGCGTTCCAAGAATTCAGAGTTTCTAGATCTTGATAATAAAATTGATAAAAGTGGGATTGAAGAAAGCAAAACCCTAGATATTGCTAAACCCACTATTTTGGGTTTCAAGGAATTTAATTATGAAAGTTGCTATTTAATTGATTGTATTTCCTTGTTGCAATCCGTGCTAAATTCTCCTCATGTTTATAGTCAAAATAAAGCCTTTACCAAACATATCGTTGATGCCTTGATGCAATCTTATGAAGAAAAACTTGAGTTGGAAGTTTCTATCCCTAGAAAACTTTATGATGAGTGGGAACAAACTATTAAAATTAAGATTAAGTATCATGAATTTTATGCTTTATGTGATTTGGGTGCAAGTGTTTCCACTATTCCCAAAACATTGTGTGATTTGCTAGATTTCCGCGATTTTGATGATTGCTCTGTAAACTTGCACCTTGCGGATTCTACTATTAAGAAACCTATGGGAAGAATTAATGATGTTCTTATTGTTGCAAATAGGAATTATGTGCCCGTAGATTTTATCGTTCTTGATATAGATTGCAATCCTTCATGTCCTATTATTCTTGGTAGACCTTTCCTTAGAATGATTGGTGCAATTATTGATATGAAGGAAGGGAATATTAGATTCCAATTTTCATTAAAGAAAGGCATGGAATAATTCCCTAGGAAGAAAATAAAATCATCATATGAATCTATCATGAGAGCCACTTATGGATTGCCTGATGGCAATACCTAGATCTATCCTTGCTTTTATGCCTAGCTAGGGGCATTAAACGATAGCGCTTGTTGGGACGCAACCCAATTTTATTTTTAGTTTTTTTCTTATGTTTAGGAATAAATAATACATCTATCTTCTGTTTAGATGTGGTTTTATGTTTTAATTAGTGTTTGTGCCAAGTTAAACCTATAGGATCTTCTTGGATGATAGTTATTTGATCTTGCTGTAGTTTCCAGAAACTTTCAGTTCACAAAAACAATTGTTAAACATCACCAGAACGTGATAAAATAGTGATTCCAGTTGCTGCTGATCAACAAACAAATTTACTATGACGTCCTATTTTGGCTGAATTTTTGGAGTTCCAGAAGTTTGCGTTAGTTACAGATTACTACAGACTGTTCTGTTTTTGACAGATTCTGTTTTTCGTGTGTTGTTTGCCTATTTTGATGAATCTATGGCTAGTAAAATAGTTTACAAACCATAGATAAGTTGGAATACAGTAGGTTTAATACCAATATAAATAAATAATGAGTTCATTACATTAGCTTGAAGTGGTCTTTTGTTTTCTTTCGCTAACGGAGCTCACGAGATTTTTGTTGAGTTTTGTGTTGTGAAGTTTTCAAGTTTTGGGTGAAATCTTTTAATGGATTATCGAACAAGGAGTGGCAAGAGCCTAAGCTTGAGGATGCCCATGGCACACCCAAGATAACCTAAGGACACCAAAAAGTCAAAGCTTGGGGATGCCTCGGAAGACATCCCCTCTTTCGTCTACTTCCATCGGTAACTTCACTTGGAGCTATATTTTTATTCACCACATGATATGTGTTTTGCTTGGAGCATGTTGTATGATTTGAGTCTTTGATTTTTAGTTTACCACAATCATCCTTGTTGCACACACCTTTTGAGAGAGCCATACATGAATTGGAATTTGTTAGAATACTCTATGTGCTTCACTTATATCTTTTGAGCTATATAGTTTTGCTCTAGTGCTTCACTTATATCTTTTAGAGCATGGTGGTAGATTTGTTTTATAGAAACTATTGATCTCTCATGCTTCACTTAGATTATTTTGAGAGTCTTTAATAGCATGGTAATTTGCTTAATAATCTTAATATGCTACGTATACAAAAATAGTAAAAACTTCCTTATGAGTGTGTTGGATACTAAGAAAAGTTTGATGCTTGATAATTGTTTTGAGATATGGAGGTGATAATATCAAAGTCGTGCTAGTTGAGTAGTTGTGAATTTGATAAATGCTTGTGTTGAAGTTTGCAAGTCCCGTAGCATGCACGTATGGTAAACGTTATGTAACAAATTCGAAACATGAGGTGTTCTTTGATTGTCCTCCTTATGAGTGGCGCTCGGGGATGAGCGATAGTCTTTTCCTACCAATCTATACCCCTAGGAGTATGCGCGTAGTGCTTTGGTTTTTGATGGCTTGTAGATTTTTGCAATAAGTATGTGAGTTCTTTATGACTAATGTTGAGTCCATGGTTTATACACACTCTCACCCTTCCATCATTGCTAGCCTCGTCGGTACCATGCATTGCCCTTTCTCACATTGAGAGTTGGTGCAAACTTCGCCGGTGCATCCAAACCCCGTGATAAGATACGCTCTTTCACACATAAACCTCCTTATGTCTTCCTCAAAACAGCCACCATACCTACCTATTATGGCATTTCCATAGCCATTCCGAGATATATTGCCATGCAACTTTCCACCATTCCGTTCATCATGACACATTCATCATTGTCATATTGCTTAGCATGATCATGTAGTTGACATAGTATTTGTGGCAAAGCCACTGTTCATAATTCTTTCATACATGTCACTCTTGATTCATTGCATATCCCGTTACACCGCCGGAGGCATTCATATAGAGTCATACTTTGTTCTAGTATCGAGTTGTAATCATTGAGTTGTAAATAAATAGAAGTGTGATGATCATCATTTTCTAGAGCATTGTCCCATGTGAGGTTATCAAAAATAAAAGAGGCCAAAAGAGCCCAAAAATAAAAGAGGCCAAAGAAGCCCATAAAAAATGAGAGAAAAAGAGAGAAGGGACAATGTTACTATCCTTTGCCACACTTGTGCTTCAAAGTAGGACCATAATCATCGTGATAGAGAGTCTCTTGTTTTGTCACTTTCATATACTAGTGGGAATTTTTCATTATAGAACTTGGCTTGTATATTCCAACAATGGGCATCCTCAAGTGCCCTAGGTCTTCGTGAGCAAGCAAGTTGGATGCACACCCACTTAGTTTCTTTTGTTGAGCTTTCATACATTTATAGCTCCAGTGCATCCGTTGCATGGCAATCCCTACTCCTTGCATTAACATCAATCGATGGGCATCTCCATAGCCCATTGATTAGCCTCGTTGATGTGAGATCTTCTCCTTTTTTGTCTTCTCCACATAACCCCATCGTCCTACTCTATTCCACCCATAGTGCTATGTCCATGGCTCGCGCTCATATATTGCGTGAAAGTTTATAGGTTTGAGATTACTAAAGTATGAAACAATTGCTTGGCTTGTCATCGGGGTTGTGCATGATGAGAGCATTCTTGTGTGACAAAAATGGAGCATGACTAAACTATATGATTTTGTAGGGATGAACTTTCTTTGGCCATGTTATTTTGAGAAGACATAATTGCTTAGTTAGTATGCTTAAAGTATTATGTCAATATGAACTTTTGTCTTGAATCTTTTGGATCTGAATATTCATACCACAATTAAGAAGAATTACATTGAAATTATGCCAAGTAGCACTTCGCATCAAAAATTCTTTTTTATCATTTACCTACTCGAGGACGAGCAGGAATTAAGCTTGGGGATGCCTGATACGTCTTCAACGTATCTATAATTTTTTATTGCTCCATGCTACATTATGTACTGTTTTGGACCATATTGGGCTTTATTTTCCACTTTTATATTAATTTTGGGACTAACCTATTAACCGGAGGCCCAGCCCAGAATTGATGTTTTTTTTGCCTATTTCAGTATTTCGAAGAAACGGAATGTCAAACGGAGTCCAAACGGAATGAAACCTGGGAACGTGATTTTTCTCACCGAATATGATCCAGGAGACTTGGACCCTATGTCAAGAAAGCCATGAGGTGGGCATGAGCTAGGGGGGCACGCCTATCCCCCTAGGGCGCACCCCCCACCCTCGTGGGTCCCATGAAGCTCCACCGACCTACTTCTTCCTCCTATATATACCTATGTACCCCCAAACGATCAGATACGGAGCCAAAAACCTAATTACACCGCCGCAACTTTCTGTATCCACGAGATCACATCTTGGGGCATGTTCCAGAGCTCTGCCAGAAAGGGAATCCACCACGGAGGGCTTCTACAACATCGTAGCCCCTCCGATGAAGTGTGAGTAGTTTACCTCGGACCTTCGGGTCCATAGTTAGTAGCTAGATGGCTTCTTCGCTCTTTTGGGATCTAAATACAATGTTCTCCCACTCTCTCGTTGAGATCTATTTGATGTAATCTTCTTTTTGCGGTGTGGTTGTTGAGACCGATGAATTGTGGGTTTATGATCAAGATTATCTATGAATAATATTTGAATCTTCTCTGAATTCTTTTATGTATGATTGGTAATCATTGCAAGTCTCTTCGAATCATCAGTTTGGTTTGGCCTACTAGATTGGTTTTTCTTGCAATGGGAGAAGTGCTTAGCTTTGGGTTCAATCTTGCGCTGTCCTTTCCTAGTGACAGTAGGGGCAGCAAGGCACTTATTGTATTGTTGCCATCGAGGATAACAAGATGGGTTTTTTTATCATATTGCATGAATTTATCCCTCTACATCATGTCATCTTGCTTAAGGCGTTACTCTGTTTTCTTGAACTTAATACTCTAGATGCATGCTGGATAGCGGTTGATGAGTGGAGTAATAGTAGTAGATGCAGGCAGGAGTAAGTCTACTTGTCTCGGACGTGATGCCTATATACATGATCATACCTAGATATTCTCATAACTATGCTCAATTCTGTCAATTGCTCAACATTAATTCGTTCACCCACCATAAAATACTTATGCTCTTGAGAGAAGCCACTAGTGAAATCTATGGCCCCAGGGTCTATCTGTTGGGATCTACGGTAGGGTGCGTTGACTGCAAATGAAAATTTTCCTACGCGCAGAACATCCAGGAACATGCTACGGGAGATGGATCACAGTTTGTTACCACTAGACGCGCGGTGCCGTGCAGCGGAAGAAGAGTTGGGGCAGCGCGTCCACGTGGATCGTCTCCTCCTCGTTCGATCTCCCTCGAACAGCCGGTCGTCCGATCCCACGTACAAGTTCGCCGGAGCGGCGCAAGTGCTCCGCCTCTAACGGTATCCGCGCGTGCAGGAGGAACACCGTGTGGCGGACTGCTAGGTACGATCACATAGTCAGCGGCGAGTAGAGGTGGACATGCAAACCCTAGTCGCAGCGCCGAAGCGATCAACCGCCTGAGTGTGCCGCACCTCCACTTTATATAGGCGTCCGTCGCAGGCTCAGTACTTGGGCCTCGCATGGACCCTAAAGCCCAAAGTCTACTCGGTCATGTTCCTAGTCCAGTTCGGATCACATCCGACCAGTGTCCTACGAACCGACCTCGTAGGTTCCTTTCCTTAAGTGCGTGACCCCTTAGGTTCAAGTCGGCTTGGTCACAGTTCGGATCACCTCCTATCTGCACGGTTTGTAGCGGCCTCTAGCAAGGCGTGCCGACCACCAAGCAAACTATGAAGCTGGTTAGGCGAACCTGTATAACGTGTCGCACTTCTGTTCCCTTTGCCGCACGATACATGTTGTCGGGCTCAAGGCGAGACTGTCATCCTTGTGCTAACTCGACCTCTTTCTCGTTCCAGTGATACCGACCACTATCCGGATTATCTCATAATCCTTGTCGCATGGCCATGCTGTTCCTGGTCGGATCACACGAGGGGCCCAGAGTATATCTCCCCTGATCGGAGGGGCAAATCCCATCTTGTTCGACCATGTCTCGCAGCATGGGACTGGACAAACCCGAAACCTACCTTTGTAACTACCCAGTCACGGAGTAGCGTTTGGTTGGCCCAAAGCAAGTCTGTCACCATCTCGAATACATGCGTTAGCTCAGGTCTTAGGACATAGAACGTATGTTGTACTAGAGATTCACAGATGACATATCGTTGCGTCTCATAGTTTGGTCTGTCCGACTCGGACCTTATCTCGACTTGGATCCGACTATGTCGAATCGGACCAAACCTTTCCAAGTCCATATTATCCGGTTAGCATACAATGCTCCATGGCTAGTGAGACCGAGCCATCGACCGTGTCATATGCTAGTCTAGTCGGCTGCGCGTCCACACAGCCCTTTCGACTAGGGACCTTTTAGGACAGTCATCATACAATGCATAGTCCCACAAACAAGTCACGTACTTGCTGATACACATCATTGATAATGTCCAAGGACTATCTTTATTCATAAACACATAGGAAATATCATCATACATGATTGCCTCTAGGGCATATCCCCAACAGTCTCCCACTTGCACTAGAGTCAATCAAATAGACATCGAATGACCATAGCTCTAACGTGCCCCTCATGCTTGGGTTGTGGAAGCGGCTTAGTCAACGGATCTGCAACATTTGCATCCGTGTGAATCTTGCATAGCTCTACATCACCATTCTTTACGATCTTTCGTATCAGGTGATATTTCCGGTCTATGTGTCTGACCTTGTGGTGATTCCTCGGCTCCTTGGCTTGTGCGATGGCACCAGAATTATCACAATAAAGGTCCAACGGTTTCACCGAGGCTGGGAAAATACCAAGATCATCCAGAAAATGCCGGATCCAAACACCTTCCTTTGCAGCTTCACAAGCCGCAATGTATTCGGCTTCTGTGGTAGAATCGGCCACCGTATCCTGCTTGGAACTCATCCAGTGCATTGCTCCTCCGTTCAGGATGTACACGAATCCGGAGTGTGATCGACAATCATCTCTGTCGGTTTGGAAACTAGCATCGACGTAACCCCTTACGACGAGCTCTTCCTCACCTCCATAAACTAGGAACATCTCTTTAGTCCTTGTCAGGTACTTCAAAATAGTCTTTACCGCTGCCTAGTGACTCACACCTGGGTTGGCCTGGTATCTACTTGTTAGGCTTATTGCAAAAGCAACATCAGGCCTTGTACATATCATGGCATACATGATGGATCCGATTGCTGAGGCATACGGAATCCTACTCATCCTGCTTCGCTCATCAGGTGTCGAAGGACTCTGAGTCTCGCTTAGCCTTATACCATGTGAGAGTGGCAAGAACCCTTTCTTTGCCTCACTCATGTGAACCGCTTCAACACTTTATCTATGTACGTGCTCTGGCTTAAGCCGAGCAGCCTCCTCGATCTATCTCTATAGATCTTAATGCCTAAAATATAGACTGCCTCACCAAGGTCCTTCATCGAAAACTTTCCATTCAATGATTCCATGACCGAGTTTAGCATCAAAACATTATTTCCGATCAGTAGTATGTCGTCCACATACAAGATCAGAAACACTATCGAGCTCCCACTTAACTTCTTGTATAAACAAGAATCCTCTTTGCTTTTGATGAAACCGAGACCAGTGACGACCTCATCAAAACGAATGTTCCAACTCCGAGATGCTTGCTTCAACCCATAAATGGATCTCTTGAGCTTGCATACCTTACTAGTGCTAGTCGGATTGACAAAACCCTCGGGCTGCATCATATACACGTCGTCGGTTAAATTTCCATGAAGGAAAGCCGTTTTAACATCCATCTGCCATATCTCGTAATCGAAATATGTAGCTATAGCTAGTATGATCCTCACCGATTTCAGCATCACTACTGGCGAGTAAGTCTCGTCGTAGTGAATTCCTTGAACTTGTCCATAACCTTTAGCGACAAGCCGAGCTTTGTGCATCTGAACATTTCCATCCACATCGGTTTTCTTTTTAAAGACCCATTTGCAACCAATGGCAGTTACGCTAGGTGGCGGATCAACCAAGTCCCAGACTTGATTCTCATCCATGGACTTTAACTCGGATCTCATGGCATCCAGCCATGCCTCGGAATCTGGGCTCACCATCGCTTCCGCATATGTGGCCGGCTCGTCGCTTTCTAGCAACAATACATCACGCGCTCTTCGCAATCTTTCCGATCTCCGTGGTTCCAGTGCCGTTTCCACTACAGGTTCCCTGACTGACTCCGGTATGATCTCATCACCAGCCGAGCCGTCCCCGAGTGGTCCTCGAATTTCTTCAAGTCGAACCGTCCTCCCACTGGCCTCTCGACTGAGAAACTCTTTCTCAAGGAAAACCCCTTTCCGAGCAACAAACACTTTGTTCTCTTCCCGGTTGTAGAAGCTATATCCCAAGGTTTCCCTCGGATATCCCACGAATATGCATTTATCCGACTTGGGTGTAAGCTTGTCTGAAATAAGTCTCTTGACAAATGCTTCACAACCCCAAATCTTTAGAAAAGACAAACTGGGACTCTTCCCGGTCCACATCTCATGTGGTGTCTTGTCTACGGATTTTGATGGTACCCTTTTAAGTGTGAAAGCTGCAGTTTCTAGAGCGTATCCCCAAAATGACAAGGGTAAATCCGATTTGCTCATCATAGACCGGACCATGTCCAACAAGGTCCTATTCCTCCGTTTTGACACGCTGTTTCTCTCTGGCGTACCCGGAGGTGTGAGCTGAGGTACTATACCTCGACTTATCAGATGATCATCGAACTCCTGGCTCATGTACTCACCTCCACGATCAGATCGCAGAAGCTTTATAGTCTTGCCGAGCTGATTCTCAACCTCGTTCTGAAACTCTTTGAACTTTTCAAAAGTCTCCGACTTGTGCCTCATCAAATAGATATATCCATATCTACTCAAGTCGTCGGTGAAAGTCACAAAGTACTCATAGCCACCTCTGGCAGTTGTGCTCATTGGACCACACACATCACTATGTATAAGCTCCAATAGCTCGGACGCCCTTTCGCAACTCTTTGTGAAAGGCGACTTAGTCATCTTCCCGAACAAGCATGGTTCACATGTTTCGAACGACCCGAAGTCGGATGAAGTTAGGAGCCCATCATCATGGAGCTTCTTCATGCGTTTCAGACTAATGTGTCGAAGCCGACAATGCCAGAAGTATGTAGGATTTATCTCATTAGGCTTATGGCTCTTGACATTTACGTTATAGACCGATTCCTGTTCTAGATTCAATATAAATAACCCATCAACAATGGGTGCATAGCCATGGAACATACCATTCAAAAATATCGAACAACCATCGTCCTTTAAATTGAATTCATAACCCTGACTCGTCAAACATGAGGTAGAAATAATGTTCCGACTAAGTGCAGGAATGTAATAACAATTATTCAATTCCAAAATAAATCCAGAAGGAAGCTGGAGCTGCATCGTGCCGACCTCCAACGCAGCAACTCTTGCTTTGTTGCCGACCCTGATGTCAATCTCCCCTTGTGCCACACGCCTAGTTCCTACCAGCCCCTGCATCGAGTAGCAAATATGAACAACCGATCCGGTATCAAATACCCAAGAGCTACTAGGTATGTCAGCAAGGTAAATGTCAATAACATATGCAACAAGTGTACCTTTGCCCGAAGAAGCATTTCCGGCCTTCTTGCCATGCTCTGCAAGCCACTTACTACAATTTCTCTTCCAGTGACCAGTTTCCTTGCAATGATAGCAAACGGTCTTCGAGTCCGGTCTAGACTTCGGCGCAGCGGCAGAGGTTACCATCTCCGTGCCCTTTGCCTTAGCCTTCTTCTTAGACCAACTCTTCTTGAACTTAGCCGATTTCTGCACCATCAACACTTGATGCGTGCCTTTCTTAATATCCTGCTCTGCCACTTTGAGCATCCCATGCAATTCAGTGAGCTTCTTATCCATGCCATGCATATGATAGTTCGAGATGAACGTACCATAGCTAGGCGGAAGAGAACCCAGAACAGCATCAGTAGCCAGCTCATCCAAGAGCGGGAATCCCAAACGATCCAAAGCTTGCACATATCCGATCATCTTGATCACATGTGGGCTCAGTGGATCACCTTCCTTCAGCTTGCAATCCATCAAGGATCGCCAGACGTTGAACCTTTCGGTCCTAGCCTGTGTCTGAAACATGCTCTTGAGACTCTCGATCATATCGTAAGCCTCAACATTTTCGAAATGCTATTGCAAATCGGGCTCCATACAAGCCAGCATCAGACAGCTGATCTCCGTTGATTCATCAATGAGTTTCTGGTAGGCATTCTTAGCTGTGGCACTAGCATTATCGGCAGGTTCCTCTGGAAGTGGATCCTCTAGAACATGTTCCTTTTTATCGTGCTTGAGAACAATTCTCAGATTTCTATACCAGGTGGTAAAGTTTGTTTCATTCAGTTTACCCTTTTCCAGAATTGATTTCAATGCAAAGTTGGGTTGAGCAGGTGGTGCCATTGATCTACAACATAAAATATGCAATCACTAAGCAATGTGTTTATGTAGAGTAATTCTAGCCTAAACAGAAATACTCTCACTGAAGTCAGCATCCCTCCGCAAACTCTCAGTGATTCAAGATCCGACTAGCGCATGCGACTAGTGAGCTTTAGCATCACTGCTAGCCAACATACCTATCCGGTAAGCAACTCCTTGCTAATCGTATCTCTATACGACTCCTGTCGGTCGGGAAGGTATCTCATACCCCGGCTCCCAACCTTCTTTGCCACAAGGCCCAAAACCATTTTGATAGCCTTGTCAAGTTAACCTGATGCAGTGCATGTTCGTGTCCGACACAAACCCTTCAGTTCAAGGAGACCTAGAAGCACCCCAATTTTATGAGCCCACTACTAGAAGTACTTGACGTGCGAAGGTGCAACACTGGGGATGGCAATTCGCTTGATATTCATGAGGGATCATTCTATCATTCTAACATGCATAGACACAAAGAAGCATAACAATCATAAATGAACACATATTGTGAAATAGTATGGCTCCTTCATGGACGTTCTTCCAGGTCAGATCTGACTCCGATGACCATCCAGGAACTCCATCTTGTTTGTGACGCCGGGACGCCAGGGCGCCAACCTGATCTCTATTATCCAACTACTACAACTAGTAATGAAGTTACATAGAGTCACAAGTCGACACGCAGGTCGTTATACAATATAATGACAGCACTTTGGCTCCTGCCGGCTGACAAACATGACACGCAGGCCACGTATAAATTACACACATGCATCACATACACATGAGCCATACTATTCACATCAAACCTGCAAAACAAAGTTATGCATAGAATCGCATTCTACCAGTTTGTGTGTCGGGTACGAAATACACGGCGCTACGCATACGTCATTCCCGAATTTTCTGATCTGACCGATCTCATCGATCATCGCGAATCCGATTCGGGTTTACGTTTCACTGTTAACCCCGATGGCGGATGACCGACCGCTAGGGGTAGATCGTGTCACGACCTCATCGTTCCCGATTGACAGAAAACATAGCCTCAACAATCTCCATGTGCAGTTGATCACATCAACCGTGCATATAGCCGATCTCTTCAAGGACAACAGATCTCATATGTCGCCTCCACATGTCTAATATGCATACGATCTGAATCCAAATCCTATAGCAGAGGCTCTGATACCACTGTTGGGATCTAAGGTAGGGTGCGTTGACTGCAAATTAAAATTTTCCTACGCGCAGAACATCCAGGAACATGCTACGGGAGATGGATCACAGTTCGTTACCACTAGACGCGCAGTGCCGTGCAGCGGAAGAAGAGTTGGGGCAGCGCGTCCGCGTGGATCGTCTCCTCCTCATTCGATCTCCCTCGAACAGCCGGTCGTCCGATCCCACGTACAAGTTCGCCGGAGCGGCGCAAATGCACCGCCTCTAACGGTATCCGTGCGTGCAGGAGGAACACCGTGCGGCGGACTGCTAGGTCCGATCACACAGTCGGCGGCGAGTGGAGGTGGACATGCAAACCCTAGTCGCAGCGCCGAAGCGATCAACCGCCTGAGTGTGCCGCGCCTCCACTTTATATAGGCGTCCGTCGCAGGCTCAGTACTTGGGCCTCGCATGGACCCTAAAGCCCAAAGTCTACTCGGTCACATTCCTAGTCCAGTTCGTATCACATCCGACCAGTGTCCTACGAACCGACCTCGTAGGTTCCTTCCCTTAAGCGCGTGACCCCTTAGGTTCAAGTCGGCTTGGTCACAGTTCGGATCACCTCCGACCTGCACGGTTGGTAGCGGCCTCTAGCAAGGCGTGCCGACCACCAAGAAGACTATGAAGCTGTTTAGGCAAACCTGTACAACGTGTCACACTTCTGTTCCCTTTGCCACACGATATATGTTGTCGCGCTCAAGGCGAGACTGTCATCCTTGTGCTAACCCGGCCTCTTTCTCGTTCCAGTGATACCGACCACTATTCGGATTATCTCATAATCCTTGTCGCATGGCCATGATGTTCCTGGTCGGATGACACGAGGGGCCCAGAGTATATCTCTCCTGATCGAAGGGGCAAATCCCATCTTGTTCGACCATGTCTCCCAGCATGGGACTGGACAAACCCGAAACCTACCTTTGTAACTACCCAGTCACAGAGTAGCGTTTGGTCGGCCCAAAGCAAGTCTGTCACCATCTCGAATACATGCGTCAGCTCAGGTCTTAGGACATAGAACGTATGTTGTACTAGAGACTCACAGATGACATATCGTTGCGTCTCATAGTTGGGTCTGTCCGACTCGGACCTTATCTCGACTCGGATCCGACTATGTCGAATCGGACGAGACCTTTCCAAGTCCATATTATCCGGTTAGCATCCAATGCTCCATGGCTAGTGAGACCGAGCCATCGACCATGTCATATGCTAGTCTAGTCGGCTGCGCGTCCACACAGCCCTTTCGACTAGGGACCTTTTAGGACAGTCATCATACAATGCATAGTCCCACAAACAAGTCACGTACTTTCTGACACACATCATTGATAATGTCCAAGGACTATCTTTATTCATAAACACATAGGAAATATCATCATACATGATTGCCTCTAGGGCATATCTCCAACACTATCTTCATCATGTTAATCTTCCATCACTTTATTATTGCTTTGCTTTTTACTTTACCTTTTATTTTATTTTGCATCTTTATACCCAAAAATACCAAAAATATTATCTATCATATTTATCAGATCTCACTCTCGTAAGTGACCGTGAAGGGATTGACAACCCCTATTCGTGTTGGTTGTGAGGAGTTATTTGCTTTGTGTAGGTACGAGGGACTCGCGCGTAGTCTCCTACTGGATTGATACCTTGGTTCTCAAAAACTGAGGGAAATACTTACGCTACTGTGCTGCATCACCTTTCCTCTTCAAGGAAATCCAACGCAAGCTCAAGTGGTAGCAAGCACACAGAGGAGAAGCGGGCGGGCGCGGCCCGGGCGCAGGCAGAGGCGGGGAACGGCAAGTGCGCGGCCGATGCGGGGAGAGGAGGAGGGAAAAGGTGGCGGCTCACGGCGGGGTGTAGGGTTCAAGGCAGTGGTGCTCGTGGTGGAGGACGTGGACGACAGCGGCGTGGAGAAGGCAGGCCGGCGGGGAGGTCCGGCGTCGAGCGGCGGGGCGGCGTCGGGCGGCGAGGCGCCAGGGAGCAGCGGGGGCGG
>NC_041386.1:684795126-684810982 GCF_002162155.2 Triticum dicoccoides | reverse complement strand
GGGGAAGTGGGGTGGTTGGAACCTAAGGTTCCTGTCGGTGGGGGTTAAGGGGAGTGCTGGTTGGGGCTAGTTGGGCTGGCCGGCTGGGCCGTTTGGCCCAGTTGGCCGGGGGGTTATGTGATTTTTTTTGCCCTTTTCTTTTTATTTATTTTCTGTTTTTATTTTACTTTAGTTTTACAAACTATAAACCTAGCCCCTAAATTAGTACTAATGCTAATAACACTGCCACAATTAATTTGGCACCCTAAACAATTATTTTATATTTGTTTAGTATTTAAAAGGCATTTAAATATTAGTCTTACTATTGTTTTAATTAATTTAGTGTAGTTAACTATTTTATAAAAAAGATGTTTTCTCGACCATAATTACCTATGCAATATGTGGTTCACTCTGAACATTTTAGTTTTACTATTTAAAAAGTTTTATTGTTTTCTTGATTTTGAATTTGAATTTCAATTGGTTTCAAACTGACACGAGATTATCAACAGTAATCAAAGTGACATGGCATCATTACGAGGGGGTTTCTGTAGCTTAATTATCCAGGCGTCACAGTGGCATTCTTCTTACATCTGTATAATTCATACGGTCAATATATTAAAAAGCTAGATTGCACTCACCGAACATGCCAGCTTTCAGTCTCTACCCTCCAGGGCTCATGCCAGTTGAGTTTTTAAGATCTTAATTTCCTCGACTTGTTGCTCGTTGTCAGCTTTAAGCTTATTCCTTTCCTCATGACTTCGAGTCAGTACACGGCAACCAACCTCTTGCTGTGACTTCGCAAATCTTTGAGATTCTCTGGCTGCGTCCAGATCCTTCTGTGGCTAACTTATCGACTTGGCTACTACGCGGCAATCTTTCTTTATAAAAAGTGTTCTAAACAATTCTTCGTTCGACATATTAAATCTTTTACTCACCATGTGCTTGTTTGGTAAATTTCTTTACCTCCTCCGGTTCGGCCTTCACAGATTCCAACTGTGTTCAGTTTAGCTCGAGGTCTTTGGACCGTTTTTTGTTTCGCTCCCTCGCAGTCTGCACCATAACACAATATTATACACATTCAAACCCTTAACTCGGTCGTCCTGACCAAATTATGGTTCGGGGGCTACTGGGTTGGATTATGTGTTTTGTTAGCAAAATCAATAGCGTACCTGCAAGTTGGTCGGCAAAAGATTAGCGGCTCCCTCGAGCCTTGCTCGGGCGGCTCCAAGATGCACGTATACCAAACTAAGAGTGTTAAAGTCTTGATGGAAAACGCAGAGTGCCGTAGCGACTCCTTCTGCCGTCGGTGATTCATAACACTTTCGACTTCAGAGTTGGTGACTAAGACGTCCATGGGATCCCCTCCATGTTGGTCCTCCGCCGGGAGTTCCGAGGTGGCGTTGGACTGATGCGTCTCCAACGTATCTATAATTTTTGATTGTTCCATGTTGTTATATTATCATTCTTGGATGTTTTCCAATCATTTTATAGCAACTTTATATTATTTTTTTAGACTAACCTATTGACATAGTCCCCAGTGTCAGTTGTTGTTTTTTTGCTTATTTTTTACTTTGCAGAAAAACAATACCAAACGGAGTCCAAACGCAGCGAAACTTTTTGGTGATTTTTTCTGGACCAGTAGACACACTTTGGGCCAAGAAAGTACCTGGGGGTGCTCCGAGGGGAGCACAACCCACCAGGGCGCGCCTGGGGGCCCAGGCACGCCCACGTGGGTTGTGCCCACCTCGGTGGCCTCCCGCACCGTCTCTTTGCTCTATAAATACCCCAATATTCTAGAAACCCTAGGGGAGTCGACGAAAAACAATTTCAGCCGCGGCAAGTTCCAGAAACCACAGATCAAATCTAGACACCATCACGGAGGGGTTTATCATCCTCATTGGTGCCTCTTTGATGATGCGTGAGTAGTTCGTTGTAGACCTACAGGTCCGTAGTTAGTAGCTAGATGGCTTCCTCTCTCCCTTTTGATTCTCAATACAATGGTCTCTTGGAGATCTATTTGATGTAACTCTTTTTGCGGTGTGTTTGTTGGGATCCGATGAACTTTTGTTTATGATCAGATCTATGTTCTTATACATGAAAGTTATTTGAGTCTTTTGATCTCTTATATGCATGATTACTTATAGCCTCGTATTTCTTTTTCGAATCTTTGGTTTAGTTAGGCCAACTAGATAGATTTTTCTTGCCATGGGAAGAGGTGATTTGTGATGGGTTCGATCTTACGGTGCTTCATCCCAGTGACAGAAGGGGAACCGACACGTATGTATCGTTGCAATTAAGGATAACAAGATGTGGTCTATTTCTACATAAATAGATCTTGTCCACATCATGTCATCGTTCTTATTGCATTACTCCATTTTTCCTAATACACTAGATGCATGCTAGACAGTGGTCGATGTGTGGAGTAATAGTAGTAGATGCAGGCAGGAATCGGTCTACTAATCTTGGACGTGATGCCTATATAATGATCATTGCCTGGATATCGTCATGAT
Organism: Triticum dicoccoides; assembly: GCF_002162155.2. Lineage (NCBI taxonomy): Eukaryota > Viridiplantae > Streptophyta > Magnoliopsida > Poales > Poaceae > Triticum > Triticum dicoccoides. Next base: position 684,808,493 of record NC_041386.1, on the reverse strand, counting down.
TATTCGAAGTGCTATTAATTATTTACCCACCGTATACTATTTTTCTCGAGAGAAGCCACTAGTGAAATCTATGGCCCCTGGGTCTCTTCTTTATTATATTTGCCTTTGACATCTATTTTTATTTTCTTTTATTTTCAGATCTATTAATCCAAAAACACAAAAATACCTTGCTGCAAATTTTATTTATTTATTTTATCTCGCGTTCTTGCAAGATCAATTTATCCAATGTACGACAATTTTACCTATCTTTTTACCCATGAGGGATTGACAACCCCTCTCTTACGTCGGGTTGCAAGTATTTGTTCTTTGTGTGCAGGAGTTGTTTACGTGGTGTTGCGTGGTTCTCCTACTGGTTTGATAACCTTGGTCTCATCACTGAGGGAAATACCTACCCTAGCTATGATGCATCATCCCTTCCTCTTTGGGGAAATACCAACGTAGCTCAAGCGACATCACGGCCACAGCTGGAGACCTCGGTTTTGGATCACCCCCCGGCACCTCTTCAACATCCTCGAATGGAGGTGGTTCCACATATCACATGCTGGTTGTAACAAAGAGGATTATGGTTATTTGCAGCGGTTGTCAAGGACAAAAACGCCGAAAAGTGTAGTGAGCATATTACTGTTGGGGAACGTAGCAGAAATTCAAAATTTTCCTACGTGTCACCAAGATCTATCTATGGAGAGACCAGCAACGAGTAGAAAGAGAGTGCATCTACATACCCTTGTAGATCGCTAAGCGGAAGCGTTCAAGTGAACGGGGTTGATGGAGTCGTACTCGTCGTGATTCAAATCACCGATGATCCTAGTGCCGAGCGGACGGCACCTCCGCGTTCAACACACGTAAAGCCCGGTGAAGTCTCCCACGCCTTGATCCAGCAAGGAGAGAGGGAGAGAGGGAGAGGTTGAGGAAGACTCCATCCAACAGCAGCACAACGGCGTGGTGGTGGTGGAGGAGCGTGGCAATCCAGCAGGGCTTCGCCAAGCACCATGGGAGAGGAGTAGGGAGAGAGGTAGGGCTGTGCCAGAACTTCGTCTATAGCTCCCATGCGCCTCCCCATTATATATAGGGGTGGAGGGGCTGGTTTCTTGCCCTCCAAGTCCATTGGGGCATTGGCCAAGGTGGGAGGAAAGAAATCTCATTATTTCCTTCCCCACCGATTGTTATCCCCCCTTTTTAGGGATCTTGATCTTATCCCTTCGGGATATGATCTTATTCCTTCTAAGGGGGATCTTGGTACGCCTTGACCAGGGGTGTGGGGCCTTGCCCCCACTACCCACGTCCATGTGGGTCCCCCCATGCAGGTGGGCCCCACTCCGGAACCTTCTAGAACCTTCCCGGTACAATACCGAAAAATCCCGAACATTTTCCGGTGGCCAAAATAGGACTTCCCATATATAAATCTTTACCTTCGGACCATTCCGGAACTCCTCGTGACGTCCGGGATCTCATTCGGGACTCCGAACAACATTCGGTAACCACATACAAACTTCCTTTATAACCCTAGCGTCATCGAACCTTAAGTGTGTAGACCCTACGGGTTCGGGAGACATGTAGACATGACCGAGACGTTCTCCGGTCAATAACCAACAGCGGGATCTGGATACCCATGATGGCTCCCACATGTTCCACGATGATCTCATCGGATGAACCACGATGTCAAGGACTTAATCAATCCCGTATTCAATTCCCTTTGTCTATCGGTATGTTACTTGCCCGAGATTCGATCGTCGGTATCCAATACCTTGTTCAATCTCGTTACCGGCAAGTCACTTTACTCGTTCCGTAACACATCATCCCGTGATCAACTCCTTGGTCACATTGCGCATATGATGATTTCCTACCGAGTGGGCCCAGAGATACCTCTCCGTTTACACGGAGTGACAAATCCCAGTCTCGATCCGCATAAAACAATAGATACTTTCGGAGATACCTGTAGTGCACCTTTATAGTCACCCAGTTACGTTGTGACGTTTGATACACCCAAAGCACTCCTACGGTATCCAGGAGTTACACGATCTCATGGTCAAAGGAAGAGATACTTGACATTAGCAAAGCTCTAGCAAATGAACTACACGATCTTTTGTGCTAGTCTTAGGATTGGGTCTTGTCCATCACATCATTCTCCTAATGATGTGATCCCGTTATCAACGACATCCAATGTCCATAGCCAGGAAACCATGACTATCTGTTGATCACAACGAGCTAGTCAACTAGAGGCTCACTAGGGACATATTGTGGTCTATATATTCACACGTGTATTACGATTTCCGGATAATACAGTTATAGCATGAATAAAAGACAATTATCATGAACAAGGAAATATAATAATAATACTTTTATTATTGCCTCTAGGGCATATTTCCAACAGTCTCCCACTTGCACTAGAGTCAATAATCTAGTTCACATCGCCATGTGATTAACACTCACAGGTCACATCGCCATGTGACTAATACCCAAGAGTTTACTAGAGTCAGTAGTCTAGTTAACATCACTATGTGATTGACACTCAATGAGTTTTATGTTTGATCATGTTGCTTGTGAGAGAGGTTTTAGTCAACGGGTCTGAACCTTTCAGATCCGTGTGTGCTTTACAAATCTCTATGTCATCTCCTAGATGCAGCTACCACGCTCTATTTGGAGCTATTCCAAACAACTGTTCTACTTGGAGCTATTCTAAATTATTGCTCCATTATATGTATCCGGTCTCTCTACTCAGAGCTATCCGGATAGGTGTCAAGCTTGCATCGTCGTAACCTTTACGACGAACTCTTTTACCACCTCCATAATCGAGAAAATTCCTTAGTCCACTAGTTACTAAGGATAACTTTGACCGCTGTCCTGTGAGCCATTCTTGGATCACTCTTGTACCCCTTGACTGACTCATGGCAAGGCACACTTCAGGTGCGGTACACAGCATACCATACTGAAGAGCCTACGTCTTAAGCATAGGGGACGACCTTCGTCCTTTCTCTCTATTCTGCCGTGGTCGAGCTTTAAGTCTTAACTTCGTACCTTACAACTCAGGCAAGAACTCCTTCTTTGACTGGTCCATCTTGAACACCTTCAAGATCATGTCAAGGTATGTGCTCATTTGAAAGTATTATTAAGTATTTTGATCTATCCTTATAGATCTTGATGCTCAATGTTCAAGTAGCTTAATCCAGGCTTTCCATTGAAAAACACTTTCAAAATAACCCTATATGCTTTCCAGAAATTCTACGTCATTTCTGATCAACAATATGTCAACAACATATACTCATCAGAAATTCTATAGTGCTCCCACTAACTTCTTTGGAAATACAAGTTTCTCATAAACTTTGTACAAACCCAAAATTTTTGATCATCATCAAAGCATACATTCCAACTCCGAGATGCTCACTCCAGTCCTTAGAAGGATTGCTGGAGCTTTGCATACTTATTAGCATCTTTCGGGATTGACAAAACCTTCTGGTTGTATCACATACAACCTTTCCTCATTAAAATCGTCGAGGAAACAATGTTTTGACATCCTATCTGCAAGATTTCATAAATAATGCAGTAATCGCTAATATAATTCCAACAGACTCTTAGCATTGCTACGAGTGAGAAAATCTCATCGTAGTCAACTCCTTGAACTTGTCGGAAAACATCTTAACGACAAGTCGAGCTTTCTTAATGGTGACATTTACCATCATTGTCCGTCTTCCTTTTGAAATCCATCTGTACTCATTAGCCTTACGACCATCGAGCCGTTCTGCCAAAGTCTACACTTTGTTTTCATACATGGATCCTCTCTCGAATTTTATGGCCTCAAGCCATTTATCGGAATCTGGGCCCACCATCGCTTCTCCATAGCTCGTAGGTTCATTGTTGTCTAGCAACATGACCTTCAAGACAGGATTACGTACCACTCTAAAGTAGTACGCATCCTTGTCATCCTACGAGGTTTGGGAGTGACTTGATCCGAAGTTTCATGATCAATATCATAAGCTTCCACTTCAATTGGTGTAGGTGCCACAGGAACAACTCCCTGTGCCCTGTCACACACTAGTTGAAGAGACGGTTCAATAACCTCATCAAGTCTCCACCATCCTCCCACTCAATTCTTTCGAGAGAAACTTTTCCTCGAGAAAGGACCCGATTCTAGAAACAATCCATATTGCTTTCGGATCTGAATTAGGAGGTATACCCAACTATTTTGGGTTTCCTATGAAGATGCATTTTATCCGCTTTGGGTTCGAGCTTATCAACTTGAAACTTTTTCATATAAGCGTCGCAGCCCCAAACTTTTAAGAAACGACAACTTAGGTTTCTCTAAACCATAATTCATACGGTGTCATCTCATCGGAATTACGTGGTGCCCTATTTAAAGTGAATGTGGTTGTCTCTAATGCCTAACCCATAAACGATAGTGGTAATTCGATAAGAGACATCATGGTACGCACCATATCCAATAGGGTGCAACTATGATGTTTGGACACACCATCACATTATGGTGTTCCAGGCGGTATTAATTGCGAAACAATTTCCACAATGTCTTAATTGTGTGCCAAAACTCGTAACTCAGATATTCATCTCTATGATCATATCATAGACATTTTATCCTCTTGTCACAATGATCTGCTACTTCACTCTGAAATTACTTGAACCATTCAATAATTCAGACTTGTGTTTCATCAAGTAAATATACTCAACATTTACTCGAATCATCTGTGAAGTAAGAACATAATGATATTCACTGCATGCCTCAGCACTCATTCGACTGCACACATCAAAATGTGTTACTTCCAACAAGTTGCTATCTTGTTCCATCTTATTGAAACCGAGGCTTTTCAGTCATCTTGCCTATGTGGTATGATTTGCATATCTCAAGTGATTCAAAATCAAGTGAGTCCGAACGGTCCATTTGCATGGAGTTTCTTCATGCATATATACCAATAGACATGGTTCGCATGTCTCAAACTTTTCAAAAATGAGTGAGTCCAAAGATCCATCAACATGGAGCTTCTTCATGCGTTTTATACCATTATGACTTACATGGCAGTGCCACAAGTAAGTGGTACTATCATTACTATCTTATATCTTTTGGCATGAAAATGTGTATCACTACGATCGAGATTTAATAAACCATTCAGGTTTAATACTAATCTTGATGGTAGAGGGAGCATGCGATGTTTGATCACATCAAACTTGGAAACACTTCCAACATATATCGTCAGCTCACCTTTAGCTAGTCTTCGTTTATTCCGTAGCTTTTATTTCGAGTTACTAACACTTAGCAACCGAACCGGTATCTAATACCCTGGTGCTACTAGGAGTACTAGTAAAGTACACATTAACATAATGTATATCCAATATACTTCTATCGACCTTGCCAGCCTTCTTATCTACCAAGTATCTAGGGTAATTCTGCTCCAGCGGCTATTCCCCTTATCACAGAAGCACTTAGTCTCGGGTTTGGGTTCAATCTCGGGTTTCTTCACTGGTGCAGCAGCTGATTTGCCGTTTCATGAAGTATCCCTTCTTGCACTTGCCCTTCTTGAAACTAGTGGTTTCACCAACCATCAACAATTGATGCTCCTTCTTGATTTCTACTTTCGCGGTGTCAAACATCGCGAATACCTCAAGGATCATCATATCTATCCCTGATATGTTATAGTTCATCACGAAGCTCTAGCAGCTTGGTGGCAATGACTTTGGGGAAACATCACTATCTCATCTGGAAGATTAACTCCCACTTGATTCAAGTGATTGTTGCACTCAGACAATCTGAGCACAAGCTCAACGATTGAGCTTTTCTCCCTTAGTTTGCAGGCTAAGAAAATCGTCGGAGGTCTTATACCTCTTGACGTGGGCACGAGCCTGAAATCCCAATTTCAGCCCTCGAAACATCTCATATGTTCCGCGACGTTTCGAAAACGTCTTTGGTGCCTCTACTTAAACCATTTAATTGAACTATCACGTAGTTATCAAAACGTGTATGTCCGATGTTCGCAACATCGACAAACGACGTTGGGGTTCAGCACACTGAGCGGTGCATTAAGGACATAAGCTTTCTACTGATCGCATAATCGCTACTATCAACTTTCAACTATATTTTCTCTAGGAACATATCTAAACAGTGGAACTAAAGCGCGAGCTTACGACATAATTTGCAAAAGGTCTTTTGACTATGTTCAGGATAATTAAGTTCATCTTATGAACTCCCACTTAGATAGACATCCCTCTGGTCATCTAAGTGATCACATGATCCGAGTCAACTAGGCCGTGTCCGATCATCACGTGAGACGGACTAGTCATCATCGGTGAACATCTTCATGTTGACCGTATCTACCATACGACTCATGCTCGACCTTTCGGTCTCCGTGTTCCGAGGCCATGTCTGCACATGCTAGGCTCATCAAGTTAACCCTAAGTGTTTTCGCTGTGTAAAACTGTCTTACACCCGTTGTATGTGAACGTAAGAATCCATCACACCCGATCATCACGTGGTGCTTAGAAGCGACGAACTGTAGCAACGGTGCACAGTTAGGGGAGAACACTTCTTGAAATTTTGTAAGGGATCATCTTATTTACTACCGTCGTCCTAAGCAAACAAGATGCATAAACATGATAAACATCACATGCAATCAAATAGTGACATGATATGGCCAATATCATTTTGCTCCTTTTGATCTTCATCTTCGGGGCTCCATGATCATCATCGTCACCGGCACGACACCATGATCTCCATCATCATGATCTCCATCATCGTGTCTTCATGAAGTTGTCACGCCAACGACTCCTTCTACTTCTATGACTAACGCATTTAGCAATAAAGTAAAGTAGTTTACATGGCGTTCTTCAATGACACGCAGGTCATACAATAAATAAAGACAACTCCTATGGCTCCTGCCGGTTGTCATACTCATCGACATGCAAGTCGTGAATCCTATTACAAGAACATGATCAATCTCATACATCACATATCATTCATCACATTCTTCTTGGCCATATCACATCACATAGCATACCCTGCAAAAACAAGTTAGACGTCCTCTAATTGTTGTTGCATGTTTTACGTGGCTGCTATGGGTTTCTAGCAAGAACGTTTCTTACCTACGCAAGACCACAACGTGATATGCCAATTGCTATTTACCCTTCATAAGGACCCTTTTCATCGAATCCGTTCCGACTAAAGTGGGAGAGACTGGCACCCGCTAGCCACCTTATGCACCAAGTGCATGTCAATCGGTGGAACCTGTCTCACGTAAGAGTACGTGTAAGGTCGGTCCGGGCCGCTTCATCCCACAATACCGTCGAAACAAGATTGGACTAGTAACGGTAAGCATATTGAACAACATCAACGCCCACAAGTACTTTGTGTTCTACTCGTGCAAAGAATCTACGCAATAGACCTAGCTCATGATGCCACTGTTGGGGAACGTAGCAGAAATTCAAAATTTTCCTACGTGTCACCAAGATCTATCTATGGAGAGACCAGCAACGAGTAGAAAGAGAGTGCATCTACATACCCTTGTAGATCGCTAAGCGGAAGCGTTCAAGTGAACGGGGTTGATGGAGTCGTACTCGTCGTGATTCAAATCACCGATGATCAAGTGCCGAACGCACGGCACCTCCGCGTTCAACACACATACAACCCGGTGACGTCTCCCAAGCCTTGATCCAGCAAGGAGAGAGGGAGAGGTTGAGGAAGACTCCATCCAGCAGCAGCACAACGGCGTGGTGGTGGTGGAGGAGCGTGGCAATCCTGCAGGGCTTCGCCAAGCACCGCGGGAGAGGAGGAGTACTTGTGAGAGGGGGAGGGCTGCGCCAGAACTTCGTCTATAGCTCCCATGCGCCTCCCCACTATATATAGGGGTGGAGGGGCTGGTTTCTTGCCCTCCAAGTCCATTGGGGCGTTGGCCAAGGTGGGAGGAAAGAAATCTCATTATTTCCTTCCCCACCGATTGTTATCCCCCCTTTTTAGGGATCTTGATCTTATCCCTTCGGGATATGATCTTATTCCTTCTAAGGGGGGATCTTGGTGCGCCTTGACCAGGGGTGTGGGGCCTTGCCCCCACTACCCACGTCCATGTGGGTCCCCCCATGCAGGTGGGCCCCACTCCAGAACCTTCTAGAACCTTCCCGGTACAATACCGAAAAATCCCGAACATTTTCCGGTGGCCAAAATAGGACTTCCCATATATAAATCTTTACCTCCGGACCATTCCGAAACTCCTCGTGACGTCCGGGATCTCATCTGGGACTCCGAACAACATTCGGTAACCACATACAAACTTCCTTTATAACCCTAGCGTCATCGAACCTTAAGTGTGTAGACCCTACGGGTTCGGGAGACATGTAGACATGACCGAGACATTCTCCGGTCAATAACCAACAGCGGGATCTGGATACCCATGATGGCTCCCACATGTTCCACGATGATCTCATCGGATGAACCACGATGTCAAGGACTTAATCAATCTCGTATTCAATTCCCTTTGTCTATCGGTATGTTACTTGCCCGAGATTCGATCGTCGGTATCCAATACCTTGTTCAATCTCGTTACCGGCAAGTCACTTTACTCGTTCCGTAACACATCATCCCGTGATCAACTCCTTGGTCACATTGCGCATATGATGATGTCCTACCGAGTGGGCCCAGAGATACCTCTCCGTTTACACGGAGTGACAAATCCCAGTCTCGATCCGCATAAAACAATAGATACTTTCGGAGATACCTGTAGTGCACCTTTATAGTCACCCAGTTACGTTGTGACGTTTGATACACCCAAAGCACTCCTACGGTGTCCAGGAGTTACACGCTCTCATGGTCGAAGGAAGAGATACTTGACATTGGCAAAGCTCTAGCAAATGAACTACACGATCTTTTGTGCTAGTCTTAGGATTGGGTCTTGTCCATCACATCATTCTCCTAATGATGTGATCCCGTTATCAACGACATCCAATGTCCATAGCCAGGAAACCATGACTATCTGTTGATCACAACGAGCTAGTCAACTAGAGGCTCACTAGGGACATATTGTGGTCTATGTATTCACACGTGTATTATGATTTCCGGATAATACAGTTATAGCATGAATAAAAGACAATTATCATGAACAAGGAAATATAATAATAATACTTTTATTATTGCCTCTAGGGCATATTTCCAACAATTACCTATTAGCCGCGGGCGTGGTCGATGTAACTCCCGCCGCCGCCACACATTTGGGCTCCCTGCAGCCGATCAGCGCTGACGCAGCTGGTGCCGCTCTTGCCAGTGTTCGGCGCATTGTGCGGTGGCCCTTGGTGTTAGAGTTCAACGTACTAGGAGAGGCATGAGTTGTGCGGCTTTTTAGGGAAGGAACCTTTTTCTCACTTACGACGGAGGAAGGAACCACCCCGGGATGATCGGCCAAAAGGGCCACTTTAGAGTCGTCGAGGCTCTCCTGATAGAAGATTCCCTCTTTGAAATCAATCGACGTTTCGGGGTGATTGTGAAACCCAGGGTCATCGGCACGAGAGTAGCTCTCTGTTTGAGGAGCAGGGAAGCTTACCGTCTTGATCCAGTCCCTCCAGCTCTACTAGGACGGATTAGATATCCGACTAAGAAAGTTTAGCATATCATCCGAACTATAGGTTGTAGTAAGACTCACTGTTTCTATGGTTTATAGCTCGAGAAGCTCTCCTTGGTTTTCAATCGAGCGAAATCTTGTTCTTCTCCCTTGAAGAGTTCGACAAAGACGGCTACCATTGCCGCCAGATCAACGGGTCCCTTTTGTATGGAGTGGGTCGAGTCATTCGCCCCGATGTAACGCCATAGGGGGTTCACCCTTTGTTGGAGGGGTTGGACGCACCATGCAATGGTTGTGGCCATTACATCAATAATGGTTAACCCGTTGTGGGATAGCCAACTTACTTGAGTGGCTAGGCGTGATACTTCGGCACTTTCCTTTTGAGAAGTACTCTTCGGGCGCCAGTTAAACAGCTTCTTCGAAGAAACAAGAGAGAATTCGGGTAGCCCCCTCCATGTTGGATCGAATAGGAGGCCGCCCTCAATGTAGAACCACTCTGACAACCTCTCCTTGACATCCTTCTTGGGAGTCCCTATTGGGTACCCAGTCCCAGTAATACACCATACTTCGGCTCCGCCGACCACGTGAATTACCCCTCCTCGGGTGCGGTGGACACGGCAAAAGAATTTCGAAGTGTGCCTCACAACCCAGAAACATCTCGCAGAGGGTGACATAGCCCGTGATGTGTAGAATTGATCTTGGGGTAAGATAGCACTACTAGGGAAAAGCCTAGCAGCGGCGCGGGTTTTAGGCCTATCAGTAGCGCGGGCAGGAGCGCTACTGAGAAGGCGCCATAGCTAATGCTTAGCAATAGCGCGCCTAGACCCACGCTACTGGTAACTTGACTTAGTAGTAGCGCTCCTTCAGAAAAGCGCTACTGGTAATTAGTAGTAGCGCTTCCCTTCTCCCGCGCTACTACTATTATTTAGTATTTTATTTCTTTTTTATTTCATGTTGTATTCATATTCCTTTACACAAGTTTTCATACAACAGGAATTTAGAGATTGTTTTTACATAATAATGAGTTATTACATCATGGGGTGAAAGAACCGTGGACTAGTTTCAAGTGGATGTCCATCCACTTGAAACAAATACGCGGTTCTTTCACCCAATGATATAATAATATCATCATCATCATCATATCATTAAAAACATATCATCATAATACATCATTGTCATATAACACCTCCTCAAGATCATCGTTTTCATCATTGACATCACATAACACCTCCTCAAGATCATCATTATCAACTCTAACACATTACCACATAATAAACATATTGTACCTCATAGGACCTATTACATTCGATTAAGACCTACTACATTTTCTAAGGTAAAATAGCAAAAAACAAGATAGCCCCTGGCTCTCCATTATGGAGAATGGAGATTAGCCTGTCTCCAATTCTTGCCTTTCGCTGAATGTTAATTCCAAAAACCTCCTTGCGAATGTCCATACATTTCTTCCGTTCTTTGATAAACATGTGTTCATGGGTTTTAGAAATCCGATATGCACAGTTGAGCTCCGTAGATTTAGCTGGCAGTATGTTCAGGACTGAGAGGCGACCATGCAGAGACATCATATGAGGCACACAATCCATCGGGAGTTTCTGTTGAAAAACATAATAATAACTTCGTAGTTAGCAATGATGTACTAATTTTAGAAGTATGCAAAAGATGCACGGATGTCGTAATAGTAAAAAATCTTACCAGGGTATCTCCAGAGAAGTTACCGTGGTTCAACACATGCACTAGTGGCACGTATTCATCATAATTTGGAGGAGTTCGATAATAGTTATTGTAATTCTCAAGAAGAGTACAAAATGCGATCAGATGATTTTTCTCCTTATACGTTAACTCGGTGCCATCGGTGTAGTGGGTTTTATCTACCATCTTCCGCACAGCCTTTGAAGAATCAAAAGAAGCTGTCAATGGAAATAAGCTATCAACTATTTTGAAATAAACAATATAAATTAGTTAATAACTATGTTTGAGAAACTCACATAGCGGTACAATCGGAAGCGTATCAACAAGGACCCAAATGTCCATATTGTCTTGCTCGATGTCAGGATCACCAAGATCCATGGTGACAATCATACCCTCATAAAAACCATACATTTTGCAAAGTGCTTCCCAATTTTGGCAACCAAAATGGGTTACGCTCTGAGCATTGCATAGATTTACTTCAAAATCCATATCATGATCCTTAGGTGTATTTTCTTTGTTTCGAAATTTTCATGATCTTCAAAACCCATCATCTCCAAGACATAGCGTCTTGCATGGCATGGGATAAGCTAGTCGAATTGTAAAATATGAAAATTAGACGTTGAAATAGTTGAAGTCATGCTTAATTACGAAAAAACACTTATCGTTGTTGCGTACCGTTTCACAATCGAAGGTCTCCTCGAGCTTAATGCTGAAGCGCCGATCTTCGTCCAGCCGAACGAACCTGTCGCACATACCTCAATCGTCATGGCACCAGCTACACTCCCCCGGGATATTGTCGTCGTCCGAGTACGACATTTCCTATGTTCATAATTCAAAGATTAAACTTGTACATATTCTAGCACAAGTCATGCCAGAATTCACGAAAAAATCCGGCATGACCTTTGCTAAAAAAGGACATATCGAGCGCCTGAAATTTACCGGAACGGAAATTAATCAACACTCCGGCAAAACATAGGCCACTCGGAGATGTAAAATGAACATGAAGGGCCACTTGGGCAACCACATATCCTATTTGAGCAACAACACAAGATATACATCCCGAATAATTGCTTAAACTAAAAAATAACAACAAATATGACATGTTCAACTAGATTTATTAATTCAACTAGTTCTTACTAAATATAAACTTACTATAAATAGAAAAAAAAACTAGTTCTTTCTAGAAATAAAGTAGTTCAACTAGTTATATTAATTATCTTACTAAAAATACATTAGTTCTATTGATTCAACTACTTCAACTAGTTTATTAATTTACTTACTAACCTAGTTATGAACCCTAAATTAACATCTACTACTACTAAAAATCTAGTACTAACTAAATTAACATCTAGTACTAGCTATGAACCCTAAATTAACATCTACAACTACTAAATCTAGTACTAACTAGTGGCAGGGGGAGGGGCGACGGAGAGGTAGCTAGGGGCGGCGAGGTCGAGGGCAGTGGGAGGAGGGCTGCCGGTGGAGGAGGGAGAGGGCGGCCGCAGGCGGAGGGAGGAGGGCGGCGGCAGAGGAGGGAGGGGCGGCCGCAGGCGGAGGGAGGATGTGCGAGGAGGAGGGAGGAGGGACGGAAGGAGGGGAGTACCTCGACGGCGGACGGACGAAGGCGGCAGCGGCGACGACGCATGACGACGGTTATTGGCACGGGGGGCGAGAGTGAGAGTGTGAGTGAGCGCCGGTCATGTGCGTGGGGATAAGGTAGGGATAGTTGTAGCGCGTTGTCCGAAATGCGCTACAGATAATCAGAATAGCAGTAGCGCGTTGCACATAAACCGCTACTGCTAAGTGTAACTATACAAAAAATACGTCAATGCAAAAATACATTGGCCATCAATGATCTTTTTGTGTACAATCTGAATTGTCAATATGAGTCCTATCCGGTAGGAACCGGAAAGGACTCATATTGCGGCCACAAATTTTACACATAGAGTTCAGTGAAGACCAACTAGTTGTGGTAGTTTCAGAAATAACATATTTAAGGTGGTAAACATGCTGTTCACGGAGCGAGGTGGGACTAAACTTGTGGGCTGATCTTTGCAGTAGCGGTTTTCCCACAAGCGCGCTGCTGCTAACTTCTATAGCAGCAGCGCTGTTCAATAAAGT
>NC_041386.1:684790457-684794790 GCF_002162155.2 Triticum dicoccoides | reverse complement strand
TTATAGCAGCAGCACCGTTTGCGGTGGACGCGCTACTGCTATTTTCCTGTCAGCAGCGCGTTTCTCTCACACGCGCTGCTGCTAAATAGCAATGGCGTGGTATTTTAGGGAGCGCTGCTGGTAAGATTCTGTGTATAGGCTTTTCCCTAGTAGTGTAGTGGAGTTGGATTCCATAAAACTCTAGCAAATCCCTCAGAAAGGGATGGATGGGGAAGCCTAGACCCCTTAAAAGAAAAGGCACAAAGTATAACCTTTCTTCCCCGTGTAGGACGGGGAAGTTCTCCGCAAAAGCCTCGCCGTTCGCACAAATCAATCCTGGGCGGGTGAATGCGAAATCTAATGCGGGTAGATACCCCTGCGTCTCGAGGTTTGTCACATCCCTAGCTTCTGGTATTGCTCTAGGCTAGCTTCATGTGTGCATCATGTCTATATTTCTGAAATTTGAACTGAGGGAATTTGGAAGCCTCAAAACCCCAAATAAAAGAAGGGCAAAAACCCTAAAATCTCATTCATTGTTCCAAAATGCTCCTCTTAGATGTTTAACATTTTTGGCAAGGGTTTTGATCCAAACCAAAAAAATAATGAACATTTTAAAAGGATTTATTTTTGGGACTTTTGAATTTAAATCATTAGCTATTTGAATTTGAATTATATTCATATAACTAGAATATAATTTCAAATACCCCTGAAATATATTATAAGCTTTTGGAAAAGTCCATTTAGCAATATAAAATATTCAAGAGGAGTTTTTGGCATTGTTTGAATTTGTTTAAATTCAAACAATGGCAAAAGATATTAAATAAAGAAACAGAACAGAAAAAAAATAAAAAGAGTAAAGCCTACCTGGCCTCACCCGTGCAGCCCACCAGCCGGCCCAGCTCCCCCACCTGGCCAGCCCAGCCCATCTCCACCCCCCCTGTCGTCTTCCTCCCTGCCAGGAGGACAGACACCGCACGCACGCGCGCACGCGGAGGCCTCCACCTCCTGCTTCGCCGTGGCAGCCTCCCCGACCTCCTCGCGACGCCACGGAGACGCCCCGACCCCCTCTCACTTCTCCCTCGCTCTCTGGACCTCCCTCCCCCTCGCTCCTCTGTTTCCCCTCCCGCGACCGAATGGAGGCCGTCGCCGCCGACCAGCGCTCGCGCGGCCACAGCCACCGTCTCGTCTCCCCGACGCCTCCCAGAGCTCCGCCGGTCCTCCCTCGTCCTCCTCGTCGTCTCACGCGACCAGAAGAGCCCCGGAACGCCGCCCCCGACGTTTTCCCCCTCGCCGGCCGCCGAGGATCTTCTCCGTCGATTCGGCCACTCCGGCGCGCCCCCGAGCCCACTAACCCTCCCTGCAGCTCCGCGGTGAGCCCTCGACCCGATTCCCCCTCTCCCCATGCCCCACCTCCCTCTCTAGCTAGCCCCACCACCTTGCCCGAGAATCCCTCGCCGCCGGCCATGGCGCCGTCGCGGCCACAGCCGTCACCGCTTGCTTATGAGCCCGCCAACGCGCTCAGCGCATCCGAAGGAGCTCAAATCACCCAACTGCTGCCCCTCCCGTGCTCTGTGGCATAGTTCCCGTCGATAGCCGAACTCCGGCGGCCGCAAAAGAGCTCGCCGCCGTTAACTCCGGCCACCCCAGCACCAAACACCGCCACCGTTGGATGCGCCACATCGCCAGCTACTCGTAGCACCCACCCGCGCATCAAACCGTGGCCGGAGCAGCGTTTCCGACGCCCTCCGCCGTTGCTGGCGTCGCCGGCGACAAGCCGCGGGTCAACTCCGGCGGGTTTGACCCGGGGTTTGACCCCCTGACGTGTGGGCCCAGGCGCCTGCTTAGTTAGTGCTAGGTTAGTTAGTGTTAACTAACTTAGTTAATTAGGTGAGCCACTGACATGCGGGCCCCGCCCGGCTAACTAAGTTAGTTAGGGCTAACTAACTTGGTTAGTTGACTGGGTCACTGACCAGTGGACCCCACTGGTCAGGTTTGACCTGGTCGACGCCTTTGACTTGCTGACGTCATGCCGACGTCATGCTGACGCAGTAACTTATTTTCTGAATTTATTTTTATATAAGAAATTTCAGAAAATGCCTAAAACTTCTAAAAATCATAGAAAATTAACCGTAACTCCAAATTAAATAAATTATATATGAAAAATTATCAGAAAAATTCAAGGAATCCATCTGTACCATTTTCATGCATGTTAGAACAACTTATCACTACTGTTTAGGACAAATGAAGTGAATGACATTTAAATAACCCCATATGGAGTTTGAATTTGAATCTTGGATTCAAACCAACTTCATTTAATCTGGTTTTAGGTGCATTAGCCCAAAACACATTCATATTGCCATGTCATAGCATGCATCATATTGTGCATTGCATTGATCGTGTCTTTTCTGTATTTGCCGGTAATTGTCCCCTCTCGATAGACGTGATACCGATGATGTGATCGTTGACACTGATGAAGACTCAATGTTATCTTCAGAAGTGCCAGGCAAGCAAAACCCCCTTGTTCATTCCGATACAATCCCACTCTCTCGCTCCTGCTCTCTTTTGCTGCATTAGGACAACAACGATTCAACTGTTACTTGCTGCGGTAGCTGAACCCCTTTATCCTTTGCATGACCTGTCATTGCCACAGTAAATAGATGAAACCCACTAGCATGAGTAGGAGTTGTTTGAGCCCTGATGTGCCTACTCATTTATGTTTGTTGTCATGCCTGCTACTGCTTAGAGTTGAGTCAGGTCTGATTCATCGGGGATGAATCAGAGGCGTGTGAACATGTCCTACTGTGTGTGAGCTAAGTGTGTGAACACGATTTGGTAAAGGTAGCGGTGAGAGGCCATGTAGGAGTACATGGTGGGTTGTCTCATTGCAGCCGTCCTCAGGAACTGAGTTCTGTGTTTGTGATCCATGATTCAGCTACTACCACGCATTGGGCCCGAAACCAATGGACCCTCTCGGCTTCTTGATCACACTTGTCCTCTGTCCAGGAGTTGCAAGTAGTTTCTGGTGTTTGTAGTATGCTGGAGGCCGTGTGCAGTGCTGACCGTAGGGGTGGGCTGTGATGCGGTAGGCACGTGGCCGGGTAAACCGGGTGCCCGTTTGGTGTCACGGAACCCTGTACACATCGTTTGGGGCTGTGAGCGAAACTCCGGCCGGATCTCCTCATGGATGGAACCCGAATAGGCGATAAACCTGGACTAGAGACTTGAGTGTTTAGGCAGGCCGTGGCCGACACCCACGTTGGGCTTCCGCTTGAAGGTTGCCGAGTACATGTCATGTAAACGGCGGTAAGTGGTGAGAGCGTGTGTGAAGAAGTACACCCCTGCAGGGTTAATATGATCTATTCGAATAGCCGTGTCCGCGGAAAAGGACTTCTGGGTTGCTTATATCAGTTCATAGACAAGTGAAAGTGGATACTTTAAAATGCGCAAGATAAGTGTGAGTGCTATGGATGGCGTTCTCGTAGGGAGACGGGAGCGGATCCATAGTGGTGTATTGATATGGTGAATATGTGGACTCGTGTGCGCCACCTCAAAAGAGTTACTCGCAGTCGTAGTTTAGGATAGCCACCGAGTCAAAGCTGGCTTGCTGCAGTTAAACCCCACCACCCCTTTGTTGATAATGATGCATATGTAGATAGTTCTGATGTAAGTCTTGCTGGGTACATTTGTACTCACGTTTGCCTATTTTATGTTTTTTGCAGAGAGACTTCAGTCTCACTAGTAGTTTTGCGTGGACTTAGACGTTTAGCTTGTTACCTCAGCTACGATCTTGAGCCCTCGGCAGGATCTGGTAGATAGTCAGGCTTCTCAGCCCTTTTCATTTCTAGATGTCTGTACTCAGACATGATAGCTTCCGCTTGTGTTTTGACTTGTATGCTCTGAATGTTGGGTCATGAGACCCATGTTTGTAATATCTCGCTCCTCGGAGCCTATTGAATAAATTACTTGAGTCGTAGAGTCATGTTGTGATGCCATGTTGTATTTGCACATATCGAGCATATTGTGTGTATGCTATTGAAATGCTTGGTATGTGTGGGATCTGACCATCTAGTTGTTTATCTTTAGTAGCCTCTCTTACCGGGAAATGTCTCCTAGTGTTTCCACCGAGCCATGGTAGCTTGCTACTGCTCCGGAACACTTAGGCTGGTCGGCATGTGTCCTTCTTCGTTCCTGTGTCTGTCCCTTCGGGGAAATGTCACGCGATGAATACCGGAGTCCTGTTAGCCCGCTACAGCCCGGTTCACCGGAGTCCTGCTAGCCCAGTGCTACAGCCTGGATTCACTCGCTGATGACCGACACGTTCGATGCTGGGTCATGGATGCCTGTCCCTGTAAGT
>NC_041386.1:684775315-684789664 GCF_002162155.2 Triticum dicoccoides | reverse complement strand
GCCATGTCAGCCCGGGCTCCTTATCATATGGATGCTAGCGACACTGTCATATACGTGTGCCAAAAGGCGCAAACGGTCCCGGGTAAAGGTAAGGCGACACCCGTGGGAATACCGTGCGTGAGGCCGCAAAGTGATATGAAGTGTTACATGCTAGATCTATGTGGCATTGAGTCGGGGTCCTGACAGCGTTGGTATCAGAGCTTGACTGCCTGTAGGATTACCAAGCCAAACTGGTCGAAGTTGAGTCTAGAAATTCTTTAGTTATATAAGGGAATTGATTGTGGGATGGAACGTAAGGCTCTTTTTACTCCTTATACCTTATGCCTTCTGATCTGAGTCATCTTATCTTTCCTGCGGGGATTAAGAACTAGGCTATCTTTTCTTTCTATCAGGATCACGTGTTACTAATCAGTGGACTTATAGATTGTTGGATTTAAGCTTGACTTCAGTTCCTACGACTTCTGTATGTTAACTGTTGATCTCGAGATCTTGATATTGTGCTTCTGAGTGGTTATGCCACCATTTTTGTGAATGTCTCAAGTCTTTTCCGAGCATTTACAGCTGTTATGCTGTCCGAGTCATTCCAGGTTTCTAAATAGTCTGATGCATTTGCAAAATCCTTTCCCTCTGGTTTCGATGCTCCTTTATGCCAGCTCAATCACACTAATTGTTGAGTTGAGGTATTCTACTGCCTCGACCTTTATGTTGGAGATATTATTATGACCCTAGGTGTCTTAGGGGATCATCTAGTAATTTAGCCATGATTTGTGTTCCCAGTGTGATGATTCTGGCCATCATTCTCGAAAGCATCCCGTGATGCTACTTAGTAATAGGTATTCTGTTCCTGGGTTCTTGGACCCGAGATTCACTCTACCTACTTCATGTTGATAGTAATTGCTAGTGCCTTTAGGATATTAGTAACCTTTGCGATAGTCCTTGAATTCCGCGGTATGTTCTTCTTCCAAATACCATGAACTACTTATGGCAGAAGTTCCTCGTTGAACTGAAATATCACAACGGGATTATTCTTGATGAGTTCTCCATTATATATTGTGGCTCTGCCAGTTCTACCTTTCTGCATGGGTTATCCGGAAGAAATATGTTGAATTCGTTCGACATGCTAAACCATGCATCCACAACTCAGAAAATCGTATGTTCCTTTGAGTTGTCCCTCTTTAGTTGTCTTCTGACCCCCGTCTATCAAATGATAGTCAAGATTATGTGTGCATTCGTTCATCGATGCCTATTACTCTTGTGGTCCGTCAACCCATTCCATTTAGAATGACTAGGAGAAACAAACTCCAGTACCTCTTCCATATCCAGGATTGGGTCATAGAAGTTGTGCTCCGCAGATCAAATGCCAATCCAGCTTTTGCTCTGTTCTACCTTGGAGTATTACCATCTTTTATATCGGGATTGTTATAGGAATTGCACCCCATCCTATGAACTCTTGGTACAGTGATACTTCTTGCCATCATTGTTCATTCCTCGGTTCCTGTGTTATTGTAACCGGAATTTCGACAAGTGAATCGTGATGTGTGAAATCAATACTCCCAGCAACCTCGTTGCTTGGTAGTTAAGGGACAATAATTTCATTCTTAGCGTGTTGGTTTTTGAATCATCCTTCTAAGACTGATCGTGCTACCTAGTCCTTATTTCGGTGCACCCTTCGATTGATGAGTTAGGATCTTGTCGAGTCCTCACTCATTTGATCATATCGTCTTGCCCTCAAAAGCGAGATTGTTCTCGAGCTTAGTAACATATCGGTGGATCGTGATTTTCCGAATATCTTCTCGAAAGTATCACCAGGTTGTCACCTGACTGTTATGTTGAGCTCGTGATCAAGTTGGTTTCTTGTGAACCACCCTCTCTCCAAGAATCTGTGTGTGATATCCCTGAGCTAGTTGGTTAAGCTAAACGACAACTTGGAGGGTTGGAAGATAAAAGCTTGCCTGACTTAGTTCGTTCCAAAGGGATATTCTTGTGTAGTGTGTATTGAAGAAAGATGATATCTTCATCGATTGGTCCCTGTGATCACTTGCTGGACCTATTGTCTTATCAATCCTTTGATTTGAGTGTGGGCTATCGTCAAATCAAGTCAGAACCAACGATGTTCGTAATGTTGTCTTACTCGTGGTTGATCCCTCGAGCATACACCATTATATCTTTTGGGTCTGACCAATGCTATCACCGTGTTCACATGATGGTGGAAGTCCAGTGATATGGAGATTCCGATGAGTTGTTGTTGATCCCATTGACAACATCCTTATCTCCTCCATGATGTTGTTGAACATTAAGTTAGTGTTGGAAACTTTTGAAAGCATTTTCTTCATGCTAGCTCATGAAGTATTTGTTTGATGAAAGGAGTGACCTCCTCTTATACACGTGCATTTGGTGAAAGTTGCCGCCGTGGATTTGAGAAAGTTAGTTTTGCTTCCTCTGGAATCATCCCAAGTCAGTCATGCATACGTGCGAAGTATTCTGTGGTCTGGAGACTTGCAACCTTCATTCCATATGTATACCCTAGCACACCAAGCCACTGATTGTTTTGTTCACGGAAAAGGACTTGATGTGCTAATCCTAGGTCATGCACAAGACTTCAATATCCTCGATTATGATTCCCCACCTGAACTCGGTAGTGTTTTATTGTAAGACTACCATGTGTTAATGTTTGTCTAGGACAGCGTGTTCACATGTTTTAGCAGAACCAGCTCATGTTTTGGAGCTTGCTATCGCAGTTCGTCCCTCGAGAATCTCGCAGCGTTGTCTCGTCGAATTGTGTTGCAAACTTTCATTTTTCTTCCTAGACTCGATGAGTCTGGAATATCCTGACACCAACCAGATCTGAATCTCAGGCAGATATGATGGTTGGAATATTTCCCAAGAATTATAATATTGGTCGCGCGATAACCGGTAAAGTGGATGTCATGGCCAACACACCCAGCCGGAAGACCTGTTATTATAATATCTTGATTGATGAAGTTGGCCACCTCCCCATAAGGATTTCGTAGGGTTTACTCCCTAGTTGTTCCTTATGGATTTTTGTGTTCCTGAAGTCCGACCTTTACTTGATGTTCTAGTTAGCAAACCATATCTAAGAATGGGTTACACTAGCACGTCAAGGAGAATATTAGAAGTGGAGTGCTAAATGTCTCTCGGTCGATCATCCAGATTTTGTTTCCTTGGCCTCGCTAAGGTGAAATCTGAGAAGGTGTTATCTTCCTTTGCATCTGCATCATCCATCATTAGCCATCATGGTAGTATGTTGTGTTGTCAGCACCCTTGACACGGATGTTGATAAAACCTTGATGATTGTGGAAATGCTCAAGTTCTTGAGAGCACGCACAAGCGCTAGGTGTTATCATCGACACTAATTGGGATGCTCTCAGTTTCCTCGGCAATGCTATGACCTTTTCAAACAGTGAATTCACTCTCTATTGTTGGGTTCCTTCCTAGTTACCAGAATCATTCCCAGCATTTGCATTTTGTTCCCAGCTTGCACCATCAATGTGCCATTCTACCACGGGTCTCTTCCATCTCCGGTGATAAGGAAATTCATCCATTACGTTGTCTTCAACAAGGTAATCCACATCATCCAAGTCTGAGTATGCCATTCTACCGACCCCGCCAATCGATTGCTTGTGATTGCCTTAGGCTGGTATAAAGAGTTTCAATGATCTTTGAATCAAAGGTAATTCTTTTTGCCACTTAAGGGGATATATCTACGAGTCACCATCCCTAAGATGCCTCGTTGTGGTATCATGGCAATCCAACTCCTCGCTACCGTGACAACCGATCACCACATTCTTAAGTCTGGAATTGTTGTCTACCTAGTGAACCTCGTCATCTGCTCCACTCCATCCCTCTAGAGGTGTGCTTCGTCTCTCAGCTCAAGAGATGTTGCTATGCCTCATTCCGAGAGTTAATCCTGAGTTGTTCGACCTTCGAGAAGATCGATTCTTCCGGAGTTGTCCTTTTCCTCTTGCTGTCATGCTAGCTGGAGTTCTCAGAGCAAGACGACGGGACAAAGATGGTGTTCAAATCAACGTTCATTTGAAGTGCACCCTGGATCGTGAAATTTGTGCTAGGTCGCGTTCCCCCTCCACCTTACCCTACGCTTGAATCTCGAGACGAGATTCTTGTTTAGTGGGGGTGAGTTGTCACATCCCTAGCTTCTGGTATTGCTCTAGGCTAGCTTCATGTGTGCATCATGTCTATATTTCTGAAATTTGAACTGAGGGAATTTGGAAGCCTCAAAACCCCAAATAAAAGAAGGGCAAAAACCCTAAAATCTCATTCATTGTTCCAAAATGCTCCTCTTAGATGTTTAACATTTTTGGCAAGGGTTTTGATCCAAACCAAAAAAATAATGAACATTTTAAAAGGATTTATTTTTGGGACTTTTGAATTTAAATCATTAGCTATTTGAATTTGAATTATATTCATATAACTAGAATATAATTTCAAATACCCCTGAAATATATTATAAGCTTTTGGAAAAGTCCATTTAGCAATATAAAATATTCAAGAGGAGTTTTTGGCATTGTTTGAATTTGTTTAAATTCAAACAATGGCAAAAGATATTAAATAAAGAAACAGAACAGAAAAAAAATAAAAAGAGTAAAGCCTACCTGGCCTCACCCGTGCAGCCCACCAGCCGGCCCAGCTCCCCCACCTGGCCAGCCCAGCCCATCTCCACCCCCCCCTGTCGTCTTCCTCCCTGCCAGGAGGACAGACACCGCACGCACGCGCGCACGCGGAGGCCTCCACCTCCTGCTTCGCCGTGGCAGCCTCCCCGACCTCCTCGCGACGCCACGGAGACGCCCCGACCCCCTCTCACATCTCCCTCGCTCTCTGGACCTCCCTCCCCCTCGCTCCTCTGTTTCCCCTCCCGCGACCGAATGGAGGCCGTCGCCGCCGACCAGCGCTCGCGCGGCCACAGCCACCGTCTCGTCTCCCCGACGCCTCCCAGAGCCCCGCCGGTCCTCCCTCGTCCTCCTCGTCGTCTCACGCGACCAGAAGAGCCCCGGAACGCCGCCCCCGACGTTTTCCCCCTCGCCGGCCGCCGAGGATCTTCTCCGTCGATTCGGCCACTCCGGCGCGCCCCCGAGCCCACTAACCCTCCCTGCAGCTCCGTGGTGAGCCCTCGACCCGATTCCCCCTCTCCCCGTGCCCCACCTTCCTCTCTAGCTAGCCCCACCACCTTGCCCGAGAATCCCTCGCCGCCGGCCATGGCGCCGTCGCGGCCACAGCCGTCACCGCTTGCTTATGAGCCCGCCAACGCGCTCAGCGCATCCGAAGGAGCTCAAATCACCCAACTGCTGCTCCTCCCGTGCTCTGTGGCATAGTTCCCGTCGATAGCCGAACTCCGGCGGCCGCAAAAGAGCTCGCCGCCGTTAACTCCGGCCACCCCAGCACCAAACACCGCCACCGTTGGATCCGCCACATCGCCAGCTACTCGTAGCACCCACCCGCGCATCAAACCGTGGCCGGAGCAGCGTTTCCGATGCCCTCCGCCGTTGCTGGCGTCGCCGGCGACAAGCCGCGGGTCAACTCCGGCGGGTTTGACCCGGGGTTTGACCCCCTGACGTGTGGGCCCAGGCGCCTGCTTAGTTAGTGCTAGGTTAGTTAGTGTTAACTAACTTAGTTAATTAGGTGAGCCACTGACATGCGGGCCCCGCCCGGCTAACTAAGTTAGTTAGGGCTAACTAACTTGGTTAGTTAACTGGGTCACTGACCAGTGGACCCCACTGGTCAGGTTTGACCTGGTCGACGCCTTTGACTTGCTGACATCATGCCGACGTCATGCTGACGCAGTAACTTATTTTCTGAATTTATTTTTATATAAGAAATTTCAGAAAATGCCTAAAACTTCTAAAAATCATAGAAAATTAACCGTAACTCCAAATTAAATAAATTATATATGAAAAATTATCAGAAAAATTCAAGGAATCCATCTGTACCATTTTCATGCATGTTAGAACAACTTATCACTACTGTTTAGGACAAATGAAGTGAATGACATTTAAATAACCCCATATGGAGTTTGAATTTGAATCTTGGATTCAAACCAACTTCATTTAATCTGGTTTTAGGTGCATTAGCCCAAAACACATTCATATTGCCATGTCATAGCATGCATCATATTGTGCATTGCATTGATCGTGTCTTTTCTGTATTTGCCGGTAATTGTCCCCTCTCGATAGACGTGATACCGATGATGTGATCGTTGACACTGATGAAGACTCAATGTTATCTTCAGAAGTGCCAGGCAAGCAAAACCCCCTTGTTCATTCCGATACAATCCCACTCTCTCGCTCCTGCTCTCTTTTACTACATTAGGACAACAACGATTCAACTGTTACTTGTTGCGGTAGCTGAACCCCTTTATCCTTTGCATGACCTGTCATTGCCACAGTAAATAGATGAAACCCACTAGCATGAGTAGGAGTTGTTTGAGCCCTGATGTGCCTACTCATTTATGTTTGTTGTCATGCCTGCTACTGCTTAGAGTTGAGTCAGGTCTGATTCATCGGGGATGAATCAGAGGCGTGTGAACATGTCCTACTGTGTGTGAGCTAAGTGTGTGAACATGATTTGGTAAAGGTAGCGGTGAGAGGCCATGTAGGAGTACATGGTGGGTTGTCTCATTGCAGCCGTCCTCAGGAACTGAGTTCTGTGTTTGTGATCCATGATTCAGCTACTACCACGCATTGGGCCCGAAACCAATGGACCCTCTCGGCTTCTTGATCACCCTTGTCCTCTGTCCAGGAGTTGCAAGTAGTTTCTGGTGTTTGTAGTATGCTGGAGGCCGTGCGCAGTGCTGACCGTAGGGGTGGGCTGTGATGCGGTAGGCACGTGGCCGGGTAAACCGGGCGCCCGTTTGGTGTCACGGAACCCTGTACACATCGTTTGGGGTTGTGAGCGAAACTTCGGCCGGATCTCCTCATGGATGAAACCCGAATAGGCGATAAACCTGGACTAGAGACTTGAGTGTTTAGGCAGGCCGTGGCCGACACCCACGTTGGGCTTCCGCTTGAAGGTTGCCGAGTACATGTCGTGTAAACGGCGGTAAGTGGTGAGAGCGTGTGTGAAGAAGTACACCCCTGCAGGGTTAATATGATCTATTCGAATAGCCGTGTCCGTGGAAAAGGACTTCTGGGTTGCTTATATCAGTTCATAGACAAGTGAAAGTGGATACTTTAAAATGCGCAAGATAAGTGTGAGTGCTATGGATGGCGTTCTCGTAGGGAGACGGGAGCGGATCCATAGTGGTGTATTGATATGGTGAATATGTGGACTCGTGTGCGCCACCTCAAAAGAGTTACTCGCAGTCGTAGTTTAGGATAGCCACCGAGTCAAAGCTGGCTTGCTGCAGTTAAACCCCACCACCCCTTTGTTGATAATGATGCATATGTAGATAGTTCTGATGTAAGTCTTGCTGGGTACATTTGTACTCACGTTTGCCTATTTTATGTTTTTTGCAGAGAGACTTCAGTCTCACTAGTAGTTTCGCGTGGACTTCGACGTTTAGCTTGTTACCTCAGCTACGATCTTGAGCCCTCGGCAGGATCTGGTAGATAGTCAGGCTTCTCAGCCCTTTTCATTTCTAGATGTCTGTACTCAGACATGATAGCTTCCGCTTGTGTTTTGACTTGCATGCTCTGAATGTTGGGTCATGAGACCCATGTTTGTAATATCTCGCTCCTCGGAGCCTATTGAATAAATTACTTGAGTCGTAGAGTCATGTTGTGATGCCATGTTGTATTTGCACATATCGAGCATATTGTGTGTATGCTATTGAAATGCTTGGTATGTGTGGGATCTGACCATCTAGTTGTTTATCTTTAGTAGCCTCTCTTACCGGGAAATGTCTCCTAGTGTTTCCACCGAGCCATGGTAGCTTGCTACTGCTCCGGAACACTTAGGCTGGTCGGCATGTGTCCTTCTTCGTTCCTGTGTCTGTCCCTTCGGGGAAATGTCACGCGATGAATACCGGAGTCCTGTTAGCCCGCTACAGCCCGGTTCACCGGAGTCCTGCTAGCCCAGTGCTACAGCCTGGATTCACTCGCTGATGACCGACACGTTCGATGCTGGGTCATGGATGCCTGTCCCTGTAAGTTTGTGCCACTTTGGGTTTACGACTAGCCATGTCAGCCCGGGCTCCTTATCATATGGATGCTAGCGACACTGTCATATACGTGTGCCAAAAGGCGCAAACGGTCCCGGGTAAAGTTAAGGCGACACCCGTGGGAATACCGTGCGTGAGGCCGCAAAGTGATATGAAGTGTTACATGCTAGATCTATGTGGCATTGAGTCGGGGTCCTGACAAGGTTGCTCAACCTCATTCGAGAAATAGAGCAGCTCGCCCAGTCACCTTGGAGGGGGTGCGGGGGCACGCAGAGGAGCTTGGAACATTCTCCATTGTTCTGAACTTGCTTAGCTCTGGCTTTGTGGTGATTCGGGATCGGGTGTGACAACTTTCGCAATTTGGGCCCGTTAAATAAGCGCCTTACCTAGGCCCGTAAGGGGCGTTTCTATAAAAGGTTGTGGGGCCATTTGTTTTCCTCTAGCGCGTAGAAATCGAGGGGTGTCATTTAAGGGTGGCAATTTTACCCATGGGTATGGGTACCCGCGGATACCGTACCCGCATGGGCAGATTATGTGCACAATTTTATACCCATGGATAGTACTCATACCCTACCGGTAAGTCCCTACCCGTTTATACTAACATGTGGACCTTACCCATGATGCACAAGTGTACCTATTGTAAAGTTGTGTCGTGAGCTTGTGTACTTATGTTAAAGTTGTCAACAATTCAATTTTAGATAATTGTCATGTACTCATCTATCTGTTATTGAGTTGAGATCAATGTTCTTTTAAATATACTATTGATGAATGTAAAATTGCAAATAATGAGTGTACTGTTTGATCTACCCGTTGGGTACCCAATGGGTATGGGTACCTGTCGGGTATGGGTATGGGTAAAGTCTCATACCCATGGCTTCGAGTATGGGTAGAATTTTGCACCCATTACCTACGGGTATGGGTACGGTATTGCTTTACCCGCCCCATACCCTACCCATTGCCATCCTTAGTGTCATTAATTCTAAATGAAGAAGACGATGTGACGAGCCCCGTGATGCCTCGATGACTGAAATGTTGAAGGTGGCGGAGCTATCATCAGCCGAATATAGGACGGGAGGAAATCGCCCCTCAAGACGAAGACTTCAAGAAGTACGAAGTTAATGGAAATTATCGACCTCAGCGTTGGAGGCTAGTTTGGGGCCTACCGAGGGTGTCCCGGACTAAGGAGTCCTCGGGCTGCCGGCCTATCTCTGATGGGCTGGACTAGTGGGTTGTTTTTTGTTCGTAGACGAAGACCAGGCTTCACACGATCCCGTTCTCTAGAAGGAAACCTCTGAAGACTTGATGTAACCTCCAAATCTTGCTTAGCATGGTTGACATGTTAATCCCTGATGGTAACCGATCATGTGTAACCCTAGGTACCCCTGGTGTCTATATAAACCAGAGGGTTTAGTCCGTAGAGGCTAGAACCATCATCCTACTCATCAAGATTTAGTTCATCAGATCTCGTGGTAGATCAACTATGTAATCATCATACAAAACATCAATACAAGCAAGCATGACGTAAGGTTTTACCTCTTTGAGAGGGCCTGAACCTGGGTAAATAATGTCTCTGCGTTTGTTGTTACCCATCGACCCAAGATCTACAGCTCGGGACCCCCTACTCAGGATCTGCCGGTTTTAACAAAGACATCGGGGCCGACCTCCTTGGCCGCCTTCCCCATATCTAAGCGGCCCTCTTCCTCGAGGTGAGTCACGTACCTCGACCGGGCATCACAACATTCCACCTCCTGGACTAGCACCACCAGCTTTCATGCAAGCGCCGCCTCTTATCATTGCGTCCCTTGCTCCCCCTCGGGTCGTCTGCAGCTCATCTCCTCGTAGGCTCCCACCGCCATCTTATTCGGCGCCCCCCACAGCTTCGTCCCACATTGAGAGCAGTCGCTGGACCAAATGGGAAAGTTGTTGCCCCTCCGACATCGCCGCGAATCTCATGGGCCTTGCGTCGTCGGGAATCACCGGATTAGGGAGATCCCATGTGAGGGGTGGGTAAGAGGAAGTTTCGGGAGGGAGAGACCTCTGTGGGTAAGGGTGAGTGGGAGAGATGGAGCGATTCCAGCGTTCACTTCGTTTGGCTCTATAATATCGAACGATCTCTAAATCTGACGTGGCAATTCAGATTCACTGAGATCCGTGCTATGCAATCTGATGGCTAGAACTGCGTTCGCTCGTGGGGCATAGAAACCTGACGCCCCGCACCTAGATAACGCTCCTACGGTAACTCATTACGTGCTGGCCCAGTAACGCCCGACACAAAAAAATCTTCAGGGGAGACGGATGAAGGCATCACACTAAGCTATATATAGGAAATTAGCTTGACGCTCGTGAGCATTAAGTAGCCTTCGCGTAATTATATGCTTAATGGGCTACCAGTCCACTCTGTCCATACGTGCCATGCTCTATTGAGCAGGGTTTCTCTTTTTTTTTTGCTTGTTCTGTTTTTCAGCCGGTTTTCTTTCACACACTGAGTTGTATGAACTTTTTAGGACATTATATATATAAGAGCCTACTCCCTCTTCTCCAAATTAATTGACGCACACTTCACAACATTAGTACAAAGTTGTACTAAGTGTGGATCAATTAATTTTGTATCGGAGTGAGTATTAAAATAAAACAATAAAAATAATTTATCATTTGTTAAACATATGTTCAGTATGTGTTTAAAAACTCATTACATAAGACAAAAAAAGTGCACCATTCATTAAAAAATGTTCATTGTGTATCAAGAAATTGTTAATTATATATTTAAAAGATGTTCATCAT
The DNA here is from genome assembly GCF_002162155.2 of Triticum dicoccoides. NCBI lineage: Eukaryota > Viridiplantae > Streptophyta > Magnoliopsida > Poales > Poaceae > Triticum > Triticum dicoccoides. The sequence continues at coordinate 684,778,752 of NC_041386.1, read as the reverse complement.
ATTAAAATATGTTCACATATAGTAAAATATTTTTCAGTTTGTATATGAAAATGTTCACCATATGTTACAAAAACTTTCAGCATATAATAAAAATATATTAAATGTGTATATTACAAAAAAATTGTAGTACAGAAAGTACGAAAAAATAAATGGTACAAAAAGAAAAATAGAAGAAAAATAAACCTGGAAGTGAAAACTCCAAGAAAAGGGAAAGAAACAAATCAAACAGAAAACCGAAACACTAAACTGAAGACGAAAAAAAGGCAAAAAAACCAGCAGCAGAAAACTGAAGTGAACTTCAGACAAAACCCTAAGTTGGGCCGGCCCAACTCGCCACATCCCAAGTACAGCCTTGTCTATTTGCCGCCTGCAGGCGCGAATAGGATCCACCATGTTTGGTCTACCAGCACGCAATCCTGGATTTCATGTGATTGCTCTTCCAGACGGATTCTAGACAAAGGAAGTCAATTCGTGACGAGTCTAAGGAAAACCACTTCACGGCAGAATGAGAGGGAGGGACCACACCTCAACTTCTCAATTTTAATTTGATTTTATTCGACATTATGTATTGTGTGTTCCTGAGGGCAGCGTTGACTTAGTGATTTGGCTGTCATGGTTAGCACAGGGGAACCTATGCTGTCTTAAGCCTCTAGATCAACTACTGTCAACCCAACGAACTGTTGGAATGTCAGCCGTTGCTTCTCAGTTACTCGGCATTCATGGCACTCTAGGAAATATTTCTTACATTGAACTGATCTTTGAGAGACGTGCAGGATGTCACGGCTCTCAGATGTTCCTCCCGTGTGTTGATCCGTCAGCAGGAGCTCAAGAGCAATGCAAGGGTTGAACGGCAATTCATGTCACTATAAACTTCCCAACGCCTTCCATGCCTACAAGTAATCAAATAGCTACAGAGATATGCCACGAAATATTCATGATGACATGATAGACCAGCAGCTCGGGAGGAGGAACTTGGTATTAATATCTGGTAGAAATGGATGGAGATCTTGAGCTATCATGAAGCAATAAGTAAGTCAGATAGAAATGACTCGGTCAGCACTGGACAGAAAGCAAATTCAACCAAGTAATCGTGTAAATGCTTAATACTTCACACGCACAATAACAACACAAATAAATGGTGCTACTTGTAGCTTTCCGTGATGTATTCTGCTTTACATAAAGCCTCGTTTTGGTACCTCGGGTTTACATAAAGCCTTGTTTTGATCATCACTCAAACAGTCGGTAGAAGATTCGTGCAATTCACATCTTATATATACATGAAAACCATGTTGCGCAATAAGTATCTAGGCCAAAAGGCGTTGTCTCAGGCATATTGGAAACCTGAAGACTCGCACTTTTGGGATGGCCTAATGGCGGGAAAGAAACATCTCTTTCGCTTTGGGTCTTTCGCGATAAAGGACGGGTCAGAGATTCGTTTCTAGGAAGACATCTGGTTAGGCAACGCCAGTCTCTGAGAACAATATCCAGCCTTGTACAACATTGCACGCGATAAAAATAATACTATTGCGCAGGTGCTCAGCTCATCACCGCCGAATCTTTCATTCAGGCGGGATTTGATTGGCACCCGACTTACGTCATGGCATAATCTCTTATCTCGTTTGGATTCAATTAACCTGACACAAGGCGGGGACGTGTTTCGCTGGAACCTTACTACATCTCGGTCTTTTACAGTAGACTCTATGTACCGTGCGCTCACGCATTCCGAGGTACCAATGAGTAATAGCAAAAAAAATTGGAAGGCGAAGATTCCACTTAAAGTCAAAATCTTGACGTGGTATCTTGGTAGGGGAGTTGTGCTAACCAAAGACAACCTCGCACGACGCAACTGGCAAGAAAGTAAGAAGTGTTGTTTTTGTACTCATGATGAGACAATCAAACATCTCTTTTTCCAATGTAAGTTTGCACGTTTTACATGGTCAATCATCCAAATAGCGTTAAATTTGTATCCGCCCACGAGTGTTGCCACTTAAACGCTAATAAGGGTGGGAGCATATGCCTTATTATGGTCGTTGTGGCTATGTAGAAATGATTTGGTTTTTAATAACAAAAATGTCTCTCGTCTGCAGGTCATTTTCCGTTGTACGTATTTGCTTTGTACGTGGTCTACGCTACAACAAATGAAGTACCAACCATTATTCAAGGTGGTATGTATGCGGTTGGAGCAGGTGGCTATGGAGGTTTCTGTCCAACATGGGTGGCAGAGTAATCTCCGGATCGGTTCATCATCCATTTCGACATAGGCATAGTCTCGGTCTATAGGACTACTATTGCCGAATTGTCGGCTTTTTTACGTTCTTTTTTAAGACTATTGGTGTTTGGTTGTGTGCATCCTAGTTATGCAAAGGCCGGGTGATACTTTTAATGCTCTTTATCTCTCGATACTATATTTGAAGTTAATAAAAGCACCCTTTATCAAAATTATATATATATATATATATATATATATATATATATATATATATATATATATATATATATATATATATATAGACCTGCTAAAATAAGCCCGAGCGCATTATTGGTTAGCGTATGCTCCGGCCGCCTGACCAAATCAAACTCGTACAGTAATTAGCCCAACCATCCCTGTTCCGCGTGCCTTCCGTGCCCGTGGGCGGAATGGAACATAGTAATGGATTACACCTCCACTAAACAGCCCAGTCTCCTGGCCCATGCGCCTCAGTCCCGTATGATGGTAAATTCAGTCGTAATTAGTGATTAGTTAGTCTTAGTAATGGATCATGCATGCAGAACTCCCCGCGTGCCCTTCTCAGCCAAACAGATTTTAATCATAAAATATTAGTAACCCATAGTTTGTATGGTTCTGTGCATGTGTTCTTAAACTAATAACTAAACATTACCCTATGTATAGTACTAGTAAAATAATGAAAGGGTGTATTAAGGATACAACATCTAGGGATAGTAAATATTCCCACTTTACAGTAATAGCCATTTATATATGTGGTAACCGTAGGATATCTTTTACTAACCCGTAGTAATGTAATTACCACATAGCTTGATCCATATCCATACCTCGTAATGCAATTACTACATAGAGAGTATTGGTTCACATCAACCAGTAACATGATGTATTCTGTTACCATATATGTTATTATCTTTACCATATGGAATCTTTACTGTTGTTAGTGGTGCATGCAATGCTGTTAGGGAATTCCACTACGACGTACACTAGCATTTTTACGGTAATTAATATATAGAGACGTGGAGCGAAGGTGAGATGCATTGCCACAGTAATGAAAATAAACCTGTTACCATATTTCTTGGTCCTTTTACCATCGTTTGGTACAGCCCGGATCACTAGCCGAGCAGTGCGCGAATGGATACTTAGCGGCCGGAGCGTAGGATAGCTTAATCTGCGCGCTTGCTTAGTAACCTATAATGGATACTTAGTGTGCATA
>NC_041386.1:684772856-684774892 GCF_002162155.2 Triticum dicoccoides | reverse complement strand
TATACACACACACACACACACGCACACACACACACACACATGAAGACCACATCTTACTCAATAGTTTTGATATATATGGTTAGGTACGCGTCGCCTGATCCATTCTAGGAGTGAAATTTTGCTCTAGTAATTCAGCTACAACGGGCAAATATTATAAATATACAAAAGGTGAGATCAGTTGTTGCTTTGAGCAACTATGCATCACATGCCAAATGCGTTCACCAGCGATGATGCTTGGTTGGCTGCCTGCGCCAAGGATGCAGCTGTTTTGCACATCGCATCCAATGTATATATTCAAAGTTTTAGACTCAGCTCACAGTGTGGCTATTATCTTCTCGGAATTGAAAGTCAAATGCAGCAGTGAATTCCAAATATATATTTCTCCAATGCAAAAAAATAGTGTATTAATGCCAAAAATATGAGTTTTTAAAGCGACCCAACCTCTTCTGCTATACTACGCTTCTCTCAGCAGAAGCTACCACAGCTCACAACACCAACAAACGGACATAATCACGTACACGTTTAGAGGAACCTGCAACAGCGAATGCACATAGGCAGGAAATACCAGGAGAAGAGCACCACGTGAATCACTATCTCTCAACATCGCATCCAAGGAAATACGAGATTCAGTTGCACTTTGATATTGAACTTCGGAATTAGAGGAAGGAGATAGACAGATTTTACAGGAAAGGGAAATTGCTCGCTGTTCACCGCTGCCGGCCTCCAGCCACGCACATGGCATTAACGACAGCGCAGCCGCGTTAGTAGGCCGGTTTCCGATTCAACCTCTGTTAAGTGGGCTTCCTTGCTTGTTTACTCATTCAGTCTGTTAGGGCATCTTCAACGGCAATCCACAAATTTCCTACCGCATCCGCCCACAGACAAGGAGAACCACTCCGCGGACACGGATGTCGGAGGATGTCGCCCAACGCTAGGCGCATACATTTCAAATTGTTTTTCAACAAACTAGATGACATTCATGCAAACACGGACGGATTTCGTACAAACATGACGGATTTCATTTGGCGAATATCATTACATTTCGAACATTTAGAACAAAAAAATGTCCCAACCCTCAACCTATCCTACAGCGGCGGTGCCCTACGCCCAAGCCCGTGTCGTCCTTCATCCGCCGTCTTCATGAGCACAGGTGATAAGATCGATAAAGTAAAGGTGCGGTCTCCGTCGAGGAAGAGTAGAATACGGGAGATGGACCAGTCCACATGGGACACCAGGCCCTGCCGCCTCCCGTGGCCTACTCATCCTCGGAGGAGTCGGCGACCTGTCCGTCGCCGTGGACGTGATGTCCACGATGGAAATGGTGTCGCCGGCACTGTGCTCGTTCCACCGGGCCGCCTGATGGTTTGTCGGCGGCAAGTAGGAGACTCAGCTGGGGTTGTTCTCCTCTGCGATCGCCTGGAACTGCATCTCCTCGGCGGCCGCTTCCTGGCGAGCGGCGGCTTGAGCGCGGAAGGCATCATAGATGGCACATTGCTCCGCGGCGAAGTTGGCGTTCGTCGTGGCCATGACCACCACGACCTCCTCGCTTGCCCGCTGGCCGTAGATCTGGCCCTCCATCAGCCGGTGCTACTGCAGCAGGAACTTGTTGTACCGTTGTTCCTCCTGCGCCTGCCGGAATGCCGACAAAGGCGCCAGCGCAGGCTGCACCTCTGCCATGGCGATGTTGTAGTGCGCCTGCGCCTACTCCATGGTGAAGCCAGTGTGCACAGGAGGCGTGGGAGTCGGAGCCCATCTCCATCGTGGTCTCGTCCTCATCGTCGGAGACCTTGGGTGAGCTGGTCGGCAAGCCGGCCTTAATCCACCTGGCACGGCGGCAGCAAGGGCGGCCACAACGTGGTTCATCTCCGTGGAAAGGTTATCGCACAGAGCTTCGCCTGCAGTCTTGGCGGATGCAGTGCAAGGGAGTAGGATGAGGAGAGGCTTGTGTTGTGGTGTGGAGTTAGCCGGGTGTGGCCTCCTTTATAGTAGTTAAACTCTGGAATCACAGGTACGGGACGGATCCGACGAGGCTGCCA
>NC_041386.1:684761612-684772556 GCF_002162155.2 Triticum dicoccoides | reverse complement strand
ATCGATAAGAACAATTCACTGTTGGATGAAGGGGATATAATAGTGTTGGTCTCGCTTATTTTCTTTTTACGAATTCTTGAAAATATATGTAAATGCCATTTGTACAAATTGAAACGTGACAACCACCAGCACGAGCTACCAAACGTAATTAGACAGTTCACATGCATTGCGTTAGAGTATACAGGATGCCAAGATATGACGTTACAACGGGCAACAAGATTTTGGATTTGAAATTAAACACCCTCATGGCACCATCACACTTGACATGATCATGTGCATTGCTCAAGTTACATGCACAACTACAAATATATGTACATTGCTCAAGTTAACAAAGTACCAGGAAGAACATGAAGCTATCAAGACGGCCCTCGCACAGCAGCAGCAAGAACTTGAATCTATCAAGAAGGCCCTATTAGACCTGAAGGAAGAACTAAAGCTGCCATGAAGGCAATTCGAGAGCAGCAGAATGCAGTTGAAGATGGCAAGTGTCCTCTTTTTTGTTCGATACTTTGTCCTGTGGTTCTTAATTGTAATGGTGTCCATTGTGAATCAAAGTTGTGAGAGCAAATAATGAAATTTATTCCAATTTGGAAGCGAATTTAAATACAAAAATTTATCGGAGTCTACAAACTATGACAGTTATGGATACTGTCACCAGCGTATGGGCCCATGTCTAAGCAGCCACTTAGCCACCTCTGGTCCCACATGTAAGCAACCATGTCAGCAAATTCTGGGCCCACATGTTAGCAGCATTCACCGTTCAAAACTACTGCCCGACTTATTACTGACAAGCATTGTCGATGAATAAACCTCAGTTCAGGCACATGGCCGGACTTCATGTAATGTTTTGGGCATGGTGAACTCCAAGTGAATATCTTGCACCGAATGCAGTCGATGTTGGCGATGACAACATCCTAGGATGTCGAGGCCCTTGTTGGAAGCTTCGACGTGGAGCTCTTGACTTCCCAAGGCATAATATCTAGAGCCCTCGAGGTGAAACCTTAAGGTTGAGCTTTGGCTGAAGCGGTCGGCGGCGGCTTTCACGCCGTATCGCGCTTGGGAGTGTCGCCTTGGAGATTCGGTCTCCTGTCTCGTATCAGTGGTTGGAGTTTTCCAGAAATTTCATCATTGGCTAGACGCGTACGTAGCCTCGGGGCTGGACGGAGTGACGGTCGGAGCGGAGACATGGAAGAGTACTTCCGTGTTGAGGGGTGTCGACTTTGATCACCTGGGTGACAGAGTTTTCTACTCGTTGGGTTCATGGCCTAGGGACTGGTCGGAGTTGAAGCCGGAGCGGCGGCTTCGGACAGTGTCTTTGTGATGTAGGGTGTCGTTTCTGGTCACTGGGTGATAGAGTCGTCGGCTCTTGTGTGGTACGCGGTGTGGGGAAGAGGGTGTATGTATTGCAGAGGTTGTTCGTTGCAGCGATTGCTCCAGGTAGTGTTGTAGGGTGTCAACTTCAGTCTCTTGGATGATGGAGTCGTCAGCTCATTTGGAACGCATCCTTGGGGCTGGTGTTGCCACATATATATTGGTTCTTCTATATGAAAAGTCAGACCTCCTGCGGGTTGCTAAAAAAATTCTCCACCAACCTTTACTTGAGTGTATTAAGTTTTCCTTATATATATGAGTCTATATTCACATGAGTGTATAGCAGGGCCCAATACTTCATCCACACTTTCATATTTCCTCGTTATTCTGACTGACATGTTACCACATAAAAGAGTAGCAAGCACGAAACTAGAGCAGAGAAGAAGACAAAAGAAGCACTCAATACATTTACAAACACGTAGGATTTAGAGACATCAGGAGAAAGACAATCCATACTTTGCGAACCCAACGTACTTTAATGTTAGCATCAGCTAGTAGACACGAATCCGGATGCTAACGGGTACTTGTTCAAACTGTCCTTTGGTGATAACTAGCACGAGTTTTGAATTACCACTGAGCTTAAAAGTCATCAGCTTCGCTCGACGTCTAAGAGGTAGCTTCAACCGTGATGCGGTTCGCGAGATCCGGCCCTCTTGCGAAGGCTGGGGGCTTCGGTGGTGGATCTAGTGATGTGGGAGTGGTGGCCTGGTTTTCGACGGTTTTGGGTCGGGGTGGCAGGCCTCCCTCCCGGCTCTAGTGGTGCAGTAGAGGTGGGCACCAGATGATGGCCCGGCTTGGCTGCCGGCGAGGTTTGTGGTGGTTCCCGTGTGGCAACAGCGCAGTTGCCGCACAGAAGGTGAGCGGGTCAGCGGATTGCTTCGCATGGGGGTGATTTCCAAGATGCTTCATGTGAAGGCATGCCCAGTTGTTGCCAGCCGGTGCCGGTGGCGTCCACGAGCGTCGTTCCTCCCCTTGGAGGCGTTTCCGTGCAGATCTCCGACCTTCTACCCAGCGACGACATCATTCTTATCACATCCCTCTTTGGGGCGTCGTCTTGAAGCTCTTCGGTCATGTCCGCGCATTCCATAGGTTGAATGCTCGCGGCATTGCAGTCGGCTGGTGTCCAACCGGTGATGCGAGTGGTTGGCGTTGCGACTTGTGTGGTGACGACAATGGTGGTGTGTGGAGCTGGGACGCGGCCTGTCCTTCTGATGTCAAAGGCTTTGTTTGCCAATAGATGCGCCTATGTTTGTTCCTCACTATGATAGAGAAGTCGGAGTTGCGTGTGGTGGCGCCCCTGCAGCAACGATGACTCCATGATGGCGTCTTCAGCGGACTGTGCCTTCCGGAGGTTGTGCTGGACTAGATCGGTATGAGGCTTGCAAACTTTCTTCAGTGAAGCGCATCAACAAATCGGAGCTGCATGTCCTCGACGTCTGCGGTCGATTGTTTGGATATGGCCGACGAGGTCCTTCTATGTCGTCCGTTCGGAGGGGGCCTAGCGGGTCGTCAACAGTGAAGTCGGAGTCGCTTGCTCGGGGAGAGGTGATGACGATGACACTGTAGGCAATGTCAACGGTGTCCTCTTCTTGGCGGTGTGTGTGATCTTGTTGGTGCCAAGTCGGTTGGGTGCACTTGTCTATGGGTATGTTGTAACAGGTTTCGCCCGGATTACCATTAATTAGCCGTGCAACTCTATTTTACTTTATTTAATGATGAATCGGGCCATAAGGGACCGCCTTTCAAATAAAATAGTTGGTGGTTCTTGTAGTGTTCTGACACAAGTTCAGCTTCACATAAAGCCTCGTTGTGATTATCCCGCGTACTATTCGGTTAAAGATCCATATCACTCAGCTCGCATTTGATATATACGTGAAGACCATCTCTTGTTCAGTAGTTTTGATATATGGTCAGGTCATCGCCTAATCCATCCATGAAGACTTCTCGAAGTGAAAAGTTCCTATGGTAGTTTGATTGGGATGGGCAAAATTGGAAGTAGGACGACAACCAACGGAGAGCGTGACAAAATTTGGTATTCACTAAGTATACAGAAGGTGAGATTAGTTTCCTGTGTTGAAGGTAATGCAACTCTCAATGTATTGACCGGGTGCACGGTGCACGTATATAAGTACAAGGGCAGCCCTCAGCCTCATCTATACAACGAAACTAGAGGCGGGGCCGGTAGGAGATTATCCTAACAGATACATGCACATAATATGTTCAACACCACCCCCCCCCCCCGCAGTCGATACCGTCACCAGTGACGCATAGACTGGACCGGAACTCCTCAAAAGTAGGCGTCCGTAACCCCTTGGTCTTAACATCGGCAAACTGCTGAGCGGTGGGAACGTGAAGAACGCGGATGCGCCAAAGAGCCACCTGCTCACGCCCGAAGTGAATGTCGAGCTCAATATGCTTCGTCCGACGATGATGAACGGGGTTGACGGAGAGGTAGACTGCAAAGACATTGTCACAGTAGACAACGGTGGCCTTCGGGACGTCAAGGAGCAACTCCTGGAGAAGCTGCCGGAGCCACGAACACTCGGCGATGGCATTGGCCACAACACGATACTCAACCTCGGCACTGGAGCGGGATACCGTGGGTTGTCGTTTAGACGACCACGATATGAGCGAGGGACCTAGGTAGAAACAGTAGCCGGAACTGGAGCAACGTGTGTCCGGATAGCCAGCCCAATCGGCGTCCACTACAAGAAATCTGTTAATACGTGACGGTTTCAGTCTGTCATGGACTTGAGCAAGTTCGTCATCGAGGGGCATGCATGACGGATTTGAATTCCCTCATGTATATCGCGTCATAATTTAACCACAACACACTCCATGACGGATCATCAAAAACAGTCACGGACCATGACGGTTTTTAACCGTCATCGATGGCGGTTAACTGACATGCTCATAACGGCGTTAGTTTGTCTACCACCTCATCATCTGACATGGATCTGACATGGCAGCCCATGTTGTAATCAGCCCATCTAAAATTTTGGCCCACTAAATTTCAACTCTTCAAGAGTTGTGGCCCATATGGTAATCAAGCCAATTTGAATTTAGGTCCATTAAGTTCAAGAAAGGCCCACTAATTTCTCAAGTCTAGGACATTAGCCCATCACGCATTTCTCTTGGTCCCTGGAAATTTTAAGCCAATAATAATTTAACAGAAAATATATGTTCAGATCCTTAAAAAAATTACATGAACACACCCAAAAATACACATGTACATGAGCAAAAAAAGAATCCAAAAAAGATTAATTCTACAAGCATGTCTCAAAGAACACTATGCTACTCTACAGCCAGCACCACACCCATCAAGCAACGCACAATGCTCGTCGAACAACCAGGGGACCCCACATTCCTGGCTGTGGACCCGCTCGTCATGTCTTTGTTGTTGAAAATGCTCCCATAAACCAATATCTGCCACATGATGAAAAATATGTCACACTATAAAATATTATAGTCGGTAGGTGAAAACAGAAGTAGAAACTGGAAGTAGCTTACTACACGTATCAAGTTCTATATTTTTTTCTCTGCCATGATGCAAAGTAGTGAAACAAAATCATTCATGTCAAAAGAAACAACTGATGGCAACAAAAAGGAATGATGAGCATACATAGATCAATAGTTGGTAGTAAACTCCACTGTGCTTATTTGACTAGAAGTCCTAAGCTATCATTATACTAAACTCGAATCATGCTATGAAAACCTTCTGAATTTCCTACGATGCAGTCTCTCATGTGGCGTGAAATATGAAGTATGTGAAACTAAGAAAAGTATAAAAGTCAAGGGGGGGCACTTTCGTACCCTGCCCAAAATAAACAACATAAGCAATACTTTTATTCTGGTAACGAAGGAAAACATCAAAACGAAAAGGGAACAAAACTTTTTTCATCTTAATAAGATTATTATGCTACAGGAGAATAATAATATCACAAGTAGTCCTACCTTCCAACAACAACAAAAATGATAATAGCTTATCGTACAACAATCAATCATACCGTAATGCATCCACAGTTCCAATCTATGATAGAGAAAGCAGACTGCCACGGTGAAAATGTTCTTTTCAACCATGAAAAGGGGTTACCGTTGGTATGAAAATAAGTGATAATTGATGTATCATATGTGTAGTGTGGGATAGAATATTGAATAGAAGGGAATTCAGTTACCATGTAATCCTAAACACTGTTTTAGAATAGGGAACTTGTTGCTTTTGTATTAACAAGAAAACAATAGGAGCGTAATTAAAGTCCACATCTGTTCAAGCAAAAATATAGTTACTTGAAAGGAAATAAAAATGCAAGTAACAATAATAGCATATAGCAACATAAACAAAATTACACTTAAATTTCTAAGATGCTGATGATAAAAGTACAGTTTTTTAGGTTTTCTCTCAAGTACTACATACACGCATCTGTAAAACAAGTCCATTCTAGCAAGATACACAATCGCAACTGAATTTATACCTAACAAGCTGGAACTTCCAAATTAACTCCCAAAAGATCAATACGAAAGCAACATGAAGAAGGGTGCATGTTAGAAAAAAAATAGCTATATCCTATTGTGTGGATCAGCATTAGCTTGCCCTAATTAAATTATGTGTAATAGTGCAAGAGAATCAGATCCACAAAACCGTCAGCAACTAATCAAGCTCACATATTCATCTCAGCAACTGAATCCGCCTATAAACTGAACCGAAACATGATCTGTGTTCAGATTGAAAGTATCATCTAGATTTGGGGTAAAGTGGGGAGAGGCTCACCACGCTAGGAGGTAAGGAGGATGCAGCCATCAGTGAGCTCATCCAGGTGATGTAGGACAGGATGCAGGGGCCAAGGGGGTGCTGGACTTGCTTCTACACCTCTTCCGGCAAAGAGAGCTCATTGGGAACAACTGCATCGAGGAGGAGGGCGTCTTGTACGCCATTGGATGGGTGGAGAAGGTAGTAGGCATTAGTGGCATAGAAATCAATCCTAATAAATAGTTCAAATTTGACAGCACAAGCAGCCTGACCAGAATATGATTCTAAGAGAGAAAAACACTGTCCAAGAAAAAGAGAAACAGAAACCACATGTGAGAAAGCAGCAGGACCATTCATTCAGGGAACAGAAGAGGTAGCAAAAGCAGCAGCAGGTAATCCTTATAACTAGAGGCTAGGCATCCATCATTGGCTCCAGTCAGCTACTTCATAGTAACTAACACCGGCGAATAAAAAGTAGCACAATTAACTTGTCATATAATCTAAACATTTAAAGTTCAAGTCCAGATTTGATGTTATATAGCTAAAGAGCAGCTGCAATAACAAATGTCCAGAATACAAAATGTTAATCCTTCCAACAGGAAGTATATTCCAAGGTACTGATGTTATGTAGGCAAACTAAAATTTTAAAGTGCTAATTCTTTGAACGAGAAGTATATGTCAAGGACCTTACTACAAAGCCGAAACCAGCATGATAGCAGAGGTAATGTGACGCCCCCGATTCAATCGTACACTAATCATGCACGCAAATGTGTACGATCAAAATCAGGGACTCACGGGAAGATATCACAACACAACTCTACAAATAAAATAAGTCATACAAGCATCATAATACAAGCCAGGGGCCTCGAGGGCTCGAATACAAGTGCTCGATCATAGACGAGTCAGCGGAAGCAACAATATCTGAGTACAGACATAAGTTAAACAAGTTTGCCTTAAGAAGGCTAGCACAAACTGGGATACAAATCGAAAGAGGCGCAGGCCTCCTGCCTGGGATCCTCCTGACTACTCCTGGTCGTCGTCAGCGGGCTGCACGTAGTAGTAGGCACCTCCGGTGTAGTAGGGGTCGTCATCGACGGTGGCGTCTGGCTCTTGGACTCCAGCATCTGGTTGCGACAACCAGAAAGAAAGGAAAGGGGAAAAAAGTGGGGAGAAAGCAACCGTGAGTACTCATCCAAAGTACTCGCAAGCAAGGAACTACACTACATATGTGTGACGCCCTCGATTCAATCGTACACTAATCATACACGCAAATGTGTACGATCAAGATCAAGGACTCACGGGAAGATATCGCAACACAACTCTAGACACAAATTAAAATAATACAAGCTTTATATTACAAGCCAGGGGCCTCGAGGGCTCGAATACATCAGCTTGAATACAATCGAGTCAGCGGAAGCAACAATATCTGAGGACAGACATGAGATAAACAAGATCGCCTTAAGAAGGCTAGCACAAAAGCATCTACGATCAAAAAGGCAAGGCCTCCTGCCTGGGAGCCTCCTAACTACTCTTGGTCGTCGGCGTCCGTCACGTGGTAGTAGGCACCCTCGGGGTAGCAGCCGTCGTCAAAGGTGGCATCTGGCTCCTGGACTCCACCATCTGGTTGCAACAACCAGAAAGAAGAAAGAAGGGAAAAAGGGGGGAACAAAGCAACCGTGAGTACTCATCCAAAGTACTCGCAAGCAAGGATCTACACTACATATGCAACATTATCAAAGAGGGGTTGTATATGTGAACTGGGCTGCAGAAATGCCAGAATAGAGAGAAGGTCTAGTCCTATCGAAGACTAGCATCTTCTGGAAACCACCATCTTGCAGCAAACAAGACGGAGTAGAGTAGCATAAAGTAAAGCGGTAGTAGTGTTATCAACCTTGGCCAGAGATCCTTTCTCGACTCCCTGCGAGAAAGCAATCCCAGAGCCATACTATCCAGTTATCATCACAATCAAATCCTCATCACCATCCAGTTCTCATCACAAGTATCCAGTTCTAGTTGTATCGATCGGGATACAACTCCAAGTGTCCGTTACCGTAGGACAGGCTATGCATAGATTAGTTCTTCCCTGCAGGGGTGCACCAACTTACCCACCACGCTCGATTGACTCCGGCCGGACACACTTTCCAGGGTCATGCCCGGCCTCGGCCAAACAATACGCCGCAACCCGACCTAGGCTTAATAGAGAGGCCAGCACGCCGGACTAAACCTATGCCCCCAGGGGTCATGGGCCATCTCCCCGGGAACTCCTGCACGTTGCGTGGGCGGCCGGTGAGCAGACCTAGCTACCTCCCTAAAAAGGCAGGAGCTTACCAGTCCAACCCGGCGCGCGCCGCTCCGTCGCTGACGTCTATTAAGCTTCGGCTGATGTACACGACGCAGAACGCCCATACTATGCCCACGTGATGGTTAGTGCTATCAGGCCAGAGGCCCCTCGGATCAAATATCCAAATCGTAGTGGATTAGGAACGCGCGGTAACAAGCAGAGCCTCACGAAAGAGGTGACCCCGTTGCCCCGTCTCGAGGACTTGCGGCAAGGGCTAAGAATGCCCGGCCACGCCTCGTAATTATCTCACGGGCACCTTCCAGGTCAACCCGTCTCCACATCACTTTCCAAGTAACAGTTGTAAAGTCCAAGTATCCGTGTGTCCAAACATCAAGAGGAAAACCCAAGGAATCACCCTCGGTGGGTTCCACTCAATGTAATCATCAAGGTGAACGTAGAGGAATCACCCTCGAGGTTCACACTTGAGGGGTTGCACGACAGAGTCGTATCGGAAGTGATTAAAGAGGAAATCACCCTCGATGACCACGGCCGAATAGCTACACTACAGGTTAACATCAGAAGTGCTGTAGAGGTCTCACCCTCGGCACTCGATAGTAACCCAGTAGTGTCGAGCAACTAAGGGGAAAATGATGTGTGGTGTCGGGGCCTGGTCTTCGATCCCGTTGATCGGGTCTTCTGATTATCCAGCGGGGCAGTCGGGACAAGGCGGGGGTCACTGATGGATCACTAACCAACCTATACTAAGCAGTTTAGGATAAGCCGGTAAGGTAACAATAAGCAGGTTACAAAAGGAGGCTATGCATCAGAATAGGAGCAAACAATAACAATAGCAAAATCTAATGCAAGCATGAGAGAATGGAATGGGCGATATCGGGATGATCAAAGGGGGGGCTTGCCTGGTTGATCTGGCAAGAAGGGGTCGTTGTCGACGACGTAGTCGGTCACCAGGGCATCAGCGGCCTCGGGGTCTACCGGAGAGAAGAGGGGGAAGAAACAGTAAATACTTAGTAAACAGAGGTAACACTAAGCATGACATGACGATACGTAGCGCTAAGCATGCTCTAACGCGGTCCTAGACGTTATAGGTGAAGGGGGAAATCAACCGGGAAGGTGTTCCCGGTTCCGGACCTGTGTCAGACAGATGACCGGAGGGGGAAAGTTCCATGTTCAGCATGCTAGGGGCATGTGACAGATGAACGGACCGCGTATTCGGATTCGTTGGATTTTTCTGAGCAACTTTCATATAGAAAACATTTTCATCGGAGTTACGGTTTAAAAGTTACGGATTTTCAAAGTTTAAACCAATTTCTGAATTATTTTAAAAGCAGAAAAGGTTTATTGCGCCAGTAGTGACGTCAACATTGCGTCAGCTCTGCTGACCAGTCAAACTGACAGGTGGGACCCACCTGTCAGCCTCTCTGTCTAACAGAGGCTTAACTAAGCTAACAGGGTTAGTTAGGGGGCGTGGGCCCCAGCAGTCAGTGACTGGTTAGGTTAACTAATTAGTTTTATTTATAAAACCGGTTTAGTTAATCTAATTACGTGGTGGGGCCCGCACGTCAGTGTCACAGAGAAGCCCAGTCAGCATGTTGACTGGTCAAACCAGTCAACAGGGTCCCGTGGGGCCCAGCGTCAGCGACTCAGGTGATGGGGCCCACGCATCCATGTTGGTGGCTGCGCCGGGGAGGGCTCCGGCGACCAAGGCGACGGCGGCGTCTCGCCGGAGTTGGCCGGAGCCGCGCTACAGGGGGCCTCCGGACCTACGGCTTGGACCTAAGGGCGCGGCCCGGCACCGCGCACACGATGGTGACGATGACTGGCGTCGGGGACGACCGGAGCATCGCCGGCGACGGAAAAGGCGGCGACGACCTTCGGGCGTGTGATGGCGAAGGCGAAGCAGCGTGCTACGGAACGAAAGGAAGGGCTGGGGAGGATCCCCGTGGTGCGGCGAGTCCAACGGGCTTGAGCCCGTGACCAAAAGGTCACCGGAGTCTCGCCGGCGACGAGCTCCGCGGCGCTGCGTTCGGGCGCACGTGGGGAAGCAGCTAGGGGGCGCGCCAAGTAGGCAAGGAGAGGGAGAAGGTAGGAGAGCTCACCGAGCGGCACGCCGATGGCCCTTGGTAGGTTAGGAGCGCAGGGGAAGCCGGAATTCGAGGGATCTCGCCGGCAACGAGGGCGGAAGGGGACGAGCTCGTGCGACGTCAGCGATGCTTCCCAGCTCCACCTGGGGGCACCAGACGACGGAGTCGACCCCGGCGGAGCTTCACGACAAGACGGCGGAGCGAGGCGGTGGCTGTGGCCGCGGTGACGACGGAGAACGGCGGCGAGCGCGCTCGGGAGAGGCGGGCGAGCGAGACAGGGTGGGGGGAAAGAGCAGGTGGAGTGGGTGGTGCAAGTGGAGGCGGGGATCGAGGAGGCGAGGAGGCGCAAGCCTTATCCCCTCGCTCGGGCGATGCCGGCGAGGCGGGTCCGGCGGGGACGGGCGCGCTCTGCCTCGCCCGGTCGGAGGAACAGGAGGAGGGGG
>NC_041386.1:684752427-684761490 GCF_002162155.2 Triticum dicoccoides | reverse complement strand
ACAGGGTGGGGGGAAAGAGCAGGTGGAGTGGGTGGTGCAAGTGGAGGCGGGGATCGAGGAGGCGAGGAGGCGCAAGCCTTATCCCCTCGCTCGGGCGATGCCGGCGAGGCGGGTCCGCCGGGGACGGGCGCGCTCTGCCTCGCCCGGTCGGAGGAACAGGAGGAGGGGGGAAAGCGACAGGAAAGGGGGAGTGGGCCGGCTGGGATGGGCCGACGGCCAGCTGGGCCTGTCTCTGCGGCCTTAGGCCCAGAGGCAGGGGGGGCAGGAGGCTGTGGGTCGCCGAGGCCCAAGGGGAGGCCAGGGCTCTCCCACCCCCTCTTCTTTTCCTTTTTTTTAAAACAGCTTTTGCATTTCCTTTTCTTTTTCTTTTAGCCAATAAAGACTTTGCAAAAGATTATGCCATTGGACAAAATAATCTCAAAGAATTATTAGGCACTGCCCAAAAAAAAGATTGTGAGGCTTTTAGAAAATACTTTGCCATTTTCATAAATTAAAAAGGCATTTAATTTATTTCTTAGGCCACTGTTTGAAGTAGCTTAGGCCACTCAAACCTTTTTGCAAAAAGTTGGTTCACCACCAATATTAGTTGTGGATTATTCTGCACATGATGAACATTTTTGTTTTCATGTCTGAGCATTTTGAATTTCAGACAAAATTTGAATTTGAATTCAACTGGAATTTAAAAGAGAAAGGAGACAATTATGATCAGGAACATGTTTAGCAAAAAAATTAACTTAACCCCAGGGGTTACTGTAGCATCATTACACCGGGGTGTTACAACTCTCCTCCTCTAAAAGAAATTCTCGTCCCGAGAATTAAGAGGTAGAAGGGAAAAGATCGGGGTATTCAGCCCGGAGGTTATCTTCGCGTTCCCAAGTGGCTTCCTCTTTAGTATGATTCGACCATTGCACCTTGAGGAACTTAGTAACCTTCTGGCGGGTTCGACGTTCAGCTTCTTCAAGAATGCAGATCGGATGCTCCTTGTATGTGAGATCATCTTGAATTTCAATCAATTCCGGATCCACTTCACGTTCCGGATCCTTGAAGCATCGACGAAGTTGCGACACATGGAAGACGTCATGGACGTGAGAGAACTGAGGTGGCAACTCCAATTGATAAGCCACCAGTCCACGACGGGCGAGAATACGGAAGGGACCAATGTAGCGAGGAGCTAACTTTCCCTTGACTCCGAACCGATGAGTGCCTCTCAAAGGAGTGACACGCAGATAAGCTTGTTCACCAGGTTGATAAGTTGAACCCCAGTGTTTCCGGTCATAGTTGCTCTTCTGGCAGGATTGGGCCGCCTTGAGATTATCCCGGACAATGCGAACCTGCTCTTCAGCTTGTTGAATAATGTCTGGACCAATGAGTGCTCGTTCCCCAGTTTCGGACCAATTCAGAGGGGTTCGGCACTTACGTCCATAAAGCACTTCAAAGGGTGCCATCTTCAAGCTGGCTTGATAGCTGTTGTTATAAGAGAACTCCGCATAAGGGAGAGATTCTTCCCACTTCTTGCCGAAAGAAATAACACAAGCTCGAAGCATGTCTTCAAGAATTTGATTGACTCGCTCGACTTGGCCTTGGGATTGGGGATGATAAGCAGTGCTCCAGGTAATATGAGTTCCCATTGCCTCTTGGAAACTATCCCAGAACTTAGAAGTGAAAATACTGCCGCGGTCTGCACTGATCTCCTTTGGAATGCCGTGGAGTGACACAATTCGGGAGATATACAAGGTTGCCAATTGACTAGCAGTGATAGTCTCCTTGACTGGCAGAAAGTGAGCAACCTTCGAGAATTGGTCGATGACGACAAAGATAGCATCGTTACCTTTCTGAGACTTGGGAAGGCCAGTGACGAAGTCCATTTGGATCTTATCCCACTTCCATTCAAGAATCGGAAGCGGTTGTAGAAGTCCAGCCGGTTTTTGATGTTCTGCTTTGACGCGACGACAAACGTCACATTCTTCAATATATCGAGCAATGTCTTGCTTCATCTTAGACCACCAGTACTTCTGACGGATGTCAAGATACATCTTGGTACTTCCCGGATGAATAGAGAGAGGGGTGTCATGCGCTTCTTTCATCACCTTCTCTGTCATAAGCTCGAACCGGGGTACGACAATGCGATCTCTGAAGTATAAGGTTCCATCTTCACCAAGTGAGAAATCTCTGGATTTCTCTAAGGCAAGATCCCTTTTCATCAGATCAACATGAGCATCTTTGGCTTGAGCAGACTTGATTGCTTTCAGAAGAGTTGGTTCCAAAACAAGGTTATTCAGAGAACCCTGTGGAACTAGTTGAAGGTTCAGCTTGCATAGCTCTTCATAAAGGCGGGGTTGAGCTTTGTAGACCTGGTGATTATTGCAATAAGACTTTCGGCTTAGGGCATCGGCCATTACATTAGCCTTGCCAGGTGTATAAGATATACCGCAGTTGTAGTCAGCAATAGCTTCCATCCATCACTGCTGACGGAGGTTCAGATCTGGCTGAGTAAACAGGTACTTCAGACTCTGATGATCAGTGAAGATCTCACAACGATTACCGAGAAGGTATTGTCGCCATAGCTTCAATGCAAAGATAACCGCTGCAAGCTCAAGGTCATGAACCGGGTAGTTTTCTTCGTGAGGACGCACTTGACGGGAGGCATAGGCAATCACCCTGCGCTCTTGCATTAGAACACAGCCTAATCCTTGACGTGAAGCGTCACAATAGATGACAAAGTCCTTGCGAGAATCAGGGGGAGCAAGCACTGGGGCAGAAGTCAGTTTATCCTTGAGTGCCTGGAAACTTTCCTGACATTTGTCTGTCCAATCGAACTTAACGCCTTTGTGAAGCAGATTAGTCAGTGGCTTGGCGATCTTGGAGAAGTTCTCGACAAAGCGGCGACAATAGCTGGCCAGTCCGAGAAAGGTTCTGACTTGCTTGACAGTCTTTGGAGGGGTCCAGTCAAGAATAGCCTGAACGCGCTCTGGGTTGACGGCAATACCATCCTTGGAGATAACATGACCAAGGTAGGTGACTTCGGGTAACCAGAATTCACACTTGGAATACTTGGCATAAAGTTGATGCTCTCGAAGCTTCTCCAGAACAAGACGAAGATGTTCAGCATGTTCTTCTTTATTCTTCAAATATACCAGTATATCATCCAGATAGACTACGACGAACTTGTCGAGGTAATCCATGAATATATAGTTCATCAGACGAGAGAATGTAGCTGGAGCATTGGTTAAACCGAATGACATGACGGTGTACTCGTAAGAACCATAACGAGTCACAAATGCGGTCTTTGGAATATCCTCTTCACGAACACGGATCTGGTGGTAACCCAACCTCAAGTCGAGTTTAGAGAATATCGATGAACCAGCCAGTTGATCATACAGATCATTGATCCGAGGAAGGGGATATTTGTTTTGAATTGTAGCTTGGTTGATAGGACGATAGTCTTGGACCAAACGGTTCGTACCGTCCTTCTTCTTGACGAAGAGAGAAGGTGCTCCCCAAGCAGAGGAACTTGGACGAATGAAACCCTTGTGAAGAGATTTGTCGATTTCCTCCTTAAGCTCAAGGAGTTCATGAGGTGGCATCTTGTAGGGTCGTTTTGCAATAGGAATGGTGCCTGGTTTCAAGTCGATGACGAACTCGACAGCCCGGGCAGGGGGTATTCCTGGAAGTTCTTCTGGAAATACGTCTTGGAAGTTGCGAACGACTGGAATCTTTTCAATTCCCTCAAGAGGTGCCGCGTTCAACGCATTCAGAGCATAAAGTCGTGCTTCAGCGTTTTGAACAAGCTGAGCATGGTAGCTTACTATCTCATCGGAAGGATGTAGGAGGTGAACGACCTTGGTGGCGCAAACGATAGAGGCAGTATGCGCTTTCAACCATTCCATTCCCAGAATGAGGTCAATATTGGAAGAATCAAGAATAATGGGAGAAACACGAAATTCCAACCCTTCAATTTCAACGGGGACGTCGCGACCAATCATGGTAGTTCGACACTGACCCGCAGGGGTGCGTACCACTATCGGAGTGTTCATGGGCTCGCAACGGATGTCATGTGCGTAAGCAAAATTTTCTGACATGAAAGAGTGTGATGCTCCTGAATCGAATAAAACAGAAGCCGGCACTGAATTAACAAGAAGAGTACCCATCACAGTGGCAGGCTGGTCTTGAGCTTCATTCAGATCAACATGATTAGCCTGACCATGACCATAAGGTCTGGCATTATTGTTATGGGGCTGATTGTTACGGCCAGTTGAAGGTAGAGCCAGCTGGCTCTTTTTCTGAGTGCACTCTTTAGCAAGGTGGCCGGGGCGGCCACATCTGAAGCACAGACCATCATTGGGATCGGGAGCAGGAGCTTGGGATGGTACATCTCGAAGAGGCTGCCTCTCTGGTGGAGGAGGCAGACGAGGTGCAGCATAGGACTGTCTTGGTGTAGGTGCGGTTGGACGATACATGCTGTGGGGAATCCATATCCGACGCTTCTGCGCTGACGGGCCCGAAGATGGGCCAGCGTCACGGCTACGCCTGAGGGATCCCTGGTGTTCCTGAAGACCAGTCTCAACCTGAATAGCCTTGTTCACCAAGGTGGCGAAGTCGGCAAAGTCATGAACGAGCAGTGCTAGCTTGATATCAGGGTGAAGTCCATCACGAAACTTCTCTTGCTTACGAGCATCAGTTGCAATGTCTTCTTCAGCATAACGTGACAATTCCAAGAATTCCCGCTGATAAGCATCTACAGACTTGTTGCCTTGGGTGAGGTTACGGAACTCGCGCTTCTTCCTGTCCATGATTCCCTGAGGAATGAAGCGGGCACGGAAAGCGGCTTGGAAATCTGGCCAAGTGATGAGCGTTCCAGCAGGTAGGGTACGCCTGTGGCTGTCCCACCATTGAGCAGCAGGACCCTTCAGAAAGAAAGATGCGAAGGTGACATAGCTGGCAGGGGCAACACTAGCAGACTCCATTTCATATGTGATGTCACGGAGCCAGTCATCAGCATCAAGGGGCTGAGTTGAGCTGCGGTAGATTGATGGGTTGAGGCGCATGAAGTCCTGCAGAGTTACTCGGGTTGGATGTTGATTCATGTTCGGACGAGGAAACTGAGCCATCATTCCTTCCATGAATTGGCGATTCAACTCAAACTGTTGCATCATTCCAGCAAAGAATTCAGGCGGTGGTGGGTCGTTGGCACCACAGCCACGACCAGCGGGTCTAACCATCCTGCTAACATGTAACAGGGGTAGTTCAGCATTGAGCATTTGCAAAGATAAGGATCATTCATGATGAAAACATGCATAATGAAGGAGGTACGATGGATTCCACTCCGTAGTCAACACGACAGGGTGTGCACTACTCAAAAAGTTATTCTAAGGAATAACTATGGCTTCATCCAACTTCGGGGTGAATGTGGTCACGGGATCCTAATGTTAGTAAATTCATTTAACCCGAGTAGAAGAGAGTTCAGAGTCCCAGAGTATAGACGAGGAGTAAAAGATGCTAATACCACCCAATAGCAACGTGGGCCCGTAAGCCACACAACCAATGTTAGTAAAAGTTTTCAGTGACTAGACTCAACTTCGGCCAAGCAGTTGGAAAGGGGGCTACCTACAGGCAGTCGGCTCTGATACCAACTTGTGACGCCCTCGATTCAATCGTACACTAATCATACACGCAAATGTGTACGATCAAGATCAAGGACTCACGGGAAGATATCGCAACACAACTCTAGACACAAATTAAAATAATACAAGCTTTATATTACAAGCCAGGGGCCTCGAGGGCTCGAATACATCAGCTTGAATACAATCGAGTCAGCGGAAGCAACAATATCTGAGGACAGACATGAGATAAACAAGATCGCCTTAAGAAGGCTAGCACAAAAGCATCTACGATCGAAAAGGCAAGGCCTCCTGCCTGGGAGCCTCCTAACTACTCTTGGTCGTCGGCGTCCGTCACGTGGTAGTAGGCACCCTCGGGGTAGCAGCCGTCGTCAAAGGTGGCATCTGGCTCCTGGACTCCACCATCTGGTTGCAACAACCAGAAAGAAGAAAGAAGGGAAAAGGGGGGGAACAAAGCAACCGTGAGTACTCATCCAAAGTACTCGCAAGCAAGGATCTACACTACATATGCAACATTATCAAAGAGGGGTTGTATATGTGAACTGGGCTGCAGAAATGCCAGAATAGAGAGAAGGTCTAGTCCTATCGAAGACTAGCATCTTCTGGAAACCACCATCTTGCAGCAAACAAGAGGGAGTAGAGTAGCATAAAGTAAAGCGGTAGTAGTGTTATCAACCTCGGCCAGAGATCCTTTCTCGACTCCCTGCGAGAAAGCAATCCCAGAGCCATACTATCCAGTTATCATCACAATCAAATCCTCATCACCATCCAGTTCTCATCACAAGTATCCAGTTCTAGTTGTATCGATCGGGATACAACTCCAAGTGTCCGTTACCGTAGGACAGGCTATGCATAGATTAGTTCTTCCCTGCAGGGGTGCACCAACTTACCCACCACGCTCGATTGACTCCGGCCGGACACACTTTCCAGGGTCATGCCCGGCCTCGGCCAAACAATACGCCGCAACCCAACCTAGGCTTAATAGAGAGGCCAGCACGCCGGACTAAACCTATGCCCCCAGGGGTCATGGGCCATCTCCCCGGGAACTCCTGCACGTTGCGTGGGCGGCCGGTGAGCAGACCTAGCTACCTCCCTAAAAAGGCAGGAGCTTACCAGTCCAACCCGGCGCGCGCCGCTCCGTCGCTGACGTCTATTAAGCTTCGGCTGATGTACACGACGCAGAACGCCCATACTATGCCCACGTGATGGTTAGTGCTATCAGGCCAGAGGCCCCTCGGATCAAATATCCAAATCGTAGTGGATTAGGAACGCGCGGTAACAAGCAGAGCCTCACGAAAGAGGTGACCCCGTTGCCCCGTCTCGAGGACTTGCGGCAAGGGCTAAGAATGCCCGGCCACGCCTCGTAATTATCTCACGGGCACCTTCCAGGTCAACCCGTCTCCACATCACTTTCCAAGTAACAGTTGTAAAGTCCAAGTATCCGTGTGTCCAAACATCAAGAGGAAAACCCAAGGAATCACCCTCGGTGGGTTCCACTCAATGTAATCATCAAGGTGAACGTAGAGGAATCACCCTCGAGGTTCACACTTGAGGGGTTGCACGACAGAGTCGTAACGGAAGTGATTAAAGAGGAAATCACCCTCGATGACCACGGCCGAATAGCTACACTACAGGTTAACATCAGAAGTGCTGTAGAGGTCTCACCCTCGGCACTCGATAGTAACCCAGTAGTGTCGAGCAACTAAGGGGAAAATGATGTGCGGTGTCGGGGCCTGGTCTTCGATCCCGTTGATCGGGTCTTCTGATTATCCAGCGGGGCAGTCGGGACAAGGCGG
Source organism: Triticum dicoccoides (assembly GCF_002162155.2). Lineage (NCBI taxonomy): Eukaryota > Viridiplantae > Streptophyta > Magnoliopsida > Poales > Poaceae > Triticum > Triticum dicoccoides. The sequence goes on along the minus strand of NC_041386.1, from coordinate 684,754,076 downwards.
GGGTCACTGATGGATCACTAACCAACCTATACTAAGCAGTTTAGGATAAGCCGGTAAGGTAACAATAAGCAGGTTACAAAAGGAGGCTATGCATCAGAATAGGAGCAAACAATAACAATAGCAAAATCTAATGCAAGCATGAGAGAATGGAATGGGCGATATCGGGATGATCAAAGGGGGGGCTTGCCTGGTTGATCTGGCAAGAAGGGGTCGTTGTTGACGACGTAGTCGGTCACCGGGGCATCAGCGGCCTCGGGGTCTACCGGAGAGAAGAGGGGGAAGAAACAGTAAATACTTAGTAAACAGAGGTAACACTAAGCATGACATGACGATACGTAGCGCTAAGCGTGCTCTAACGCGGTCCTAGACGTTATAGGTGAAGGGGGAAATCAACCGGGAAGGTGTTCCCGGTTCCGGACCTGTGTCAGACAGATGACCGGAGGGGGAAAGTTCCATGTTCAGCATGCTAGGGGCATGTGACAGATGAACGGACCGCGTATTCGGATTCGTTGGATTTTTCTGAGCAACTTTCATATAGAAAACATTTTCATCGGAGTTACGGTTTAAAAGTTACGGATTTTCAAAGTTTAAACCAATTTCTGAATTATTTTAAAAGCAGAAAAGGTTTATTGCGCCAGTAGTGACGTCAGCATTGCGTCAGCTCTGCTGACCAGTCAAACTAACAGGTGGGACCCACCTGTCAGCCTCTCTGTCTAACAGAGGCTTAACTAAGCTAACAGGGTTAGTTAGGGGGCGTGGGCCCCAGCAGTCAGTGACTGGTTAGGTTAACTAATTAGTTTTATTTATAAAACCGGTTTAGTTAATCTAATTACGTGGTGGGGCCCGCACGTCAGTGTCACAGAGAAGCCCAGTCAGCATGTTGACTGGTCAAACCAGTCAACAGGGTCCCGTGGGGCCCAGCGTCAGCGACTCAGGTGATGGGGCCCACGCATCCATGTTGGTGGCTGCGCCGGGGAGGGCTCCGGCGACCAAGGCGACGGCGGCGTCTCGCCGGAGTTGGCCGGAGCCGCGCTACAGGGGGCCTCCGGACCTACGGCTTGGACCTAAGGGCGCGGCCCGGCACCGCGCACACGATGGTGACGATGACTGGCGTCGGGGACGACCGGAGCATCGCCGGCGACGGAAAAGGCGGCGACGACCTTCGGGCGTGTGATGGCGAAGGCGAAGCAGCGTGCTACAGAACGAAAGGAAGGGATGGGGAGGATCCCCGTGGTGCGGCGAGTCCAACGGGCTTGAGCCCGTGACCAAAAGGTCACCGGAGTCTCGCCGGCGACGAGCTCCGCGGCGCTGCGTTCGGGCGCACGTGGGGAAGCAGCTAGGGGGCGCGCCAAGTAGGCAAGGAGAGGGAGAAGGTAGGAGAGCTCACCGAGCGGCACGCCGATGGCCCTTGGTAGGTTAGGAGCGCAGGGGAAGCCGGAATTCGAGGGATCTCGCCGGCGACGAGGGCGGAAGGGGACGAGCTCGTGCGACGTCAGCGATGCTTCCCAGCTCCACCTGGGGGCACCAGACGACGGAGTCGACCCCGGCGGAGCTTCACGACAAGACGGCGGAGCGAGGCGGTGGCTGTGGCCGCGGTGACGACGGAGAACGGCGGCGAGCGCGCTCGGGAGAGGCGGGCGAGCGAGACA
>NC_041386.1:684749021-684751792 GCF_002162155.2 Triticum dicoccoides | reverse complement strand
TGGGCCTGTCTCTGCGGCCTTAGGCCCAGAGGCAGGGGGGGCAGGAGGCTGTGGGTCGCCGAGGCCCAAGGGGAGGCCAGGGCTCTCCCACCCCCTCTTCTTTTCCTTTTTTTTAAAACAGCTTTTGCATTTCCTTTTCTTTTTCTTTTAGCCAATAAAGACTTTGCAAAAGATTATGCCATTGGACAAAATAATCTCAAAGAATTATTAGGCACTGCCCAAAAAAAAGATTGTGAGGCTTTTAGAAAATACTTTGCCATTTTCATAAATTAAAAAGGCATTTAATTTATTTCTTAGGCCACTGTTTGAAGTAGCTTAGGCCACTCAAACCTTTTTGCAAAAAGTTGGTTCACCACCAATATTAGTTGTGGATTATTCTGCACATGATGAACATTTTTGTTTTCATGTCTGAGCATTTTGAATTTCAGACAAAATTTGAATTTGAATTCAACTGGAATTTAAAAGAGAAAGGAGACAATTATGATCAGGAACATGTTTAGCAAAAAAATTAACTTAACCCCAGGGGTTACTGTAGCATCATTACACCGGGGTGTTACAATATGCATGGGTATATGTGTAAGGAGGCCATATCAATGGACTGAACTGCAGAATGCCAGAATAAGAGGGGGATAGCTAATCCTGTCGAAGACTACGCTTCTGGCAGCCTCCGTCTTGCAGCATGTAGATGAGAGTAGATTTAAGTCCTCCAAGTAGCATCTCCAAGTAGCATCTCCAGTAGCATCGCATAGCATAATCCTACCCGGTGATCCTCTCCTCGTCGCCCTGTAGAAAAGCGATCACCGGGTTGTCTGTGGAACTTGGAAGGGTGTGTTTTATTAAGTATCCGGTTCTAGTTGTCATAAGGTCAAGGTACAACTCCAAGTCGTCCTGTTACCGAAGATCACGGCTATTCGAATAGATTAACTTCCCTGCAGGGGTGCACCACATAACCCAACACGCTTGATCCCATTTGGCCGGACACACTTCCCTGGGTCATGCCCGGCCGCGGAAGATCAACACGTCGCAGCCCCACCTAGGCACAACAGAGAGGCCAGCACGCCGGTCTAAACCTAAGCGCACAGTGGTCTGGGCCCATCGCCCATAGCACACCTGCACGTTGCGAGGGCGGCCGAAAGCAGACCTAGCCTAGTGGCGTTCCAGTCCAATTCGGCGCGCGCCGCTCCGTCGCTGACGTTTGAAGTGCTTCGGCTGATACCACGACGTCGGGATACCCATAACTACTCCCACGTAGATGGTTAGTGGGTATAGGCTCGTAGCCGACTCAGATCAAATACCAAGATCTCGTTAAGCGTGTTAAGTATCCGCGAACGCCGAACAGGGCCAGGCCCACCTGTCTCCTAGGTGGTCTCAACCTGCCCTGTCGCTCCACCACAAAGTAACAGTCGGGGGCCGTCGGGAACTCAGGCCCACCACTACCTGGATGGAGCCACCTGCCCCTTCAGCCCCCATCTCCAAACAGTATCACCAGTAATGTAACAGTGTAAAGTATATAGTATATGTCCGTGATCACCTCCCGATGTGATCACAGCCCAGTAGTATAGCATGGCAGACGGACAAGAGTGTAGGGCCACTGATGGAACACTAGCATCCTATACTAAGCATTTAGGATTGCGGGTAAGGTATCAATGACTGTAGCAGCAATGACAGGCTATGCATCAGAATAGGATTAACGAAAAGCAGTAACATGCTACACTACTCTAATGCAAGCAGTATAGAGAAGAGTAGGCGATATCTGGTGATCAAAGGGGGGGCTTGCCTGGTTGCTCTGGCAAGAGAGAGGGGTCGTCGGTGATGTAGTCGACCACAGGGGCATCAGCATCGTCACGGGGTCTACCGGAGAGAAGAGGGGGGAAGAAACAGTAAATACATAGCAAGCAAGTGCATAACAGGACAACAAGCAGAGCTAGACGTGTTCTAACGCGGTAGTAGGTGATACCGATGAAGGGGGAAAGCATCCGGGAAAGTATCCCCGGAGTTTCGCGTTTTTGGACGGATGAACCGGAGGGGAAAAGTTGCGTGTTTGCTATGCTAGGTATGGGTGGCGGACGAACGGGCCGCGTATTCGGATTCGTCTCGTCGTTCTGAGCAACTTTCATGTTGAAAATATTTTAATCCGAGTTACGGATTAAAAGATATGATTTTCTAAAGCTTTTATTAATTTCTGGAATTTAATTAATTAATTAATTAATTCGAAAATGATTTAATGACATCAGCATGATGTCATGCTGGCATCAGCAGTCAACAGAGTTGACTTGGTCAACCTGACCAGCGGGTCCCACTGGTCAGTGACACATTTTAATTAAACAGTTTAATTAATCTAAACAAAATTAATTAGTGGGTGGGCCCCACTGTCATACTAATTAGTTAGCTAATTAACAGTAGTTAATTAGGTTAACTAATCATTAGGTTAATTAATCTTATTTGGTTAATTTAATCAGAATTAATTAGGTTAATTAATTGGTTAATTAATTAATTAATTATTTTCATTATTTATCTACTTATTTATTTATTTAATTCTTTTTTTTCTTCTTCTTTTTTTTAACAGAAACGTTCTGGGGGGGTGTGCCCCACTTGTCATAGGGCCAAGGCCCTTAACGGGCATACGGGCGCTGGGTGCTGGGTCACGGGCGTGCGGTTTTCGCCCGAACGGCGAGCGGTGCGGGGCTAGCGGCAGGGAGGCGGCGACGGGCAGCAGTGGAGGCAGGGCGGCGCTAAGCAGCGACGGTGGCGGCAGGTGCAGCGGCAGGAGC
>NC_041386.1:684741261-684746202 GCF_002162155.2 Triticum dicoccoides | reverse complement strand
GGTAGAATATAACATAAGTTGGATAGCAAGGAACTCAAGGTACAACACAATACAGGAACAAGTTTTGTGTTGGAGGGAATGCAATAATGTTGTCGCTGATAACACCAATCATCAAGGGCAAGGATGGTATTTCTCATCATGATTTCAATAGATCTCTTGGAAGAGCTCAGAATGTTGATGATATTCACGACACATTTGTCGCGAGAGTTCATGAAGATGTAATCGATCGGTGATGACATCAAGTCAAAGTAATGATAAAGTGAAAGGTTATTGGAACCAAGGGTACGACACAAACTCGAAACCAAGCTTGTTGTTCAAGGCGAAATGATATGACGATGATGATCGACGTAAGGTTAGTTCATCGTCGAAAATTGTGCTCCGGGAAGAAGGACCGGGTAGCACAGTTAAAATTAGCTCGATAATGATATAGCCGATCAGGCTAGGAATGACTTGAAGGATTAATAAATTTGTAAGCAGTGATGGGTTCAAATACTTGTTGAATCGCAATGCGAACTCGATTCATTTATCGGTGTCCTTGAGTGTATAATAACTCAGAGCCCATGAAAAATTGGAATCAGTGGAAAGGTAGCACTTGATGAAGAATTCATAAGAAGTTATGCAGTTCCATGATAATCTTGAGATACCAGGGGGTAATACTCGACACAAGATCAAAGTAAAGATTGGACGGGTGTATTAATCCATAGAAGACAATTGTTTTAACTTGTCCGAGAAATGGAATCAAGGAAGAACAATCATGGTCGGAACCACGGTTGCAAGGTATCAATTCACAGATACCATATGTTTGCTATCAAGGAAATAGTTATTATTACAAGAAGCTTCCATGATAGGATATACATCGCGTCCATGGGCATGAACACAAAGTTCAAGGTCGACTCCCACTTCCTCAATGCATAATCTTCCATTCACCTCTCGTATTTCGAAGATGACATTAGTTGTTGAAAGTTTTACCTGGTGCAATACTAGATAAGTATGACTCGTGAAAACTTTCGGGTTCACACGGTTTAGAGAAGGCATATGTTCAACCCATAGGGGCTTCTTAGAAACATATACCACAAGTTTCCAGAGTAAATAACACAAGCCCGAAAGCAGAGCATGGTTGGCCAAGCAGAGGATACAACTTAACAAGGGCATCATGTATAAGGGGAAGAACTCACAAAGTGTTCAAATGTGAAGGACACTGTCGGATAACAATCCAACAAAGGACTTGATAGTCCACAAAGGATCTGATATGAGTATCGGCACTCAACCAGAAGAGGAAGGAATGCAAATGCAACAGGTTATGGAATCATCTGAATAATTCAAAGCTTAAATAAAAAGGAATTATGATTTCCAAAACAAAGGATCAGAAGCAGACGTTCTGATCAAGGATGGATCAATTGAATATACCAGAGGCACAATCGACGACAGATAGTTTGGTCGAGAACCAGCTCATGTTTGAAAGATGTCTGAGCCGGAGAGATAATTTAAAAGGATCAACTGATGATTACGTGCATTCGCAACATATTGAGTCAACAGACTCAAAATGATAATGACAAGGAATGTCAATAAGATTTATATACTTATGGGATTAATCATAATGAAAGTAAACAAGAAATTCCAAGAGCAATAGGCTGCTCGGGATTTTCGGAAGATCGAATGGCATTTCGAAGACTTTTGTGAAATACATGAATCAACTGGGGATGAGCGGATACTCGATAAGTGCGAGAAATTATCCGTATGGGTATTCAGGTGGTAAGGAACTGCAAGGCAATAGGCGTAAGTATTCTAAGAACAACAACGAGTATTTCGGGGCGTCTTGTAATAAAAAGAACAACTGGGGACTAAGTAAGAACGGTGTATGAATTTATCCATAGGGATATTTCGGTGGTAGTGAATTGCAAAAGCAATGGGCAGTCCTGAAGGAGTATCGAAAAGTAACTTTGAAATCTTCATGTGCAGTCGGCGATCATCTAGACTGAAGGGGCTCTCCGGGAGAAAGCGTTTTCGAGAACCTAAAGTTAGATTTTCGAAAATCATTTAACCCGACTAGAAGAGAGATCAGAGTCCCAGAGTATAGACGAGGAGTAAAAGATCCTAATACCACCCAATGGCGACGTGGGCCCGTAAGGCACACAGCCAAGTTAGTAAAAGTTTTGCAAATGCTAGACTCGACTTCGGCCAAGGAGTTGGAAGGGGAATTCCTACAGGCAGTCGGCTCTGATACCAACTTGTGACGCCCCCGATTCAATCGTACACTAATCATGCACGCAAATGTGTACGATCAAGATCAGGGACTCACGGGAAGATATCACAACACAACTCTACAAATAAAATAAGTCATACAAGCATCATAATACAAGCCAGGGGCCTCGAGGGCTCGAATACAAGTGCTCGATCATAGACGAGTCAGCGGAAGCAACAATATCTGAGTACAGACATAAGTTAAACAAGTTTGCCTTAAGAAGGCTAGCACAAACTGGGATACAGATCGAAAGAGGCGCAGGCCTCCTGCCTGGGATCCTCCTGACTACTCCTGGTCGTCGTCAGCGGGCTGCACGTAGTAGTAGGCACCTCCGGTGTAGTAGGGGTCGTCATCGACGGTGGCGTCTGGCTCTTGGACTCCAGCATCTGGTTGCGACAACCAGAAAGAAAGGAAAGGGGAAAAAAGTGGGGAGAAAGCAACCGTGAGTACTCATCCAAAGTACTCGCAAGCAAGGAACTACACTACATATGCATGGGTATATGTGTAAGGAGGCCATATCAGTGGACTGAACTGCAGAATGCCAGAATAAGAGGGGGATAGCTAATCCTGTCGAAGACTACGCTTCTGGCAGCCTCCGTCTTGCAGCATGTAGATGAGAGTAGATTTAAGTCCTCCAAGTAGCATCTCCAAGTAGCATCTCCAGTAGCATCGCATAGCATAATCCTACCCGGCGATCCTCTCCTCGTCGCCCTGTAGAAAAGCGATCACCGGGTTGTCTGTGGAACTTGGAAGGGTGTGTTTTATTAAGTATCCGGTTCTAGTTGTCATAAGGTCAAGGTACAACTCCAAGTCGTCCTGTTACCGAAGATCACGGCTATTCGAATAGATTAACTTCCCTGTAGGGGTGCACCACATAACCCAACACGCTTGATCCCATTTGGCCGGACACACTTCCCTGGGTCATGCCCGGCCGCGGAAGATCAACACGTCGCAGCCCCACCTAGGCACAACAGAGAGGCCAGCACGCCGGTCTAAACCTAAGCGCACAGGGGTCTGGGCCCATCGCCCATAGCACACCTGCACGTTGCGAGGGCGGCCGAAAGCAGACCTAGCCTAGTGGTGTTCCAGTCCAATTCGACGCGCGCCGCTCCGTCGCTGACGTCTGAAGTGCTTCGGCTGATACCACGACGTCGGGATACCCATAACTACTCCCACGTAGATGGTTAGTGCGTATAGGCTCGTAGCCGACTCAGATCAAATACCAAGATCTCGTTAAGCGTGTTAAGTATCCGCGAATGCCGAACAGGGCCAGGCCCACCTGTCTCCTAGGTGGTCTCAACCTGCCCTGTCGCTCCGCCACAAAGTAACAGTCAGGGGCCGTCGGGAACTCAGGCCCACCACTACCTGGATGGAGCCACCTGCCCCTTCAGCCCCCATCTCCAAACAGTATCACCAGTAATGTAACAGTGTAGAGTATATAGTATATGTCCGTGATCACCTCCCGATGTGATCACAGCCCAGTAGTATAGCATGGCAGACGGACAAGAGTGTAGGGCCACTGATGGAACACTAGCATCCTATACTAAGCATTTAGGATTGCGGGTAAGGTATCAATGACTGTAGCAGCAATGACAGGCTATGCATCAGAATAGGATTAACGGAAAGCAGTAACATGCTACACTACTCTAATGCAAGCAGTATAGAGAAGAGTAGGCGATATCTGGTGATCAAAGGGGGGGCTTGCCTGGTTGCTCTGGCAAGAGAGAGGGGTCGTCGGTGATGTAGTCGACCACAGGGGCATCAGCATCGTCACGGGGTCTACCGGAGAGAAGAGGGGGGAAGAAACAGTAAATACATAGCAAGCAAGTGCATAACAGGACAACAAGCAGAGCTAGACGTGTTCTAACGCGGTAGTAGGTGATACCGATGAAGGGGGAAAGCATCCGGGAAAGTATCCCCGGAGTTTCGCGTTTTTGGACGGATGAACCGGAGGGGAAAAGTTGCGTGTTTGCTATGCTAGGGATGGGTGGCGGACGAACGGGCTGCGTATTCGGATTCGTCTCGTCGTTCTAAGCAACTTTCATGTCGAAAATATTTTAATCCGAGTTACGGATTAAAAGATATGATTTTCTAAAGCTTTTATTAATTTCCGGAATTTAATTAATTAATTAATTAATTCGAAAATGATTTAATGACATCAGCATGATGTCATGCTGGCATCAGCAGTCAACAGAGTTGACTTGGTCAACCTGACCAGCGGGTCCCACTGGTCAGTGACACATTTTAATTAAACAGTTTAATTAATCTAAACAAAATTAATTAGTGGGTGGGCCCCACTGTCATACTAATTAGTTAGCTAATTAACAGTAGTTAATTAGGTTAACTAATCATTAGGTTAATTAATCTTATTTGGTTAATTTAATCAGAATTAATTAGGTTAATTAATTGGTTAATTAATTAATTAATTATTTTCATTATTTATCTACTTATTTATTTATTTAATTCTTTTTTTTCTTCTTCTTTTTTTTAACAGAAACGTTCTGGGGGGGTGTGCCCCACTTGTCATAGGGCCAAGGCCCTTAACGGGCATACGGGCGCTGGGTGCTGGGTCACGGGCGTGCGGTTTTCGCCCGAACGGCGAGCGGTGCGGGGCTAGCGGCAGGGAGGCGGCGACGGGCAGCAGTGGAGGCAGGGCGGCGCTAAGCAGCGACGGTGGCGGCAGGTGCAGCGGCAGGAGC
>NC_041386.1:684731558-684740603 GCF_002162155.2 Triticum dicoccoides | reverse complement strand
GAAGTGGCTGTTCGGTTAGGGTTAGGGGAAGTGGGGGGAGAGGGTAAGGGAGTGGGGGCGCGGCCGGTTGGGCCAGGTGGGCCGGCCTGAGGAGGTGGGCTGCCTGGTCCAGTGGGTGGGGGGTTCTCTCCTCTTTTTTTTTTGTTTTGGTTTTGCATTTTCTTTTCTTTTATCTATTTACTTTTCTGTTTTTAAATCATGTTAAGTTATTTAGGCATTTTATAAAAATGTGTTTACTACACCATAATTACCCTTGTAATATTCAGCACCGCCCGAATATTTTTGTTTCAACTTTTGAAAACTTTTGTTGTTTGACCTACTTTGAATTTAAATATTGAAACGGTTTCGAATCATCGCGAGGTTAGCAACAGTAACCGAGGTGACGTGGCAGGATTAGCATGGGATTACTGTAGCATGATTTTCCGGGCGTCACAGGTAAATAATTACAGGGAACCACAAACTAGTGAGCTCCAGGCCCAAGTAGTACCCATACACATGGATGTATTAGTATCGCAGAGAACATTTGCACGCAAGAGATCAGATTATTTTTGTAGAGAAATGCAAGACTAGTTAATGGAAGAAGTCGTTTCTACAGAAAAATATACATGCTCGGCAGTACTGATGTTGTAGATATATTGAATCAATAATATAAAAGTTTCACTGTTGATGTTATACGGACAAAGATTCATGGCTGACTGGTGGCCCAGTAGTTAAGATAGTGAATCGATACCATTAAAGTATTAGTGTTGATGTTGTACAGATTAATAACAGATTCCACACACAAATATATAAAAGGTTCAGAGCAATTCCACACTACTTCATTACACTCTAGCCAAACGAGACATCTTTCTGAACTTATCTACACCTGAGCTTCTGTACATAGGCTACACAATCAACTTGCCATGTAATATAAACATATAAAGTTCAAGTCAGATTTGATATTATGTAGCTATGCAGCTAAAGAGCAGCTGCAATAACAAATGTTCAGGATATAAAATGTTAATCCTTCCAACAGGCAGTATATTCCAAGGTACTGATATTATGTGGACACTAAAATTTTAAAATACTAATTCTTCAAACGAGAAGTATATGTCAAGGACCGGACTACAAAGCCAAATTCATCATGATAGCAGAGGTAAACATTACAGGGGAAACACAAACTAGTGAGCTATAGGCCCAATGAACTACACATACACGTGGATGTATTATTATCTCACAGAGTACATTTGCACGCAAGAGATAATCTTTTTTTATAAAAATGCAAGACTGTAGTTAATGGAAGGCAAGTCATTTACCCAATGCCAGCAAGTGTTGCGTTACAAAGATTTCAGATTTCTACGTACAAAAATGCAAGCTCGGCAGTGTGCACCGTGAAAACTGTATGCTGCTGCTACATTTAACTATGCGCAGAACTCAACCCATAAATTATTACTTGAGCACTAATTGTTATTTTTATTTGAAAATATTCTAATATGTTGAGCACAGTCACGCACCCATATCCAGTCATCCACACTAGCTACGCAATATCAACAATATCAACAAATCCACACAGCGGAAGCACCAACGCAAGAGATGACTGGTACTTGGGCAGCAAGCATGTATCAGCAACAAATCTATAGAGAGGAAGAGGGAGGGAGCGAGCAGGGGAAGAACAACCTGGGGGCGAGAAGCTCGCCATGGAGTGGCTAGGCGGCGAGGTCAGGGAAGAAAATCTCCCAACCTCCGTCCGGCCATGGTATTGAGTGCCTCACCTGCGACCAACCAAAGCAGTAGGAAAACACATCAGCCATGGAGATCCATCCAGAGATTTAGGGGTGGGATTGGGAACCGAGAGGCAGTACCGTCCGGGGTTAGCGCCATGGACCACACGGAAAAGGAAGGGGAGGCCAACCTTGGCGCAGAACAAGCGAAGAAGGAGCCGACCTCTGGCGCTGCTCGGCGGATCTGGAAGAAGCGCCGCCAAATCGAGAAGCGCCTCGGCCTGCTCGTTCTGGGGGCCGCCTAGTTTAAGGAGAGAAGGTGAGAGCAGGGGATGGGGGAGAGGGTGGGGGCGGTGGCAGTTAGGGAGAGGGGCACCGAGGTTGCCAGTGGTGGCGGCGGATGAGGGAGAGGGAGATGGATAGGATTGAATTGGGGGATGGAGGATTGAGAAGAAGATGAGGAGCAGCGATGGTGGAGGCGGTCAACCACCGTTGGGCCATGTGCCTGCCGTGCGATCTGAGGGAGTGGATGGTTGTGATGCGCGATCCGCGAGAAGGGCGGACTGACCAATAAGGATTCAGCATACGCATCACATCGGATACATGCCACATCAGCATCAGCCATCGGTGACGGTCCGGCTTAGGTCCACATGGTCTGTCCATGACAGTTTCCATGACAGTCTTTCATTGTCCGTCATAATGAGGCATCATTTCAGTGGTCATTTGCATCTTGTTGATCCGTGAAGATTTCTGTGACGACCAGGAGGGGCCGGCGTTGTATCTGTGATGGTTTTCAAGAACGTCACCAGAAATCCGTCATGGATTAACATATTTCTTGTAGTGGTCACTGTAGGCAACAAGGTCGGCCGAGGGCGAGGCCGTCAACGTAAGACCCAAAGCCGGGGTTCCGCGGATGTACCGAAGAATCTGCTTCTCAAGGTGCCAGTGAGTGTCGCGAGGGGCGTGCATGTGGAGACACACCTGCTGGATTGCGTACTCCAGGTCCGGCTGAGTGAGCGTCAAGTTCTGAAGGGCGCCGACGATGGAGCGGTAGAATGTCGCATCCGGCGCGGGTGAGCCGTCAAGTGCAGAAACCTTGGCCTTCGTGTCGATAGGCGTGGGGACAGGCTTGCAGTTAAGCATGCCTGCCCGCTCAAGAAGGTCCTGCGCATACTGCTGCTGGTGAAGAAAGAACCCGTCGGCGCGTCGTACCACCTCAATACCGAGGGAGTAGTGCAACGGGCCGAGGTCCTTAATGGCGAACTCGGCGCTGAGGCGAGCAGTATGCTGGCAAGGAAGCCATCAAGATGATGTTGTCGACGTAGAGGAGAAGGTAAGCGGTCGCCGGAGCCTAGTGGAAGACAAACAGCGAGGCGTCGGAGCAAGTAGCTCGGAAACCAAGCTGTTGCAGGAAGCTGGCGATCCGCTGGTACCAGGCTCGAGGGGCCTGCTTCAACCCGTATAAAGAGCGGGAGAGCAAGCACACGTGGTCAGGATGAGCCGCGTCGACGGAGCTAGTGGGCTGCTGACAGAAGACCTGCTCCGAGAGATGGTCATGCAAGAATACATTCGACACATCCATCTGATGCACCGGCCAGGCGCGAGAGACAGCGAGCTGAAGGACCGCGCGAATCGTGCCCGGTTTGACAACCGGGGTGAAGGTGTCGGTGAAGTCGACTCCAGCATGCTGCCGGAACCCGCGTACTACCCACCGAGCCTTATCGCGCTCGAGAGACTCGTCAGGACGAGTCTTATGCCGGAAGACCCATTTGCCAGTGATGACGTTGGCATGGGGGGGCCGCGGGACAAGCTGCCAGGTGCGGTTACGCAGCAGCGCGTCGAACTCCTCGTGCATCACAGCGAGCCAATGCGGATCGCGAAGAGCGGCTCGAGCTGACGACAGGAGGGGTGACGGTGCAGACGTCGAGGCAGCGAGGAGGTACTCATCCGCGGAATAGCGTGTGCTGGGTTGGTGAATGCCGGCGCGAGGATGGGTGACCATGCGGGTGTCTGGGGCGGCCGGTGGGGCCGACCGGGGGGCGGAGGAGAAGCCGGCGAGGCCGATGATGCAGCCGGCGGGGCCGACGGGGCCGGCGACGAGGCCGGCGAGGCCGGCGAGGGGAACCTACCGAGGGCAAGGTCGACGAAGAGGCCATCGGGATCACCGGTGAAGCCGTCGAGGAGCCCGAGTCAGGCACATGGGATGCGCTCGCTGACCGGGCTATGGACTCAACGGGAGTGAGGGGCGCCGTGGCCGCCGGCGAGGATGCAGTCGGGCCGGTGGGAGAGCCTGAAGCGGCGGGTGAAGGGCCCGGGTCCAACGCCACGGATCCAGACGGGTACCCAGGCGCTGCGGGGGCGCCGAAGCTAGGGGAGGCCAACGCGCTGCAGGGGCCCGAAGCCGGGAGGGGGCCCGAGCGCAAGTGAGCGGCCTCCTCGAGGGGGGCCAAGAGGCGCGGGGGACGATGGCGAGTCGACCGGCGGCAGAAACTGGTCAAAGAGAAAAGACCTCTCGTCAAAGTAAATGTGTCGTGAAGTGAAAAATCGGTGGGAAACCAGATCATAGCAACGATAACCTTTGGTGTTTGGTGGGAATCCTAGAAAGATGCATGCCCCGGAGCAAGGTGCGAGTTTATGAGGGGTAGTGGAGGCAATACTAGGATAACAGAGACACCCAAAAACACGAAGGTCGTCATAGGAGGGAGGGCTACCAAAGAGGAGATGATGTGGTGCAAAGTTCCCACAAGCACGACCCAGACGAATGTTGATGAGGAGAGAGGCGGTGGAGAGGGCGTCCGGCTGAAACCAGGGCGGGACGTTAGCGTGGAAGAGAAGACTGCGCACATAATCATTGAGGGTGCGAAGGATCCGTTTGGCGTGACCATTTTGTTGCAAGGTATACGAGCAAGTGAGACCAAGAATCGAGCCATGTGTGGCAAGAAGCGTGCGAACCCCGACGTTGTCGAACTCCTTCCCGTTGTCAGTCTGCAAGGCATGAATGGGACGCCCAAACTGCGTAGCGACATACGGGAAAAGGTAGTGAGAACGGAGAGTGCATCAGATTTTATCCACAACGGGAAGGTCCACACATAGTGCGATAAATCATCAAGTATGACAAGATAGTATAAAAACCCCGTATTACTGGCAACAGGAGATATCCATAAGTCACTATGAATCAACTCAAATGGATACGACGCCACCGATGAGGATGCACTAAACGGAAGACGGACGTGCTTGCCGACACGACAAGCATGACAGGTATGATCATCGGTTTTATTACACGTGAATGAAAAGTCCTAAGAATATGATGAAGGGTGGCCGGGTTCGGATGTCCCAGCTGAGCATGCCAAGGGTCCACCATGGCGGAGAGAGCGGCTGGAGCGGATGTGGAGGTGTTGTTGGAGTGAAGCGGGTAGAGGCTGTCCGGACTGTCACATCGGTGGAGTACAATCTGGGTATGGGCATCCTTGACAGAAAAACCCACTTTGTCAAATTCAACAGTTATAGGATTTTCACGTGCAAGAGAACGAACGAAAACAAGATTGGTGACTAACTCAGGTGAAACTAAGACATTAGACATATGTATAGGCATGGAGTTAGACAGAAAAGAACCATGACCGACATGAGTAATGGGAAGGGAGGAACCATCCCCAACAGTGATATGACATGCGGTAGAAACTGGATATGCGGAGTTGAGGTTACCAGGGTTGGAAGTCATGTGGGCGGTAGCCCCGATGTCCATATACCAGTCGCCGCCTCCGGTGTATGTGTTGGGCATAGGAGCGGAGTGAAGCGCCGCGAGGAGCGCCGGATCCTAGGGAGCCGGCAGGAGTGCGGCAGCCGCGGCAGGGTAGGCGGGCATGGTCGCGGGGTAGCTGCCCCGGGCAGCGTACGCAGGCGCGGTGGCTGGGTAGCCGCCGGGGGCATCGAACATCGCCTGATGGGCGCTAGGGCGGGGACCGAGGATCCTGGCCGAGACGGGGGCCCACGGCACAGGCATCGTGTACGCATAGACCACCCCCGTGGGAGGAGTGGCGCGGGAGGTGCCCGCGGCAAGCGCCATGTGCGTGGCCCGGGACTTCACCATCTTCATCCTCCTCTCCTCCAACCGAAGATAGGCCACAACCGGAGGAAAGGTCGGGTCCGGAAGGAACGTGAGGTTGGAGGCCGCGTTGCTGAACTCTTCGTTTAGGTCAGCTGTGAGTGTGCTAAGGAGAAGATCGTCCGAGACCCGCTCCCCGAGGTCGCAAAGCTCGTTGGCAAGTTTCTTAAGGCACATACAATAATCGTCGATAGACGAGTCAAGTTGATGGCAGCCAAAAAATTAATGCTGAAGGAACACGCGGCACTGGAGGGTATTGTCAAGGAAGAGCCCGTTCAGCTTCGCCCACACCGTCTGCGCGTCATCACTGTCGCAAGCGATGGTGTGGAAAATGTCCTTGGAGATGGTTTGGTACAGCCAGCGGGTGATGGTGGCGTCGATGGTCAGCCAGTCGTCATCCGCGAACATGAGGTCAGAGTCGACGGAGCCATCAACTTAATCGATGAGGTGGTACTCGCGGAAGACGAGGGAGAAGTAGGTCTTCTAGGCGTAGTAGGTGGAGGTGGCTAGTCGAGGATGATGGGCACGCGGGCGAAGATGTCGAGGTCATGAACTACTTCCACCGGGGGAGGAGCCGAACCTTCGAAGGAGTTCGAGGGGAGGGACCGGGCGGCGTGGGGTGAGGCCATCGGTGGGGAGGCACGGCGGCTGAAGGGGGGCGGCGGTGCGGGTAGGTTGGGGTGGTGGTGGCTCGGGTGGAGGGGGCTGGCGTGGCGTCCGAAGGGTGATGGCCTGGTTGGACGCGATCGGGAGGGAGGGGAGGGAGGCGGGTGGCGATCGGGAAGGAGAGGAGTGGAGGGAGGTGCGTGCAGCGGCGAGGAGTGGCGACGGTGCGGAGAGGTGGCAACGGCGGCAACAGCGGGGGGCTGCGGCGACGGCTAGGGTAGGGTAGGAGCGGAAGCTAGGTTAGGATCAGGAATGAAACTGATACCATGTCGAAGGCAATGCAACTCTCAATGTATTGATCGGGTGCACGGTGCACATATATAAGTATAAGGGCAGCCCTCAGCCTCATCTATACAAGGAAACTAGAGGCGGGGCCGGTAGGAGATTATCTTAACAAATACATGCACATAATAAGTTCAACATCCTGCTTTGAGCAACTATGCATTTTTTCGACAAAGGATGAGTTCACCACATAGGCTACGAGGAATGGGGTCGTGGATAGCGGGGACAGCGGTGGCGGCCGCGGCGGCGGGGCGAGCCGAAGAAGAAAAGGGATATGGGATCTGGTAAGGGGACGGCTGGAAGTTAGGATTATGAACGGGACTCGTGATTTGTTGTTGGGGATAATTGGCCTACGTGCTTTGAAAATCGGTTTTTCCAGGTATTGTCACCTGGAGTAGTGTTGGGGAACGTAGTAATTTCAAAAAATTTCCTACGCACACGCAAGATCATGGTGATGCATAGCAATGAGAGGGAAGAGTGTTGTCCACGTACCATCGTAGACCGAAAGCGGAAGCGTTAGCACAACGCGGTTGATGTAATCGTATGTGTTCACGATCTGACCGATCAAGTACCGAACGCACGGCACCTCCGATTTCAGCACACGTTCAGCCCGATGACGTCCCTCGAACTCCGATCCAGCCGAGTGTTGAGGGAGAGTTTCGTCAGCACGACGGCGTGGTGACGATGATGATGTTCTACCGACGCAGGGCTTCGCCTAAGCACCACTACAGTATTATCGAGGTGGGCTATGGTGGAGGGGGGCACCGCACACGGCTAAAAGATCAACAGATCAATTGTTGTGTCTTTGGGGTGCACCCTGCCCCCGTATATAAAAGAGCAAGGGGGGAGAGGCGGCCGGCAAGGTGGAGTAGGACTCCCTCCCTTCCTTGTTGGATTAGGAGAAAGGGGGAAAGAGGAGGAGGAGAAGAAGGAAAGGGGGCACCCCCTCCTTGTCCAATTCGGACTAGAGGGGGAGGGGGCGCACGGCCTGCCCTGGCCGCCCCTCCTCTTCTCCACTAAGGCCCATATAGGCTCATTAATCCCCCGGGGGGGTTCCTGTAACCCCCCGGTACTCCGGTATATATCCGATAACCCCCGTAACCATTCTGGTGTCTGAATATAGTCGTCAAATATATCAATCTTCATGTCTCGGCCATTTTGAGACTCCACATTATGTCCGTGATCACATCCGGGACTCCGAACAACCTTCGGTACATCAAAACATATAAACTCATAATATAACTATCATTGAAACATTAATCGTGCGGACCCTACGGGTTCGAGAACTATGTATACATGACCGAGACACGTCTCCGGTCAATAACCAATAGTGGAACCTGGATGCTCATATTGGCTCCCACATATTCTACGAAGATCTTTATCGTTCAGACCGCATAACAACATACACTACTAGGGAAAACCTTACACACAGAATTTTAGCAGCAGCGCGGTTTAAAAACGGGCGCTACTGCTAACTAGCAGTAGCGAGCTTAACGAAACCGCGCTACTAATAACTAGGTAGCAGTAGCGCTCTATGTGAAACAAGCGCTACTACTATAATTGCCACGGATTTGCCTTCAGGCTAGATATAGTAGTAGCGCCCTTGCCTGGATGCGCTGCTGCTAAAGTACTTAGTAGCAGCGTTTTTCTGCAAAACTCGCTGCTGCTAAGTGTTGCACCTAATTAAGTTTAGTCCCATACTGCTAAGCGAACAAGGTGTTTACCACCTTAAATATGTTACTTCTGAAACTACCTCGAGCACTTGGTCTTCATTGAACTATATGTGTAGGATTTGTGGCTGCAATATGAATCTTCACCAGTGCCTATACAAGTACTGTGAGGATTCATGTTGACTATTTGGATTCTACGCAAAAAGATCAATGATGACCAATGTATATTTTTGATGTGTGCTTAGACTTAGCAGTAGCGTTTTTCTGTAAAACGCACTATAGCTACTTCGACTTAACCACCAGCCCGCTCAAAATTTCACTAAGTCCTCCCCCCCTGTTCTCCTCTATCGCCGCCGCCCGAGCCCGAGCCTGCCCTCACCGCCGCCGCCCGAGGCCGCCCTCAACCTCACCGCTGCCGCCTGCCGCCGCTCTCGACCTCACCGTCGCCGCCGCCTCCCCCACCCCCTTCGCTCTCGACCTCACCGCGCCGCTCTCGACCTCACCGTCGTCTGCCACCGCCGCCGCCGTCCTCCATCCGCCACCGAGGTACTCCCTCCTTTCGTGCCTCCTCCTCCCACCGCGCCCTCCTCCCTCCTCCTCCCACCATGCCCTCCTCCCTCCGCCT
>NC_041386.1:684708661-684731246 GCF_002162155.2 Triticum dicoccoides | reverse complement strand
TTTGAATAAAATAGAAGTAAGAAAATTTAGGGTAGAACTAGGGTAGTAGAATTTTTAGCAAGTGTTTAATAGAAAATAGTTTATATAGTAAGTGATTAATATAACTAGTTTATTTATATTAGGTACTTAATAGAACTAGTTTATTTGGTAAGTGCTTAATAGAACTAGTTTATTTATAGTAAGTGCTTAATAGCACTAGTTTATTTAGTAAGTAGTTAATAAAACTAGTTTATTTAGTGTTAGGATTATATATAAGATATTTTCAAATGTTTTTTTCTTCATATTTTGAACCATTGAAATGCAATGACCATCGCTAAATGGCCTATGTTTTGCCGGAGTGTTGATTAATTTCTGTTCCTGCAAATTTCAGGCGCTCGATGTCTTTTTTAGCAAAGGTCATGCCGAATTTTTTGGGTTTTGCGGTCGAGTTATAATCTTTGAATTTTGAACACGGGAGATGTCTGATGACGATGGGATCCCGGAGTGCGGGTACTGCTACGATGACTGTGGTGTGTGCGACAGGTTTCCTCACCTGCAAAATGATAGGTTTTTCACCGTGAAGCTGGAAGAGACCTTTGATGTTTGAATGGTACGCAATGACAAGCATTTCATCATAATAAATATCATCACTTGTGCTTCTTTTATTCAACGTGTAATTTATGGATTTTTTTTCAATACGACTAGTACATCCCGTGCCATGCTAGACCATATGTATTGGAGGAGCTTGGTTTTGGCTTAGATGACTTTGAGAATATGGAGACGAGGATGGCTCACTTAAGAACTAAACATGGTTATGAGTTTCTGGTTAAGTTCTACAATGTCGTCGATCGCTCCCATTTCAGTTGCTCTAATTGGGAAGCTCTCTACAAGGCATATGGGTTTGAGGAGGGAATGCGAATAAGATTTGATATTAGTCCCGAAGATTATGATGACGATGATAATATCGACATCTGGGTGGATGTGGATATGCCTCCAGTTTTACCTAGATGTGAGTTTGTCAAACTAATTTGTTAAGTTCAGTAATTTATGTTGTTAATTTAAAAATATTTGGTGTTCGTCCGTACTAAACTTATTTTTTATAATTGCCAGCTTATTTCTTATCTTCAAGAAATACTCGGAAGGTAGTAGACAACACATACTACAGCTATGATTCCAAGCTTAATTGTGAGGAGAAAGGTTATCTTGTCTCATTCATAGAAGATGTTGAGGCCTTCAAAACCAGTCACTCTATAAGCCCAAATTATACTAGATACGTGCCACTAGTCTATAAATTGCTTGATCGTAACTTCATTGCCAAAAACTTGGTAAGATTTTGTTAATGATGGTAACTTCACTGCATACATTATTCTTAAGTAAACTACATTGCTAACTATATATGTTACTATTTCGGTTTTGAACAGAGGCTCCCGAAGCAAGTTGTGCCTGACATGCTATGTACCGTAGGTGATATGCATATGGTTAGCTTATGACCAACTCCTTCGGAGGCTTACCATACTGCATACTTGATTTCCTCAAATGATGGAAGGCTCAAAATCAAAGAATGGAGCAAAGTGATGAATGTGCACACGCAAATAATTGGAGACAAAATGAATGTGCGCAAGACACAAGTTGGAGATAGGTTTATGTCCATTCTCCATTATGGTGAAGGACCGGTTTATCTGTTTTTTGGTATTTTAGCTAGGAGAGAGGAGTAGGTCCTAAGTATTAAGAACAATTAGTTAGTGTTGATTATATATGACTACAATGTCTTAGACTTGATGGTGATGCTGAGTAGGAGTAGTGATTATGAGTACTATGATGATGATGAGGAGGAGTTGTTATTATAACTAGTGACGAAGTTGTTATATGATGTCTCATCATGAACGAAAATGATGATTATGAGGAGTTATATGACAATGATATATTATGATGATAAGTTGTTAATGATATTGTGATGATGATGATAAGTTATTATGTCATTGGGTGAAATAACCGCGGATTAGTTTCAAATGGATGGATCCAAAGTGACCATTATATTGGTTACTTTGGATCCATGCACTTGAAACTAATCCAAAGTTCTTTCACCTAGTGATTTAATAACTCATTATGATGTTAAAACAATCTCTAACTTGATACTATATGAAAAATTGTATACAGGTGTATGAGTACGACCTAAAATAAAAAAGAAATGGAACTAGGAATAATAGTAGTAGCGATTGTTCTCGAAAGCGCTACTAGTAATTAGCAGTAGCGCCCGTTTGGGAAAGCGCTGCTACTAAGTAGATATAGCAGTAGCGTGTGCGAGCAGGCGCTACTGCTAAGCTTTAGCTGTAGCGCCTTATCAGTAGCGCGCTTCCCTGCGCTACTAATAGGCCAAAAACCAGCGCTACTGCTAGGCTTTTCTGTAGTAGTGATACGTTGTTCCCTTTGTCATCGGTATGTTACTTTTCCGAGATTCGATCGTCAGTATCTCAATACGTAGTTCAATCTCGTTACCGGCAAGTTTCTTTACTCGTTTTGTAATACATCATCCCGCAACTAACTCATTAGTTGCAATGCTTGCATCAACGAGCTAGGAAACAGAACCATCTTTGATCAACGAGCTAGTCAAGTAGAGGCATACTAGTGACACTCTCTTTGTCTATGTATTCACACAAGTATTATGTTTCCGGTTAATACAATTCTAGCATGAATAATAAACATTTATCATGATATAAGGAAATAAATAATAACTTTATTATTGCCTCTAGGGCATATTTCCTTCAGTTTCCCACTTGCACTAGAGTCAATAATCTAGATTACACTGTAATGATTCTAACACCCATGGAGCCTTGGTGTTGATCATGTTTTGCTCGTGGAAGAGGCTTAGTCAACGGGTCTACAACTTTCAGATCCGTATGTATCTTGCAAATTTCTATGTCTCCCACCTGGACTAAATCCCGGATGGAATTGAAGCGTCTCTTGATGTGCTTGGTTCTCTTGTGAAATCTTGATTCCTTCGCCAAGGCAATTTCACCTAGATAGGATATGAACTCCTTCATCTAGACTCCTTCATTTGCTGCTCCCGAAGCAGCTATGTACTCCGCTTCACACGTAGATCCCGCCACGACGCTTTGTTTAGAACTGCATCAACTAACAGCTCCACCGTTCAATGTAAACACGTATCTGGTTTGTGATTTAGAATCGTCCGGATTAGTAACAAAGCTTGCATCAACATAACCATTTACGATGAGCTCTTTGTCACCTCCATAAATGAGAAGCATATCCTTAGTCCTTTTCAAGTATTTCAGGATGTTCTTGACCACTGTCCAGTGATCCACTCCTGGATTACTTTGGTACCTCCCTCCTAAACTTATAGCAAGGCACACATCAGGTCTGGTACACAGCATTGCATACATGATAGAGCCTATGGCTCAAGCATAGGGAAGATCTTTCATCTTCTCTCTATCTTCTTCAGTGGTCGGGCATCGAGTCTTACTCAACCTCACACCTTGTAACACAGGCAAGAACCCTTTCTTTGCTTGATCCATTTTGAACTTCTTCAAAACTTTGTCAAGGTATGTGCTTTGTGAAAGTCCAATTAAGCGTCTTGATCTATCTCTATAGATCTTGATGCCCAATATATAAGCAGCTTCACCAAGGTCTTTCATCGAAAAACTCTTATTCAAGTATCCCTTTATGCCATCCAGAAATTCTGTATCATTTCCACTCAGCAATAGGTCATCCACATATAATATCTGAAATGCTACAGAGCTCCCACTCACTTTCTTTTAAATGCAGGCTTCTCCAAAAGTCTATATAAAACCAAATGCTTTGATCACACTATCAAAGCGCTTATTCCAACTCCGAGAGGCTTGCACTAGTCCATAAATGGATCGCTGGAGCTTGCACACTTTGTTAGCTTCCTTTGGATTGAAAAAACCTTCCGGTTGCATCATATACAACTCTTCTTCCAGAAATCCATTCAGGAATGCAGTTTTTACATCCATTTGCCAAATTTCATAATCATAAAATGCGGTAATTGCTAACATGATTCGGACAGACTTAAGAATCGCTACGGGTGAGAAGGTCTCATCGTTGTCAATCCCTTGAACTTGTCAAAAACCTTTCACAACAAGTTGAGCTTTATAGACAGTAACATTACCGTCAGCGTCAGCCTTCTTCTTGAAGATCCATTTATTCTCAATGGCTTGCCGACCATCGCGCAAGTCAACCAAAGTCCACACTTTGTTCTCATACGTGGATCCCATCTCAGATTTCATGGCCTCAAGCCATTTTGCGGAATCTGGGCTCACCATCGCTTCTTCATAGTTCGTAGGTTCATCATGGTCTAGCAACATAACTTCCAGAACAGGATTACCGTACCACTCTGGTGCGGATCTTACTAGTGTTGACCTACGAGGTTCAGTAACAACTTGATTTGAAGTTTCATGATCATCATCATTAACTTCCTCACTAATTGGTGTAGGTGTCGCAGAAACCGGTTTCTGTGATGAACTACTTTCCAATAAGGGAGCAGGTACAGTTACCTCATCAAGTTCTACTTTCCTCCCACTCACTTCTTTCGAGAGAAACTCCTTCTCTAGAAAGATTCCAAATTTAGCAACAAAAGTCTTGCCTTCAGATCTATGATAGAAGGTGTACCCAACAGTCTCTTTTGGGTATCCTATGAAGACACATTTTTCCGATTTGGGTTCGAGCTTATCAGGTTGAAGCTTTTTCACATAAGCATCGCAGCCCCAAACTTTAAGAAACCACAACTTTGGTTTCTTGACAAACCACAGTTCATAAGGCGTCGTCTCAACGGATTTCGATGATGTCCTATTTAATGTGAGTGCAGCCGTCTCTAAAGCATAACCCCAAAACGATAGCGGTGAATCAGTAAGAGACATCATAGATCGCACCATATCAAGTAAAGTATGATTACGACGTTCGGACACACCATTACGCTTTGGTGTTCCGGGTGGCATGATTTGCGAAACTATTCCGCATTGTTTCAAATGAAGAAAAAAATCGTAACTCAAATATTCTCCTCGACGATCAGATCGTAGAAACTTTATTTTCTTGTTATGATGATTTTCAACTTCACTCTGAAATTCTTTGAACTTTTCAAATGTTTTAGACTTATGTTTCATTAAGTAGATATACCCATATCTGCTCAAATCATCTGTGAAGGTGAGAAAATAACGATATCCGCCTCGAGCCTCAATATTCATTGGACCACATACATCTGTATGTATGATTTCCAACAAATCTGTTGCTCGCTCCATAGTTCCGGAGAACGGCGTTTTAGTCATCTTGCCCATGAGGCACGGTTCGCAAGTACCAAGTGATTCATAATCAAGTGGTTCCAAAAGTCCATCAGTATGGAGTTTCTTCATGCGCTTTACACTGATATGACCTAAACAGCAGTGCCACAAATAAGTTGCACTATCATTATCAACTCTGCATCTTTTGGCTTCAATATTATGAATATGTGTATCACTACTATCGAGATTCAACAAAAATAGACCACTCATCAAGGGTGCATGACCATAAAAGATATTACTCATATAAATAGAACAACCATTATTCTCTGATTTAAATGAATAACCGTCTCATATCAAACAAGATCCGGATATAATGTTCATGCTCAACGCTGGCACCAAATAACAATTATTCAGGTCTAAAACTAATCCCGAAGGTGGATGTAGAGGTAGCGTGCCGACCGCGATCACATCGACTTCGGAACCATTTCCCACGCGCATCGTCACCTCGTCCTTAGCCAATCTTCTCTTAATCCATTGTCCCTGTTTCGAGTTGCAAACATTAGCAACATAATCAGTATCAAATACCCAGGTGCTACTGCGACCATTAGTAAGGTACACATCAATAACATGTATATCGCATATACCTTTGTTCAGCTTGCCATCCTTCTTATCTGCCAAATACTTGGGGCAATTCCGCTTCCAGTGTCCAGTATGCTTGCAGTAGAAGCACTCAGTCTCAGGCTTAGGTCCAAACTTGGGTTTCTTCTCCTGATCAGCAACTTGCTTGTTGTTCTTCTTGAAGTTCCCCTTCTTCTTCCCTTTGCCCTTTTTCTTGAAACTGGTGGTCTTATTGACCATCAACACTTGATGCTCCTTTTTGATTTACACCTCTGTAGCCTTTAGCATTGCGAAGAGCTCGGGAATCGTCTTATCCATCCCTTGCATGTTATAGTTCATCACGAAGCTCTTGTAGCTTGGTAGCCGTGATTGAAGAATTCTGTCAATGACACTATCATCCAGAAGATTAACTCCCAGTTGAATCAAGTGATTGTTATACCCACACATTTTGAGTATATGCTCATTGACAGAACTATTCTCCTCCATCTTGCAGTTGTAGAAATTATTGGAGACTTCATATCTCTCAATCCGGGCATTTGCTTGAAATATTAACTTCAACTCCTGGAACATCTCATATGCTCCATGACGTCAAAACGTCGTTGAAGACCCAGTTCTAAGACGTAAAGCATGGCACACTGAACAATCGAGTTGTCATCAGCTTTGCTCTGCCAGACGTTCATAACATCTGGTGTTGCTCCTGCAGCAGGTCTGGCACCCAGCGGTGCTTCCAGGACGTAATTCTTCCATCCAGCAAAGAGGATAATCCTCAAGTTACAGACCCAGTCCGTGTAATTGCTACCATCATCTTTCAACTTTGCTTTCTCAAGGAACGCATTAAAATTCAATGGAACAACAGCACGGGCCATCTATCTACAATCAACATAGACAAGCAAAATACTATCAGGTACTAAATTCATGATAAATTTAAGTTCAATTAATCATATTACTTAAGAACTCCCACTTAGATAGACATCCCTCTAATCCTCTAAGTGATCACGTGATCCAAATCAACTAAACCATATCCGATCATCACGTGAGATGGAGTAGTTTCAATGGTGAACATCACTATGTTGATCATATCTACTATATGATTCACGCTCGACCTTTCGGTCTCTATGTTCCGAGGCCATATCTGTTATATGCTAGGCTCGTCAAGTTTTACTTGAGTATTCTGCATGTGCAACTGTTTTGCACCCATTGTATTTGAACATAGAGCCTATCACACCCGATCATCACATGGTGTCTCAGCACGAAGAACTTTCGCAACGGTGCATACTCAGGGAGAACACTTATACTTTGATAATTTAGTGAGAGATCATCTTAAAATGCTACCGTCAATCAAAGCAAGATAAGATGCATAAAAGATAAACATCACATGCAATCAATATAAGTGATATGATATGGTCATCATCATCTTGTGCTTGTGATCTCCATCTCCGAAGCACCATCATGATCACCATCGTCACCGGCGCGATACCTTGATCTCCATCGTAGCATCGTTGTCGTCTCGCCAATCTTATGTTTCTACGACTATCGCTACCGCTTAGTGATAAAGTAAAGCATTACAGGGCGATTGCCTTGCATACAATAAAGCGACAACCATATGGCTCCTGCTAGTTGCCGATAACTTGGTTACAAAACATGATCATCTCATACAATAAAATTTAGCATCATGTCTTGACCATATCACATCACAACATGCCCTGCAAAAACAAGTTAGACGTCCTCTACTTTGTTGTTGCAAATTTTACGTGGCTGGTACGGGCTTAGCAAGAACCGTTCTTACCTACGCATCAAAACCACAATGATAGTTTGTCAAGTTGGTGTTGTTTTAACCTTCGCAAGGACCAGGCGTAGCCACACTCGGTTCAACTAAAGTTGGAGAAACTGAGACCCACCAGCCACCTGTGTGCAAAGCACGTCGGTAGAACCAGTCTCATCTAAGCGTACGCGTAATGTCGGTCCGGGCCGCTTCATCCAACAATACCGCCGAACCAAAGTATGACATGCTGGTAAGACGTATGACTTATATCGCCCACAACTCACTTGTGTTCTACTCGTGCATATGACATCTACGCATGAAACCTGGATCGGATGCCACTATTGGGGAACGTAGTAATTTCAAAAAAATGCCTACGCACACGCAAGATCATGGTGGTGCATAGCAACGAGAGGGGAGTGTTGTCCACGTACCCTCGTAGACCGAAAGCGGAAGCGTTAGCACAACGCGGTTGATGTAGTCGTACGTCTTCACGATCCGACCGATCAAGTACCGAACGCACGGCACCTCCGAGTTCAGCACACGTTCAGCCCGATGACGTCCCTCGAACTCCGATCCAGTCGAGTGTTGAGGGAGAGTTTCGTCAGCACAACGGTGTGGTGACTGATACGTCTCCGTCGTATCTACTTTTCGAAACACTTTTGCCCTTGTTTTGGACATTAACTTGTATGATTTGAATGGAACTAACCCGGACTGACACTGTTTTTAGCAGAATTGCCATGATGTTGTTTTATGTGCAGAAAACAAAAGTTCTCGGAATGACCTGAAACTCCACGGGATGTCTTATAAAAAATAATAATAAATACTAGCCAAAGATGAAGACTAGGGGGCCCACACCCTATCCACGAGGGTGGGGGGCGCCTCTAGGGCGCGGCCCCTACCTCGTGGGCCCCCTGGACACCTTACGATGCCAACTCCAACTCCATATATTGGCTTTCGGGGAGAAAAAAATCGGAGAGAAGAAATCATCGCATTTTACGATATGGAGCCGCCGCCAAGCCCTAATCTCTCTCGGGAGGGCTGATCTGGAGTCCGTTCGGGGCTCCGGAGAGGGGGATTCGTCGCTGTCATCATCATCAACCATCCTCCATCACGAATTTCATGATGCTCACCGCCGTGCATGAGTAATTTCATCGTAGGCTTGCTGGACGGTGATGGGTTGGATGAGATTTATCATGTAATCGAGTTAGTTTTGTTAGGGTTTGATCCCTAGTATCCACTATGTTCTAAGATTGATGTTGCTATGACTTTGCTATGCTTAATGCTTGTCACTAGGGCCCGAGTGCCATGATTTCAGATCTGAACCTATTATGTTTTCATGAATATATGTGAGTTCTTGATCCTATCTTGCAAGTCTATAGTAACCTACTATGTGTTATGATCCGGCAACCCCGAAGTGACATAATCGGGACCACTCCCGGTGATGACCATAGTTTGAGGAGCTCATGTATTCACTATGTGCTAATGCTTTGTTCCAGTTCTCTATTAAAAGGAGCCCTTAATATCCCTTAGTTTCCATTAGGACCCTGCTGCCACAGGAGGGTAGGACAAAATATGTCATGCAAGTTCTTTTCCATAAGCACGTATAACTATATTCGGAATACATGCCTACATTAGATTGATGAATTGGAGCTAGTTCTATGTCACCCTATGTTATGACTGTTACATGACGAACCGCATCCGGCATAATTATCCATCACTGATCCGGTGCCTACGACCTTTCCATATACTGGTCTTCGCTTATTTACTTTTCCGTTGCTACTGTTACAATCACTACAAAATACCAAAAACATTACTTTTGTTGTCTTTAATTTTGTTACCGTTACCACCACTATCATATTACTTTGCTACTAAACACTTTGCTGCAGATACTAAGTTTCCAGCTGTGGTTTAATTGACAACTCAGCTGCTAATACTTGAGAATATTCTTTGGCTGCCCTTGTGTCGAATCAATAAATTTGGGTTGAATACTCTACCCTCGAAAGCTGTTGTGATCCCCTATACTTGTGGGTTATCAAGACCTTTTTCTGGCGCCGTTGCCGGGGAGCATAGCTCTATTCTTTGAGTCACTTGGGATTTATATCTGCTGGACACTATGAAGAACTTGAAATACGCTAAGACCACAATTTACCCCTCAACTACGAGGGGAGGTAAGGAACTGCCATCTAGCTCTGCACTTGATTCACCTTCTGTTATGAGTAAGCTAGCGACACCTAAACCTACTTCTGCTATTCGTTCTGATATGTCGCATGTTATTGATGATGCCACTTCTGCTATGCATGATACTTATGACGAAACTACTTCTATGCTTGATACTACTGTGCCCCTTGGTGAATTTCTAGATGAACAAATTGCTAGGGCTGGAGAGAAAGAAATTATTGAATATGAATATGATGATGAAAGTGATGATGAAAATATGCCTGTTATTCCTAAGGGTTATGTTTTTGATATGGAATCTTCTGCAGCTATCTTTGCTTGTAAAGATAGATATGAACTTAAGGGGCTGCTAGTTAAATGGAGTAAAGAATCTCTTAGAGACAGAATGAAACCTGACCCTACTTTTGCTACTTCACCTATTTGTGTTCCCGATAAGGATTGTGAATTTTCTGTTGATCCAGATATAATTACTTTGGTCGAATCTGATCCTTTTTATGGCTATGAATCTGAAACTATTGTGGCACATCTTACTAAGTTAAATGATATAGCCGCCCTGTTTACTAATGATGAGAGATCGCGCTACTTTTATATACTCAAAATATTTCCGTTCTCATTAAAGGGTGATGCTAAGATATGGTTTACTTCTCTTGACCCTGGTTGTGTACGTAGTCCCCAGGATATGATTTATTACTTCTCTGCTAAATATTTCCCTGCTCATAAGAAACAAGCTGCTTTGAGGGAAATATACAACTTCATGCAAATTAAAGAAGAGAGTCTCCCACAAGCTTGGGGGAGGCTTCTCAAGTTACTTAATGCTTTGCCTGATCATCCTCTTGAGAAAAATGAAATACTTGATATCTTTTATAATGGACTAACCGATGCTTCCAGAGATTACCTGGATAGTTGTGTTGGTTCTCTTTTCAGGGAAAGAACACCGGATGAAGCTGAAATTCTATTGAATAATATGTTGACAAATGAAAATAATTGGGCACCACCTGAGCTAGCTCCAGAGCCAATTACTGAGCCTATTCCTAAACCAACTCCGAAGAAGAGAGGTGTTCTATTTCTCAGTCCTGAAAATATCCAAGAGGCAAATAAATCTACGAAAGAAAAAGGTATTAAATCTGAAGATGTTAAGAATTTACCTCCTATTAAAGAAATACATGGTCTTAATCTACCGCCTGTTGAGGAAACTTATGATATCGATCCATTACTTATTGAAGAACCTCCTGATCCCGATAACCTGACACAGGTAGTAAAGGTAAATTCTCTCTATAGATTTGATGAAGGTGATATTCCTCACTATAAGTCTGCTAGACAATGCTTGGATGAGTTTAATAATTTTATTGTCAAACAAGAAAATTTTAATGCTTATTTTGGTAGATAGTTGAAATATGATTCCGATATGATTAAACACTTGGGTGATTATATGGCTAATATTAGAGGTGAACTTAAACTTGTTAGCAAACATGCTTCTATGGTTACCACTCAAGTAGAACAAGTACTTAAAGCCCAAAAAGAAGCGCTTGATGAAATGAATAGTAAGGAAAATGATTATGCTGTTAGAGTGGCTACTAGAACTGGTAGAATGACTCAGGAACCTTTGTATCCTGAAGGCCACCCTAAGAGAATCGAGCAAGATTCTCAGAGAAATAATACTGATGTACCTAGTTCTTCTAAAAAGAAGAAAAAGAAAAATGATAGGACTTTGCAAACTTCTAGTGAACCTATTGCTGAACCACCTGAGAATCCAAATGATATCTCTATGTCTGATGCTGAAACACAATCTGGTAATGAACATGAACCTAGTGAAAATGTTAATGATGATGTTCATGATGATGCTCAACCAAGTAATGATAATGATGTAGAAGTTGAACCTGCAGTTGATCTTGATAACCCACAATCAAAGAATCAACGTTATGATAAAAGAGACTTCGTTGCTAGGAAACATGGTAAAGAAAGGGAACCATGGGTTCAAAAACCCATGCCTTTTCCTCCGAAACCATCCAATAAAAAGGATGATGAGGATTTTGAGCGCTTTGCTGAAATGATTAGACCCATCTTTTTGCGTATGCGATTAACTGATGTGCTCAAAACTAATCCTTATGCTAAGTATATGAAGGATATCATTACAAATAAAAGAAAGATACCGGAAGCTGAAATTTCCACCATGCTTGCTAATTATACTTTTAAGGGTGGAATACCAAAGAAACTTGGAGATCCAGGAGTACCTACCATACCATGCTCCATTAAGAGAAATTATGTTAAAACTGCTTTATATGATCTTGGAGCCGGTGTTAGTGTTATGCCTCTCTCTTTATATCATACACTTGATTTGAATAAGTGACACCTACTGAAATATCTTTGCAAATGGCTGATAAATCAACTTCTATACCTGCCGGTATTTGTGAGGATGTGCCAGTTGTGGTTGCAAACGTTACTATCTTAACAAACTTTGTTATTCTTGATATTCCAGAGGATGATAGTATGTCTAATATTCTTGGAAGACCTTTCCTTAATACTGCAGGAGCTGTTATTGATTGCAACAAAGGCAATGTCACTTTTCATGTTAATGGTAATGAGCACATGGTACACTTTCCGAGGAAACAACCTCAAGTTCATAGTATCAACTCTATTGGAAAAATTCCATCGATTATATTTGGAGGTTTTGAATTTCCTCTCCCTACTGTCAAGAAGAAATATGATAAACTTATTATCGGGGATGTCCATATCCCCGTTGAGGTAACCTAGTGTTATTCGAAATTTCTCCGGTTCCATGTTAGTCGGAATGAGTTTGTTAACAAGACCTAATCAACATTGTTAGTGGATTCCTTTTGACGAGCATGAGATGGATGAAACTAGAAGCACAACCTTCTGTACCCTCTTTATATTTTCTGTTATTTAGTAGAAATAAAGTAAAATAGTATTTTTTTGTCTGTCTCCTGACTTATCCGTGCAATATAAGAATTTCCCGAAAATAAAAGTCCTCAGAATGCCATGCCAATTTAATATGATTTTTTCGGGAATATTTGACGATTTTTAGTGCAAAAAACACCGCGGGGGGAGCTGCCACCTGGCCACGAGGGTGGAGGGCGCGCCCTACCTTCCTAGGCGCGCCCTCCTGCCTCGTGGGCCCACAGTGGCCCTCCTCCACTTATTCCTGCACCCATCTTCTTCTTCTGCCTCACACAAACCCGAAAAACCAACTCAAGCACGAGTTCCAGCCACTTTTGCTGTGATTTTCGATCTCCTTGCTCAAAGCACCTCTCGTAAAACTGCTTGGGGAGATTGTTCCTTGGTATGTGACTACTCCATTGGTCCAATTAGTTTTTGTTCTAGTGCTTTATTCTTTGCAAATTTGTGCTGCATAGGTGACCATATTCTTGAGCTTGCATGTCAAATTTATATGGTTCCAAGTAGTTCTAATGCTTGATATAGGCTCTAGGCACTTGTAGGAGTAGTTGCTATCAATTTTATTCAAGTTGGTTCACTTTTGTTTGAAGTTACTAAAAATTTCAGAAATTTTTCAGAGGAAACAATATGTTTAGGAAGATGTTCCAAGGTGGTTCTTCAAGAAAGCAAGGTCCTAGGCTTGCAATGCGTGATGCTGGCGAGGAACCACCAAGAGACGCTCTTGTGAGGCCCTGTGAATGGCCTTTGGAAAATTTTGTGGATCAAGCGGGAACCAAAGAAGAATTTCACGCATATTTGCGTAATGCCGGTCTTGTGGACTTCGAGGCTGACAAATGCCCCCAGTATCATGATCTCACAAGTTCATTTGTAAGGAGGTTTGAGTATTCATCTTCGCGTAATTCTCCTTCAGTCATGTTTGACCTTGATGACAAATCTTATACCATGGACTTAGAGGATTTCACTTTTGCTTGAAAACTTCCATCTTGGGGTAGTGTCGGGGATCCCCCTAAATCTGAATTTAGAGACTTTCTTTCTAGTATAACTGTGGGGGAATCTAGAGATATAACGCAAGCCACTATAGGGAGCATTCACTTTCCTGCTATACATTACTTTGCTCTCTTCATAGGTAGATGCATAAATGCTAAGGATGAGGCATGTCACATGTGTGTCCCTGATCTCAGCATTCTCAGGAGTGCTGTGTTAGGAGACCAATCTCATCATATGGGAGCCATTGTAGCTCGTAGGTTGCATCATAATAGATATAACAGAGATTTCTTTGGAGGAATTTATGCAACCTGCTTAGCTAATTTTCTTGAGATAGACATTCGTGAGGGTGATATGGAGTTACCCCCTACTTATTTAGATTTTGACACTATGGTTTCCCACCAGTTTGTTGAGAGGACTGAACCGCCTCTCCAGTATCGACTAATCTCTAACAAACGACATGTTGTCCGTATTGCTCTTCCTGCTCCTGCCTTCTTTGATTCTCAGACAAAAGGAAGATGAGTACAAGAGAAGAGCGGAGGCGGCACGACGCCACGCTGCAGCTCAGGAGGCGATAGCCGCTGCATCGCAGTATGACCCCAGCTACACCTACGGGTATTCACCAGGCCATCCCTGGCAACGAACCAACTTAGGCTAAAAGCCTAAGTTTGGGGGTGTACATATTTCTCACCGACATTACATTTATGTTCACACACACTCATTGCTAGATGTCGGTGCTCATACTCTTTCACTGTAATATCCATGCTAGTTTATTTCCTTTTTCCTGCTTTCTTCTTGTGTGTCTATTAAACCTTAAAAAACAAAAAAAATTAGTAGTAGTTTATTTCTTTGCTGTAGTAATTAAAAAGAAAACCCAAAAATATTTCCCGTTCTTCTTTTGCTTGTTGGGAGCTTTCCCGTGTAAATAGTTTTTATTTCTTTTCTTTTCTTTGGGGGTCAGTAGGAGAAGACCATGATTAAATTGTTGAAGTGGCTCTTATATGCATCATTGTTGATTTAACCAAGAGCCCATATTGCCTTGTCTTCTCCTATTTATTGAATGCTCGCAGATTCCAGCTTAGTCCAATGCACGTGCACTCTTATTATTATTCACATTGTTCGGACGTGCAAGTGAAAGGCAATTATGATGATATATGATGGACTGACTAAGATGAGAAAAGCTGTTTTTGTAAATATGATGAGTTCATTGTTCTTGATTCAGCTTATTATGAATAAACATGTTTTGCAATGACAATTAGAGATCATAGTTGCTCGTGTCATGCTTGATTAGCTATGAGTTATAATGATTTATCTTGCGTGCCAACATGCTATTAAAATGGTTGTGATGTGGTATGATGGGGTGGTATCCTCCTTTGAATGATTTAAGTGACTTGACTTGGCACATGTTCACGCATGTAGTTGAAACAAATCAACATAGCCTTCACGATATTTATGTTCATGGTGGATTATATCCTACTCATGCTTGTATTCAATGTTTATTAATTTAATGCATGTTCATGACTGTTGTCGCTCTCTAGTTGGCCGCTTCCTAGTCTTTTGCTAGCCTTCACTTGTACTAAGCGGGAATACTGCTTGTGCATCCAATCCCTTAAACCCCAAAGTTATTCCATATGAGTCCACCATACCTTCCTATATGCAATATCTACCTGCCGTTCCAAGTAAATTTGTATGTGCCAGACTCTAAACCTTCAAATAAACATTCTGTTTTGCATGCTCGAATAGCTCATATATCAACTAGGGCTGCCCTTATCTTCCGTGTTAGGCGGGTTATTCTCAAGAGGAGTGGACTCCGCTCCTCACTCACGAGAAAATGGCTGGTCACCGGGATGCCCAGTCCCATGCTTTATGCAAACTAAATCAAAATAATTGCAAACAAAACTCCCACTGGGACCTGTTGAATGTTGGAGGCACTCGTTGTTTCGAGAAAGCCATGGATTGATGCTTGTGGAGGACGGGGGGTATAAACTTTACAATTCTGTTTGGGAACCGCCTATAATTTGTTTAGCATGGAAGATATCGTCATCTCTTAGTTGTTATGTTGACAATGAAAGTATGCCGCTCAAAATATAATTTATCTCTATTTCAAAACCGAGCTCTGGCACCTCTACAAATCCCTGCTTCCCTTTGAGAAGGACCTATCTATTTACTTTTATGTTGAGTCATCACCCTCTTATTAAAAAGCACTAGCTGGAGAGCACAACTATCATTTGCATTCATCACTATTAATTTATATTGGGTATGACTATGATTGGATCTCTTTTACCATGAATTACAATGTCTAGTCAGTCATTGATCTTTAAAGGTGCTCTGCATTTATGTTTTGCGGTCTCAGAAAGGGCTAGCGAGATACCATCTTGTTATATCATATTATGATTATTTTGAGAAAGTGTTGTCATCTAAGATTTATTATTATGGATTCCTAGCTAATTATGTTATTGATATGAGTAAACATGAGACCTAGGAGTTATTGCAAATGTGGTTAGTTATGATCTTTGCCGAAAACCTGAATGCTGGCTTGACATAGGTAAAACAACAAGAGCAAACAGAGTTTGTAAAAGTTTTACTTTTTCTCTTTCAGTTTGTCAACTGAATTGCTTGAGGACAAGCAAGGCTTTTTTGCCCTTGTTTTGGACTCTAACTTGTATGATTTGAATAGAACTAACCCGGACTGACGCTGTTTTCAGCAGAATTGCCAAGATGTTGTTTTATGTGCAGAAAACAAAAGTTCTCGAAATGACCTGAAACTCCACGAGATGTCTTATAAAAAATATAAAAAAATCCTAGCCAAAGATGAAGACCAGGGGGCCCACACTCTGTCCACGAGGGTGGGGGGCGCCCCCCCCCCTTTAGGGCGCGCCCCTACCTCGTGGGCCCCTTGGACACCTTCCGACGCCAACTCCAACTCCATATTGGCTTTCGGGGAGAAAAAAATCGGAGAGAAGAAATCATCGCGTTTTACGATAAAGAGCCACCGCCAAGCCCTAATCTCTCTCGGGAGGGCTGATCTGGAGTCCGTTCGGGGCTCCGGAGAGGGGGATTCGTCGCCGTCGTCATCATCAACCATCCTCCATCACTAATTTCATGATGCTCACCGTCGTGCGTGAATAATTCCATCGTAGGCTTGCTGGACGGTGATGGGTTGGATGAGATTTATCATGTAATCGAGTTAGTTTTGTTAGGGTTTGATCCCTAGTATCCACTATGTTCTGAGATTGATGTTGCTATGACTTTGCTATGCTTAATGCTTGTCACTAGGGCCCGAGTGCCATGATTTCAGATCTGAACCTATTATGTTTTCATGAATATATGTGAGTTCTTGATCCTATCTTGCAAGTCTATAGTCACCTACTATGTGTTATGATCCGGCAACCCCGAAGTGACAATAATCGGGACCACTCTCTGTGATGACCATAGTTTGAGGAGTTCATGTATTCACTACGTGCTAATGCTTTGTTCCGGTTCTCTATTAAAAGGAGGCCTTAATATCCCTTAGTTTCCATTAGGAACCCGCTGCCACGGGAGGGTAGGACAAAAGATGTCATGCAAGTTCTTTTCCATAAGCACGTATGACTATATTCGGAATACATGCCTACATTACATTGATGAATTGGAGCTAGTTCTGTGTCACCCTTTGTTATGACTGTTACATGACGAACCGCATCCGGCATAATTATCCATCCCTGATCCGGTGCCTACGAGCTTTCCATATACTAGTTTTTACTTTTGTTGTCTTTACTTTTGTTACCGTTACCACCATTATCATATTACTTTGCTACTAAACACTTTGCTGCAGATACTACGTTTCCAGGTGTGGTTGAATTGACAACTCAGCTGCTAATACTTGAGAATATTCTTTGGCTCCCCTTGTGTCGAATCAATAAATTTGGGTTGAATACTCTACCCTCGAAATCTGTTGCTATCCCCTATACTTGTGGGTTATCAATGATGATTATGATGTTCTACCGACATAGGGCTTTTCCTAAGCACCGCTACAGTATTATCGAGGTGGACTATGGTGGAGGGGGGCACCGCACATGGCTAACAGATCAACAGATCAATTGTTGTGTCTTTGGGGTGCCCTCCTGCCCCCGTATATAAAGGAGCAAGGGGGGAAAGGCGGCCGTCTAGGAGAGGGGCGCGCCAGGAGGAGTCCTACTCCAACCGTGAGTAGGACTCCCTCCCTTCCTTATTGGATTAGGAGAAGGGGGGAAAGAGGAGGAGGAGAAGAAGGAAAGGGGGGCGCCCCCCCCCCTCCTTGTCCAATTCGGACTAGAGGGGGAGGGGGCGTGCGGCCTGCCCTGTCCGCCCCTCCTCTTCTCCACTAAGGCCCATATAAGCCTATTAATCCCCCGGGGGGGGTTCCGGTAACCCCCTGGTACTCCGGTATATATCCGATAACCCCCGGAACCATTCTGGTGTCCGAATATAGTCGTCCAATATATCAATCTTCATGTCTCGACCATTTCGAGACTCCTCGTTATGTACGTGATCACATCCGGGACTCCGAACAACCTTAGGTACATCAAAACATATCAACTCATAATATAACTATCATCGAAACTTTAAGCGTGCGGACCCTACGGGTTCGAGAACTATCTAGACATGACCGAGACACGTCTCCGGTCAATAACCAATAACGGAACCTGCATGCTCATATTGGCTCCCATATATTCTACGAAGAACTTTATCGGTCATACCGCATAACAACGTACGTTGTTCCCTCACTACTAGGAAAAGGCATGCTAGTGGTGCACCAGTTTTGCCTTCTAATGGTGCACCACTGGTGCGCCACTAGCATCACGCCATTAGATTTTTTTCTAATGGCGCACCACCTGTGCGCCATTAGAATCTGGTGTTCTAATGGCGCACCATGTAGTGTGCCATTAGTATTACCCACAGTGCGCCACTATTATCTGCTATACTAATAGCGCACCACATGGTAGTGCGCCATTAGTAACAATTTTTTAATTATTTTTTTCATTTTTTCTTAATCTCAGGTCACTATTTCACATATGAGATATCCAACACATATATATACAACAAGCATCCATATAACAATCATATCCAACACACAAGTTTCGTCATATATACATACATAGCCAACACATAGTTCCATCATTACATATTACAAAAGTTTCACATTGTTCATCCAACACCGTTATCCATCAATTAACAAAAGTTTCACATTGATACAAAATAAAAACACAAATGGAAAAGAAGCACTCCATCCATGCAAGCTTCCGTGAATTAAATCAAATCTGCAAAATGATAAACAAGAAGTTAGAAGAAGAAGAAGAAGAAGACTAGAAGAATACTAGAAGAAGAATAAGAAGAAGAATAAGAAGAATAAGAAGAAGACTATAAGTTTATTATGTAAACTTGATCATTTTGTGCTAACATAAGTTATTTTGGAGCTAACCTATAGGAAACTAAGCATATAAGCTCTAAGTTAGCATATTAGAGCCAACTTAGGTAAAATGAAGCTAACCTATAGGAAACTAAGCATATTAGAGATAACATAGGTAACTAAGTATATATATATATATCATTTTGGAGATCTGACATACCCGACATAGTTCATTTCTCATTGTTCTTCTCCTTCTCCTTCCTTAGCCTAATGCGCCAAGAGCGGCGAGGCGGTGGAGGCAGTGGAGGCAGTGGGATGTAGTCTTCTACCATAATTGGCGTGGTCATGTCGCCTAGCTGTGGGATCGCCGGCGCCACCACCGGTGCGTGGTCATTGTCAGGCAAGGCCACCTTCAGGCAGGACGGGCATGAGCATCGCTAGGTCATCCTCAGCCACTTCCATCTCTTGCCCATGGTCAGCCACCACCATCTCTTACCCATGGTCTGCCACCACCATCTCTTGCCCTTGGTCAGCAACCACCAGCGCTAGGTCATCCTCAGCCTGATGCCCCATCGTCATCCTGCAGCTCCTCATCCCCACTCTGCTCCTCTTATCCCGCACTCCAATACGGATCATCCTTCTTGTTGTCTTTGCTGCTGCCAGAATTGCTGCTGCTGTCGCTAAAGCCAGAATCGCTGTTGCTTTTGCTACAGCCATAGTCGTTGCTGCTTTGGCTATAGCCAGTGTCGCTGCTGCTGCTCCCATTGCCTGTCCAAATGCAACAATGACCGTTAACAATCGATGTGAGACAAAGCCAAATGTAGAGGAATAAGAAGAGGTAGAACGTACTGGCATCGTCATCGTCAGCGTAGTGCATGCGACACATAGTCATGTTGAACACCTTCACGATGAGCATGGTGGCATCATCGTCGTACCTGAAGAGAAGGAAGTACCCGAGCCGCAGGTCGTAGGCACAGAAGAACTTCTCCCATCCATGATACAAGTACATGTGGCCCTCCTTGACCACCAACTCCACATCCCACAACCTGTGTAACCCGCTGCCGGCGTGTCGCAGCTTCACATTATTTGGCGGATTTTCACCCAGCATGTTCATAAAACTGTCAGGCAGCCTCTGCAGTTTGGGACAATGAGTGATGTAGCAAACAACAGATATCATAAGGAGATGGGTGAAGGGTAGATCTCTCGTTTTATATACCTGCGTCATGGATGATACTGAAGAACTCAGAAGCATCCAACTCGTACTACGGTGTGGCAGAGCGGCGGTGGCTGCTTCCCCCCATCTCTGATAAGCAGCAGAAGAGACCAATTAATACCCTTACAACAGATCATAAAACATGCATGATAACAAGCTGTACTGAAAGTCCAATTGTACTGGACTATAAATTAGGGTAACAATGACACAGAAGATGGGAGCACCTAGTACACATTAGCAAAACAAAAAGGTACCACGCTTAAAAGGAAAGACTACTTGGCTCTATTGCCACCTATGGTTTATTGCAGCAAGAATGGCGGGGCAGTTGATCCTACTTAACTAAGTACTAAGATACCCCGGCCCATGCATTAGTCGCAAGTACCCCATATGTCCTATTTTTAGCAAAGTCATGCTAAAATTCACGGAAAATTGCAGCATGACCTTTGCTGAAAATAGGACATATCGAGTACCCGAATTTGCCGGAACGGAAGTTAATCGACATTCCGGCAAACTCAAGGGCCTCTCGGGGTACCTGCAAATTCATCACAACACAATGGTCGGAGACAAAACCTAACAAACTAGCAAAGTTGCTGACGTGTTTACAGAAATTGTTTTCTGTAAAAGATTATCATCATCTTTGCAAGTCTTTCTCAATGTGATCACAAGTAATTCAGAGGCATCACAGTAAAGCAAGACCCTGTACTAGCCTAAAAACAAGTGAAGTTTCACCCATATAAGAACGACTTTATAAAATTAGAGAAGTTGCTAAATTTTACATGCAGATTTTGACCAAAGAACACATGGTCTTTTTAACAGTTTTCTGTTTGGACAGAATTCCTAACAATTTGGTCTTCTACTTACAAAACAAAATTGACATAATTCTAGATGCCATAACTGAATTTTTTGACAGTAGCTCAAGTTCTTGACAGTATCTCCTAACTATACCTAACTGAATTTTCTGACAGTAGCTCAAGTTTT
Source organism: Triticum dicoccoides (assembly GCF_002162155.2). Taxonomy (NCBI): domain Eukaryota; kingdom Viridiplantae; phylum Streptophyta; class Magnoliopsida; order Poales; family Poaceae; genus Triticum; species Triticum dicoccoides. Next base: position 684,710,007 of record NC_041386.1, on the reverse strand, counting down.
TGACAGTAACTCCTAACAGTAGCTCCTAACTGAATTTTCTGCTTAAAGGGAAGGCTAACTTAAGTGGCAAGATGATACAATTCGTGTAACATAACAATATATGCATCTTAATATAAGGTATAGAAGAGGAGGTAAATACAGTAGACATGCAATTGTAGTGTATTAACAATATAATTTCAATAGATTTATAGTGCAAATTTATAGTAGAATTACAAATACAGTGTGAGCCAGGACCATACTCCAAATGTAGTGAACAATGGGCTACTGTTAATACACTGTTGTGTGGAATAAAATTATTTGACTGATATTAACTGATAGTGCTGAATAAGCATCACTAACTACTGCTCTGAACAAGAACAAGATGTGGCAATGAAACCAATTGGGTTGATCTTATTCTTCCATGCCACATTAAAGAACAATATACTACTCTGTTTTGCACCAACCTACTGTCAGTAAACCATTCAACAATGTACTACTCTGTTCTGCACCTAATGCAGAAACATCCTACTGTCGGTGGGTCACCAGCCTTACATTATTACTACTATAGCCGTATGGCAGGGATTAGTAACAATTACATCACAGCAGAAATCTCAGCTTGCAAAACCAGTTCTTAATTCAGTTCTTAGAGCCTTATAATGATAACATCATGAAGGCAAAACCTGAAACAATATGATGTGCAGAAAACTAAGCTTCTATGCACTATCTATTGTAGCAGGACACAAGCTGAATTTTGTTCACAGGATAGAAACTTAGTATATTCTCTGCAAAGATGGAATGAGATGATTGAACTTGGTTGGGCATTTCAGGTTCCATAACTTGGTGTACTATCTTCAAAGTTCAGACCAACTGAATTATCTGAATCGAGAAAAGGAATGCGGAAGCATGCTACTAGGTTCAGAGTTCAGACCATATACAGACTGATAAATCCACATGACACTGACACCTACGACTATATCCATTCAAAGTTTCAGACAAGTCCCAAATCCTAACAAAACCTATCATTATATCTAAATCTCAGAGATCATCAGTACAACTCATGTACAAAACCTGAAAGCAATATAGCTTAGGTGTAGAAACGAACACTTTCAACATCTGAATCAAGGATGACAGTAGTTGTGATATGGAGAGAGGGAGTCTCTCACCTTGGATCCCGGAAAGCGCGACAGTAGTTGTGCCGGAGGAGGTATGCAGGCGTCAAGCGGCGGCGTCTTGTGGAGGAGTCGGGCGGCAGCGGTGTCGCGTCGAGGAGGAGGCGGCGCGTCGAGGAGGAGGCGACGTGTTGAGCTTGCCACCCACCTTGGAGCCGGAACCCTAGGGGGCGCGGGGGCGAGGTCGGTGAAGGGGGC
>NC_041386.1:684707783-684708467 GCF_002162155.2 Triticum dicoccoides | reverse complement strand
CGGTGGGGGGCACGGGGGCGGCGGGGGTGGGCTCGATCTGGGCCTGGACGGGCGACTTCTTCGCGGGGAAGGAGAGGCAGGGAAGGCAGGGAAGAAGAAGGCGGGGAAGGAGAGGCGGCGGGGTCGCCGACGGCATGCAGGCGCGGCGGACGGAGGGGACGGAGGGGGCATGCAGGCGCGGCGGCGGTGTACGGTTGGGGCGGAGGGGGCAAATTAGGTCGAGTGGGGATATAGGGAGGGAGGGGAATAGGTGGAGTTGGGGGAAGCTTACTAATGGCGCACCCCGCAGCGTTGCGTCATTAGAATGTTTTTTTATTACAGTTCGACCCCTCAGGTTATACTCCACCTAACCCAATCTACATCAGAACCCGCCCACTAGCCCAATTGGTTAGCACACAGCACACACACTAGGAGGTCCTGGGTTCGATTCCTAGTCTCCCCAATTTTTATTTTTATGCATTTAGAATGTTGTTTGATATTTATTTGTGTTTAAATATCTTCAAACTTGTTTAAATCATAACAGTAATATTTTTTTTACAAAAACAGTAATAATTTTTTAAAAAGTATGTTCAAAGTTGTTATTTGAAAAAATTTATGAATATGAAAAAGTTGGAGTGGAGGGTGCGGTGGGTCATCGGCGACGGTGGAGTGGGGGAGGGTGCGGGCTGGGGGTCGGCGGCGGCG
>NC_041386.1:684682695-684707492 GCF_002162155.2 Triticum dicoccoides | reverse complement strand
CGGCGGCGGCGGTGGAGTGGGGGAGGGTGCGGGCCGGGGGTCGGCGGCGGCGGCCGGTGGAGCGGGGGAGGGTGCGGGGGGTGCTCGGCGGCGAGTGGGACCAGGTCTGGCGAGGTGGGATAGCGATCGAGATGGAGGGGGATCAAGATCGAGATCGAGTGTCCATGAAATTTAAAAACATTCATGAGTTCAAAAAGTGCCCATGAAATACAATCGAGAAATGAAGGCTACAATTTTAATACAATCGATCTTACCTAGCTATCTGTTCACAATCTTCTTGCCCTTATTTTTCATAATTGGAGTTCTTCTCTTGAACGGACGTCCTTTAGGTAGGGTGGTCCTGCTTCTTCTTGTGGTGTATGCTGATACTTCATCGTCATCGTCATGTTCCATCTTCGGGTCGCCGTACTTGTCGAAGTCTTGCTCATTGGCGACTCCATCCATTCCGATAATCTTCCTTTTGCCTCTCCTCACGACAACACGACTGGGCTTTGGCGGGTCGGTAATGAAGAAGCATTGGTCCACTTGGGAAGCCAGTACCCATGGCTCATTTTTTGCGGTGACGTTTGCGCCTGCGGTCTTGGATTTGGCTTTGGGTATAACCATGGTGGTGAAATACCAGTCTTCTTTTATGACACTCTTGGCCCATCTGACACGGAACATCGGGACCTTCTCTCCAGCGTAGCTCAGCTCCCAGATCTCCTCGATCCTTCGGTAGTATCTGTCCTTGTCGTTACCGGTGTAGGATTCCATCGTTACCCCGGAGTTCTGATAACCATCACTCTTCATGTCCTTGTCCTCGGTGTAGAATGTGTAGCCGTTGATATCGTACGCCTCATAGGTCATCAGGTTGTGCTCGGCGCCCTGTGACAAGGCGAATATGAGTGGTTCTTCCGCGGAAGAATACTCATGTAAAGGCTATGACAGAAGCTTCTGCTTGAACCAACGGGTGAAACATGAGTTGTGCTCTTTGATTATATCTCCGTTCGTCCTCTGTTGGCATCGGTCATTGTACGTCTTCTCAATAAAGGTTTTCTGCTCTACCACCCAAGGATCGACCACGTCTATGTGTTGTAGCGCGACTAGGTTTGCTCTTTCAAAGTCGGCGAGTCGACCCTCGAAGTTGACATGCATTTCGCGGCGAACCTCATGGTGACCCCATCCAGTAAGCCTGCCGAGGTGCCTGTTGACGGGCAGACCAACGGGGTCCTCGATGCCTAGATAATTCTTGCAGTAGGAGATGCACTCTTCGTCAGAAAGCCCCTGGCTATGCTTCCTTCTGGACGTGACATGTTGCGAACGTATCCTTTGATGACACCATTCATCCTTTCGAACGGCATCATGCTGTGCAGGAACGTCGGCCCGAGTTGGATGATATCCTCCACGATATGGACCAGCAGATGCACCATAACGTCCAAGAATGCGGGTGGGAAGTACATCTCAAGCTCGCATAGTATCACCATGATCTCTTCCTGTAGCCTTCTGAGTTTCCTCACGCCAACCGACTTCCGAGAGATGACATTGAAAAAGTTGCATAGGCCAAATAGCGTTTCACGGACGTGCACGTCCATGATCCCACGGATTGCAACTGGAAGTATCTGCGTCATCAGCACGTGACAGTCGTGAGACTTCATCCCGCTGAACTTCTGCTTCGCTGGGTCTAGGTATCTGCTTATCTTCCCCGTGTAACCGTAAGGAAGTTTTACTCCTACGAGGCAGGTGAAAAACTGATCGATCTCCTCCTGACTTACAGTGAAGCACGCGGGAGGGTAGTCATTTCCGGTCTTCTTGGCCTTTTTGCCTTTGCGACGACTTTCCGTGTCCTGCTTCGCCTCATCATCATCATGATCATTAGGGTGAAGCTCATCTCTGATGCCCATTGATTTCAAGTCTGCCCTTGCTTTCGGCTCATCTTTGGTCCTCTCTTGCATGTTGAGCAGGGTACCAAGAAGACTCTCGCACACATTCTTCGTGATATGCATGACATAAAGGCTGTGAGGCACACAGTGGATCTTCCCCTACGGCAAGTCCCAGAAAACAGACCTCGTTTTCCATACCTTCAGCAGCGGCTCTGGCACCTTTCACTTCTTTCCCGGCTCTGGCGCCTTTTGCTTCTTTCCCGGCAGTGGGCAATCTTTCCAATTTTTCAACAGCCGGTCTATTTCCTCGCCGCTCCTCGTACGCGGGCATCTTCGGGGTTTGGTTTCACCATCGAACAGATCCTTGCATTTCCTCCATGGGTCATCGTCGCGAAGCCACCTTCGATGTCCCATGAACACAGTTTTCGAAGACTCGGGATCTCTATCTAGCTGGCGATACATTGTGTCATCCATGCACCTGACGCATCCAGAAAATCCGTGGACCACCTACCCCGCGAGATATCCGTAACCGAGATAGTCGTGCACCGTCGTGAGCAATGCGGCTCTCATAGGGAAATATTCTTTCTGTGCGGCGTCCCACGTATTGGCTGGCGTTTTCCACAGCGTGTCTAGCTCCTCTTTCAGCAGCCCCAGATACAGATTGATGTCGTTCCCTGGTTGTTTGGGCCCTTCAATTAGCATACTCATGTGAATGTACTTCCTCTTCATGCACAACCAGGGGGGAAGTTGTACATCCACACAAACATAGGCCAGGTGCTATGTGTGCTTCTCTGGATGCCAAACGGATTGACTCCATCGGTGCTCACGCCCAGCACGATGTTCATTGGATCCTTCCCAATTTCTGGGTGTTCGAAGTTCAACGCTTGCCACTGGCTCCCATCCCTAGGGTGACTCAGCATCTTGTCTTTTTTATTTATCTCCGGATCATTTGCGTCATCTTCTCGCTTCTTCTCCTCCCTATCCGCATGCCAACGCAGGAGCTTTGCTACCTTAGGGTCCGTGAAATACCGCTGCAGACGAGGAGTGATCGGAAAGTACCACACCACTTTTCTAGGAGCTTTCTTCCTCTTCTTGTATCGAGTGACACCGCACACTGGACATATGGTAGACTCCGCGTGCTCGTCCCGATAAATGATGCAATTGTTCATGCACACATGGTATTTCACGTGCGGTAAATCCAGAGGACACACGATTTTCTTCGCCTCCTCGAAACTGCCGGGCACTTGTTCCCCTTGGGAAGACGTTCGCGCGAGAATGACATGTTCTCGTCGAAGCATGCGTCGGTCATTTTGTGTTTACCTTCATCTCCAGAGCCATGAGCGTTACTTTTAGGCGTGTATCCTCGGGCCTGCATCCTTCATACAATGGAGTAACCGCGTCTATCTCCAGTTGATCCAGCTTGGCTTTCTCTCGGGCGGCAGCTCTTGCGTTATCCGTCTGTTTGAGAAGCAGCTCTTGAAAATGAGGGTCCTGCACCCAGCCCATCGATGTCCATCGTCCTCTGCTCCACCGGCATCTTCATCTTCATGATCATGCCCTTCGTCTGCTCCGGCATCTTCCTCATCATCATGTCCCGCATCTTCTACATGATGACTGTGTACAGCATCACCGTCGTGATCATGTCATGGAGATTCTTCGTCTTCTCGCCCGCCCGAGTCTTGCTCATTTCTTGCCGCCCGACCCCCATGGACGACTTCATAGTAATCTTCATCACCTTGCCACTAATAGCCATCCATGAAACCACGCAAGAGCAGGTGGTCCCGCACCTGCCCGGAATCCGGGTCCGCAATAAGGCTCTTCAGCTTGCATCTTTGACACGGACATCTTATCTCCGTCTCGTTCTTTTGAAGCATCTCGGCCTTCGCGGAGCTCAAAAACCTATTCACGATGCCTTCGGTCATCGTGCGGACCATGGTCGCCTGCGGGGTAGAGCTAAACAATATTTTAGAACCAAGAAAATTTTTGGCATGACTTTCCCTAAAAATAGGACCAAAAAGAATTCATAGTACCAAAATTCTCGCCGAAACGGAAATGAATCAACATTCCGATAAAATATTGGCAACTATCGCATTTCAAATACCGGTACCTGCAAACACAAACATATATGCAACACCACAAACATATGCAACACCACGAACATACATAGATCTAGCTATAGGCCACAAAAAGTGCATGTGTATGTTGTTGGTGAGGGAGAACAACATAAAGATAGCTTCCCCCTTACTTACCTATCAAAAAAGGTAATTTAACCACTTAATTTGGATGAATCTATGGTGCAAATGACGTGAGGAGGAGGAGGCAGCCGAGACAAGCTTGGAGGAGGAGGTGGAGAGAATGAAGTGGGGAAAGTGAGTGGGCAGGTGGGCTGTCCAAAATATCTTGTTGGTCCCAGGTTACTAATGGCGCACCTACTGCCGGTGCGCCATTAGAAGTTTTGCAAAAAGACAAAAAAAAAGTATATATTTTAATGGCGCACGGTGGCACAGTGCGCCATTACTAGTTTACACCCAGCCATGATGCGCCATTAGAATCTTTGGAAAAATAAGAAAAAAAGTTTTACTAGTGGCACACCGTGTGCATGGTGCGCCATTAGTGTCTTCCACACTCATGGCGCAGCTGCACACGGTGCGCCACTGCTATATAGTAGTGGCGCACCACATGACAGCTGCGTCATTAGAGGACATCCCATCTATAGCCCTTTTTGTAGTAGTCGGCCTTTGTCATCGGTATGTTACTTGCCCGAGATTCGATCGTCGGTATCTCAATACCTAGTTCAATCTCGTTACCGGCAAGTCTCTTTACTCGTTCTGTAATACATCATCCCGCAAATAACTCATTAGTTGCAATGCTTGCAAGGCTTAAGTGATGTGCATTACCGAGTGGGCCCAGAGATACCTCTCCGACAATCGGAGTGACAAATCCTAATCTCGAAATATGCCAACCCAACAAGTACCTTCGGAGACACCTGTAGAGCACCTTTATAATCACCCAGTTACGTTGTGACGTTTGGTAGCACACAAAGTGTTCCTCCGGTAAACGGGAGTTCCATAATCTCATAGTCATAGGAACATGTATAAGTCATGAAGAAAGCAATAGCAGAATAGTAAATGATCGTGTGCTAAGCTAACGGAATGGGTCAAGTCAATCACCCGTTAATCAAATGACAACTCATGTCAATGGCTAGGAAACATAACCATCTTTGATCAACGAGCTATTCAAGTAGAGGCATACTAGTGACACTCTGTTTGTCTATGCATTCACACAAGTATTATGTTTCCGGTTAATATAATTCTAGCATGAATAATAAACATTTATCATGATATAAGGAAATAAATAATAACTTTATTATTGCCTCTAGGCCATATTTCCTTCAAGTGGGTGTCACCATTGATTCATACAACCCATGTCTTCTAGGAATTTCCTGTGAGGAAAAGCACTAGAAGAAATCAGGGCTTTGGTTCGGGCCTGTACAGCCCATTAGTCCCGGTTCTGCATGAACCGGGACCCATGGGGGCATTTGTCCCGGTTCGTGAGCCCGGGAGGGCGGCCGGAGCCTCGTGGGCATTGGTCCCGGTTCGTGTGGACCCATTTGTCCCGGTTCTAGGAACGAACCGAGACCAATGGTCCTCTCTCCCGGCCCGCAACCATTGGTCCCGGTTCGTGGCTCGAACCAGGACATAATATGGAGCTTTAGTCCCGGTTAGAGCCACGAACCGGGATAAATGAGTTGCCTATATATACCCCATCGCCGCAGCAGAGCACTCCACAGTGCTCTGTTTTTTGCTGGCCAGCGAGGGGAGGATTTGTGGTGCTCTAGCTCACCTCCTATGCACATGAGGTGTTCGATGAAATGCCCGAGCCACACTAGTTAAGCTTTCTCCTCTCGAAGCTCGACCTCCGAGCTCCATTTTTCCCGAGATTTGTCTAGGTTTATATTAGCGGTCCGTCACACCCCGTCCCCATCTTCACCGCCGTCGATCGCCCATACCGATCTCGTCGCCGACACCACTGTGGTGAGCCTCTTATCCTTATCTTCTTTCTGAAAGAAAAAAATTCTTACTTTACATAGATACTTGTCTAATTTTCTTACTTTTGACACACATAATTATATATAATGCATGCAGATGAACCGGCAATGGATCTACGGTGACAGACACACCTCCAAGTACATTAAGGGCATGCATGATTTTCTCGAAGTGGCTGAGGCAAACAAGCAGAATGGTTTTATGTGTTGTCCATGCCCTAAATGTGGGAATACGAAGTCTTACTCTGACCGGAAAATCCTTCACACCCACCTGCTTTACAAGGGTTTCATGACACACTATAATGTTTGGACGAGGCACGGAGAAATAGGGGTTATGATGGAAGACAGCAAAGAAGAAGAGGACGATGACAACTATGTGCCCCCTGAATACGGTGAAATTTTACTAGTGGCGCACCATGTGCATGGTGCGCCATTAGTGTCTTCCACACTCATGGCGCACCTGCACACGGTGCACCACTGCTATATAGTAGTGGCGCACCACATGACAGGTGCGTCATTAGTGGACATCCCATCTATAGCCCTTTTTGTAGTAGTGGGCCTTTATCGTCGGTATGTTACTTGCCCGAGATTCGATCGTCGGTATCTCAATACCTAGTTCAATCTCGTTACCGGCAAGTCTCTTTACTCGTTCTGTAATACATCATCCCGCAAATAACTCATTAGTTGCAATGCTTGCCATTACCGAGTGGTCCCAGAGATACCTCTCCGACAATCGGAGTGACAAATCCTAATCTCGAAATATGCCAACCCAACAAGTACCTTCGGAGACACCTGTAGAGCACCTTTATAATCACCCAGTTACGTTGTGACGTTTGGTAGCACACAAAGTGTTCCTCCGGTAAACGGGAGTTCCATAATCTCATAGTCATAGGAACATGTATAAGTCATGAAGAAAGCAATAGCAGAATAGTAAATGATCGTGTGCTAAGCTAACGGAATGGGTCAAGTCAATCACCCGTTAATCAAATGACAACTCATGTCAATGTCTAGGAAACATAACCATCTTTGATCAATGAGCTAGTCAAGTAGAGGCATACTAGTGACACTGTGTTTGTCTATGCATTCACACAAGTATTATGTTTCCGGTTAATATAATTCTAGCATGAATAATAAACATTTATCATGATATAAGGAAATAAATAATAACTTTATTATTGCCTCTAGGCCATATTTCCTTCAAGTGGGTGTCACCATTGATTCATACAACCCATGTCTTCTAGGATTTTTTGTGTGAGGAAAAGCACTAGTAGAAATCAGGGCTTTGGTTCGGGCCTGTACAGCCCATTAGTCCCGGTTCTGCACGAACCGGGACCCATGGGGGCATTTGTCCCGGTTCGTGAGCCTAGGGGGCCGGCCGGAGCCTCGTGGGCATTGGTCCCGGTTTGTGTGGACCCATTTGTCCGGGTTCTAGGCACGAACCGAGACCAATGGGCCTCTCTCCTGGCCCGCAACCATTGGTCCCGGTACGTGGCTCGAACCAGGACAGAATGTGGAGCTTTAGTCCCGGTTAGAGCCACGAACCGGGACAAATGATTTTCCTATATATACCCCATCGCCGCAGCAAAGCACTCCACAGTGCTCTGTTTTTTGCTGGCCAGTGAGGGGAGGGATTGTGGTGCTCTAGCTCACCTCCTATGCACATGAGGTGTTCGATGAAATGCCCGAGCCATACTAGTTAAGCTTTCTCCTCTCGAAGCTCGACCTCCGAGCTCCATTTTTCCCGAGATTTGTCTAGGTTTATATTAGCGGTCCGTCACACCCCGTCCCCGTCTTCACCGCCGTCGATCGCCCATACCGATCTCGTCGCCGACACCACTGTGGTGAGCCTCTTATTCTTATCTTCTTTCTGAAAGAAAAAAAATTCTTACTTTACATAGATACTTGGCTAATTTTCTTACTTTTGACACACATAATTATATATAATGCATGCAGATGAACCGGCAATGGATCTACGGTGACAGACACACCTCCAAGTACATTAAGGGCATGCATGATTTTCTCGAAGTGTCTGAGGCAAACAAGCAGAATGGTTTTATGTGTTGTCCATGCCCTAAATGTGGGAATACGAAGTCTTACTCTGACCGGAAAGTCCTTCACACCCACCTGCTTTACAAGGGTTTCATGCCACACTATAATGTTTGGACGAGGCATGGAGAAATAGGGGTTATGATGGAAGACAGCAAAGAAGAAGAGGACGATGACAACTATGTGCCCCCTGAATACGGTGATGCTGCAACGGGGGAAGCTGCTGAAGATCAAGAGGAACCAGATGATGTGCCCGATGATGCTGCAACGGGGGAAGCTGCTGAAGATCAAGAGGAACCAAACGATGTGCCCGATGATGATGATCTCCATCGGGTCATTATCGATGCATGGACGCAATGAGAAAGTCAAAAGGAGAAGCTGAAGTTCGGTCGCATGTTAGAGGATCACAAAAAAGGGTTGTACCCAATTGCGAAGATGGCAACACAAAGCTTGGTACCATACTGGAATTGCTGCAGTGGAAGGCAGAGCATGTTGTGCCTGACAAAGGATTTGAGAAGCTACTGAAATTATTGAAGAAGAAGCTTCCAAAGGATAACGAATTGTCCGATAGTACATACACATCAAAGAAGGTTGCATGCCCTCTAGGATTGGAGGTGCAGAAGATACATGCATGCGCTAATGATTGCATCCTCTATCGAGGTGCGTACAAGGATTTGAACGCATGCCCGGTATGCGGTGCATTGCGGTATAAGATCAGACGAGATGACCTTGGTGATGTTGATGGCGAGCCCCGCAGGAAGAGGGTTCCTGCGAAGGTGATGTGGTATGCTCCTATAATACCATGGTTGAAACGACTGTTCAGAAACAAAGAGCATGTCAAGTTGATGCGATGGCATAGTGAGGACCGTAAGAAAGACGGGAAGTTGAGAGCACCCGCTAACGGGTCGCAGTGGAGAAAAATCAAGAGATAATACTGGGCTGAGTTTGCAGGTGACCCAAGGAACATATGGTTTGGTTTAAGTGCGGATGGCATTAATCCTTTCGGGGAGCAGAGCAGCAATCACAGCACCTAGCCCGTGACTCTATGTATGTATAACCTTCCTCCTTGGATGTGCATGAAGCGGAAGTTCATTATGATGCCAGTTCTCATCCAAGGCCCTAAGCAACCCGGCAACGACGTTGATGTGTACCTAAGGCCATTAGTTGAAGAACTTTTACAGCCGTGGAATGGAAACGGTGTACGTACGTGGGATGAGCACAAACAGGAGGAATTTAACATGGACGCGTTGTTGTTTGTAACCATCAATGATTGGCCCGCTCTCAGTAACCTTTCAGGACAGACAAACAAGGGATACCACTCATGCACGCACTGTTTAGCTGACACCAAAAGTATATACCTGGACAAATGCAGGAAGAATGTGTACCTGGGACATCGTCGATTTCTTCCGACCAACCATCAATGTCGAAAGAAAGGCAAGCATTTCAAAGGCGAGGCAGTTCACCAGAAGAAGCCCGCCATGCGTACCGGTGATCACGTACTTGCTATGGTCAATGATTTACACGTAATCTTTGGAAAGGGTCCCGGCGGACTAGCTGTTCCGAATGACGTTGAGGGACGCGCACCCATGTGGAAGAAGAAATCTATATTTTGGGACCTACTCTACTAGAAAGACCTAGAGGTTCGCTCTTTGATTGATGGGATGCACATGACGAAGAACCTTTGCGTGAACCTGCTAGGCTTCTTGGGCGTGTATGGGAAGACAAAAGATACAGCTGAGGCACGGGAGGACCTGCAACATTTGCACGAAAAAGACGGCATGCCTCCAAATCAGTATGAAGGTCCTGCCAGCTACGCTCTTACCAAAGAAGAGAAGGAAATCTTCTTTGAATGCCTGCTTAGTATGAAGGTCCCGACTGGCTTCTCGTCGAATATAAAGTGAATAATACATATGCCAGAGAAAAAGTTCCAGAACCTAAATTCGCATGACTGCCACGTGATTATGAGCAACTGCTTCCGGTTGCATTGAGGGGACTTCTACCAGAAAACGTCCGATTAGCCATTGTGAAGCTATGTGCATTCCTCAATGCAATCTCTCAGAAGGTGATCGATCCAGAAATCATACCAAGGCTAAGGAGTGATGTGGCGCAATGTCTTGTCAGTTTCGAGCTGGTGTTCTCACCATCCTTCTTCAATATCATGACGCACGTCCTTGTTCATCTAGTTGACGAGATTGTCATTCTGGGCCTCGTATTTCTACACAATATGTACCCCTTTGAGAGGTTTATGGGAGTCCTAAAGAAATATGTCCGTAATCGCGCTAGGACAGAAGGAATCATCTCCATGGGCCATCAAATAGAGGATGTCATTGGGTTTTGTGTTGACTTCATTCCTGGCCTTAAGAAGATAGGTCTCCCTAAATCGCGGTATGAGGGGAGACTGACTGGAAAAGGCACGCTTGGAGGGGACTCAATAATATGCAGGGACGGGCATTCCTGGTCTCAAGCACACTACACAGTTCTACAGAACTCTACCTTGGTGACCCCGTATGTCGATGAACACAAGAACAGTCTGCGCTCCAAACACCCGGAGCAATGCGACGACTGGATTAGATGTGAACACATCAGGACTTTCAGTAGTTGGTTGGAAACACGTCTCAGAGGTGACAACACTGTTTTGATGAGCTGTACTCGTTGTCCAGGGGACCATCTTCGACTGTACTGACTTACAAAGGATACGAGATAAATGGGAATACATTTTACACGATCGCCCAAGATCAAAAGAGCACCAACCAAAATAGCGGTGTCCTCTTTGATGTAGCAAGTAAGAGGGGAAAGGACACATATTATAGTTACATAGTGGACATATGGGAACTTGACTATGGACATGATTTTAAGGTCCCTTTGTTTAAGGGCAAATGGGTCAATCTGTCAGGAGGCGGGGTACAAGTAGACCCACAGTACGGAATAACAACAGTGGATCTGAACAATCTTGGGTACACTGACGAACCGTTTGTCCTAGCCAATGATGTGGCACAGGTTATCTATGTGAAGGACATGTCTACCAAACCGAGAAAAAGAAAATAAAGGAAGCGAATACATCATACTATGAGCCAAAGCGTCACATAGTTCTTTCAGGAAAAAGGGACATCGTGGGAGTGGAGGGCAAGACAGACATGTCTGAAGATTATGAAAAGTTTCATGAAATTTCTCCCTTCAAAGTCAAGGCTGACCCAAACATCCTGATAAATGATGAAGATTATCCATGGTTACGGCGCAATAAGCAAAGGACACAAGCGAAGAAAAAGTGAAGAATTTCTCTCCACAACTATTATGATGATACCATGTCAACTTTCAACCTTTTCGTAGTTCATTTGAAATGCCTGTTGTAACAGACGAGTTTCCGTATGAAACCCTGATATCTCGAAACAGATTGTCTGTTTTCTACACGAAGTGCATCCAGTTTTTGCCGTAACCCTCTCAACTTTCTTGCAAATGCTATGTGGATGAAATGATGATACCATGCCAACTTTCAACCTTTTTAGAGTTCATTTGAAATGCTTTTCAATTTCAGGGTCATATAGCTCAAAATAATCAGTAAATGCATGAAAAGTAACAAATGAAGTCAGAAAGGGATGAAAATTGATGATGTGGCTTTGAATGGTGCATTTTGAACACACAAAAAGTCAGGAGTTCAAATAAGTTTTAGAAAATGAAATCCCTTTGTAACAGACGAGTTTTTGTATGAAATCCTGATACTTCGAAAGAGATTGTATGTTTTGTACACGAAGTGCATCCAGTTTTTGCCGTAACCCTCTCAACTTTCTTGCACATGCTATGTGGATGAAATGATGATACCATGCCAACTTTCAACGTTTTCAGAGTTCATTTGAACTGCTAGACAATTTGGTGTAATGCACTCGGGAACGAAAGGAGGAGCTATCATCACCGACGGTCGCAATGTCAGAGAGTAATCAGTGAGGGAGAGTCTCCACCATATATATATGAGAGGACGAAGAATCCCGACTGTTGTCGTGGGGGTAGCTTCTCCTTCATTCCCGTGTGCTAGACAACTTGGTGTAATGCACTCGGGGATGAAAAGAGGAGCTACCATCACCGACAGTCGAATATGTACACCACGTGAGCTGAGATTTTTCAAGAAAAGGCTCGACAGACCGATAGTCAACCCGTGTTGAATAATAATGATCTAATTTAGGTTTTTAGTACATATATTTAATTGTACAAGTTTAATATTTGAATTATGAACATAGGAAATGTCGTACTCGGACGACGAAATTCTCCTGGGGTAGTGCGACTGGTGCCACGACGACCGAGGTCTGTGCGACATGCCTCACCTGGACGAAGGTTGGCGCTTCAGCATTAAGCTGGAGGAGACCTTCGATGTTGAAACGGTACGCAACGACGACAAGTGTTATTTTTTCGTAATTAAGCACGACTTCAACTATTTTAACGTGTAATTTTCATCTTTTACAATTTGACTAGCTTATCCCATGCCATGCAAGACGCTATGTCTTGGAGAGGATGGGTTTTGAAGACCATGAAAGTATGGAAACAAAGAAAATTCACCTAAGGACCCATCATGATATGGATTTTGAAGTAAATCTGTATAATTCTGAGAGCATAACCCATTTTGGTTGCAAAAATTGGGAAGCATTTTGCAAGATGTATGATTTTGATGAGGGTATGCTTGTCACCATGGATCTTGGTGATCCTGACATCGACCAAGACAATATGGACATTTGGGTCCTTGTTGATACGCCTCCAATTCTAACGCTATGTGAGTTTCTCAAACATAGTTATTAACTAATTTATATTGTTCATTTCAAAATAGTTGATAGCTTATTTGCATTGAAAGCTTATTTTGATTGTTTAAACAATGTGCGGAACATGGTAGACAGAACCTACTACACCGATGGCTCTGAGTTAACTTATAAGGAGAAAAATCATTTGGTCGCATTTTATACTGATCTTGAGAATTACAATATCTATTGTAAAACTCCTCCACATTATGGTCAATACGTGCCACTAGTGCACGTGTTGAACTACGGTAACATCCATGGAGATGCCATGGTAAGATTTTTTAGTATTACGACATTCGTGCGTCTTTTGCATAAATTATTTTAAAACTTAACTACATTGCTAACTACGAAATTATTAGTATATGTTTTTTAACAGGAAATCCCAAATGATTGTGTGCCTCATCTGATGTATCAGAGTGGTCGCCTTGATGTTTTGAACATATGTCCAGGTCATCCTACGAATCTCAACTATCCATACCGGATTTCTAGAGGAAGTGGAGACACAAAAATCAAGAAATGAAAAAAATGTATGGACAGTCGTAAGGAGATTCTTGAAAGCAAAAGGAAGTGAAGCGCAAGAATTGGAGACAGGATGATCTTCGTTCTCCATAATGGAAAGTCAGGGTCTATATTGTTTTATGCTATTTTACCTTAAAGAGGGTATTTAGGTCATATCTAATACTGATGATTATGTGCCTAGAACAATTAAATAGGGTTGGTTCGATGAATATGAGGATGATGATCGTATGACTTCTTATTAATAACGAGTAGAAGTTGTATGATGATGATTAGTAGGACTTATTATTATGATGATGCATGATGCGGGCATGAAGAGTTATTATATATCAGTGGATGAAATGAACATGTATTGGATTGAAGTGAAGGCAACATGCATGTGGTGCATGTTAAAAATAGTACTAATCCAAACTTGATCAAGTTAGGATTCGTATTACTTTCGACATGCACCACATGTTGCCTTCATTTTAATCTAAGCTATGTTTAGGCATAGCAGTAGCATTGCTAAACCAAGCACGGAAATAAGAGAGGACACTTCTCTCTGTTAGCTAGCTCACACACCCTAAATTACCCCCTAAACCACCCCTTTCAGAAAAAAAAAACAAAAACCTCAGCTCCTGCCAGCTGCTGACGCGTGGATGCCTATTGGTCCCGGTTGGTGCCACCAACCGAGACTAAAGGCCCTCCTGCCTGGGCTCGCTGCACCGGCCACGTGGAGGCCCATCTGTCCCGGTTCGTGTAAGGACCGAGACTAAAGGCCTAGGACATTAGTAACGACCCTTTAGTCCCGGTTCAAAAACCGGGACAAATGGACCTTACGAACCGAGACAATAGACCATTTTTCTACTAATGAAGGTTCCTCACCTGAACTACAAAAAGGACCCCAATATTAAGGGAACGTCAGATGTGACCGTGTCCCATAACGAACGAAAAGTTCACTACAAGAAAGCCAGACGCGCGAATGAAAACGTTCGATATATGAGCTACCGCTGCCACTGCTCGGCTAGTTTTTTTTTATTCCTTTCTGAGAATTATCCCTCTACTAAGTGGGCTGGGGCCTTTTACTGTTGGGTTTATAAAGCAAAATTTGGTGACCTAAAAAACAATATCTATAAAAAAATTGGCATCATAACAATAAGAAAATCCCTACGGAAAATTGTCATTGCTCAAAAATACCTACATGACAAACATATGACAACGAAAACCACACCCCTGATCACCACCACCACCATCTCGCCCCATGGTGTGCCAGGTCCCCGCCCTGGTGTCGGTGCCACCCACCTAGTCCTACCCACCGAGGACGCCACCCGCCTGTTAGGATAAGAGGGAGTATTAAAAATAAAATAATAAATATAATTTGTAATATATTAAAGAAATGTTTAGTGTATGTTTAAAAAGTCCATCATATAATACGAAAGGGTACACCATGCACTAAACCACCCACCTAGTCGTACCCACCGAGGGCGCCACCCGCCTGTTAGGATCAGAGGGAGTATTAAAAATAAAATAATAAATACAATTTGTAATATATTAAAGAAATTTTTAGTGTGTGTTTAAAAAAGTCCATCATATAATACGAAAGGGTACACCATGCACTAAAAATATTTATTGTATATTAAGGAATTGTTCAACGTATATTTCAAAAATGCTAATACAGATTTAAAAAATGTTCTCCAAATAAGAAAATATTTATCAGTTTGCTTTTGAAAAATATTCACCGTATGTTACAAAAACTTTCAATGTATATCACTATATTACGAAAAAAATTGTAGTACAAAAGACTACAAAAAAAAAAGAAATGGTGCAAAAAAATTAAAAAGAGAAGAAAAACCAAACCTGGAAGAGAAAACCCCAGGAAAACGGAATGAAACAAACCAAACACAAAACCGACACACAAAACCATAGAACCAAAAAACGACAAAAAAACTAGCAGCAGAAAACAGCAGCGAACTGCAAACAAACCGGGACCTGGGCCTGCCCAACGCGCCCCATTCAGAGTATAGCCTCATCTATTTGCGGCCTGCAGGCAGCGAATAGGATCCACCGTGTTTTGTCTACCAGCTCGCAATCCTTTATTTTGTGTGCTTGCTCGCTTCCTGATGGATTGTAGACAAACGAAATCAATTTGTGACGGGGTCTAAGGAAAACACTTCGCGGCAGAATGAGAGGGAGAGACCAAGAAGCGAGAGGGACCACACATCAACTTTTCAATTTTGATTCGAGTTTATTCTACATTATGTGTTATGTGCTGTTGAGGGCAGCATCGACTCAGTGACTCTGTCACACGGATCGTGCTTTGGCTGTCACGGTTAGCACAGGGGAACCTATGTTGTCTTAAGCTTCTAGATCAACTACTGCCGACCCAATGAATTGGTGGAATGTAACTCGTTGCTTCTGACACACTCCGCATCTATGGCACTCCAGGAAATATTTCTTGCATTGGGCTGATCTTTGAGAGACATGCAGGATGTTATGGCTCTCAGTTGTTCCTCCCGTGTGTTGATCCCTTAGCAGGAGCTCATGAGCAATGCGAGGGTTGAACGGCAATTAATGTCACTGTAAACTTCCCAACGTCTTCCATGCCTACAAGTAATCAAATAGCTACAAAGTAAATGGCGATATGCCATGACATGACAGACCAGCAGCTCGGGAGGAGGAACTTGGTATTAATATTTGGGGAAAATGGTTCGAGATCTTGAGCTATCATGAAGCAATAAGTAAGTCAGATGGCAAGGACTCAGTCAGAACTGAACACAAAGCAAACGGAATCAAGTGATGCTCTAAATGCTTAATAATTCACATGCACAATATAACAACAAAAATAGATGGTGTTACTTGTAACTTTTCATGATACGTTCAGCTTTACATAAAGCCTCGTTTTGGTACCTCGGGTTTACATAAAGCCTTGATTCGATCATCACTCAAACACTCTTACCCTCGGCAGAAGGTTCGTGTTAGGCAATTCACATCTTATATATACATGAAGACCACCTCTTATTCAATAGTTTCAATATATGGTTAGGTACGCGTCGCCTGATTCATTCTTGGAGTGAAATTTTGCTCTAGTAACTCAGCTACAACGGGCGAAAAATAAAAGTATACAAAAGGCAAGATCAGTTGTTGCTTCGAGCAACTATGCATGACATGCCAAATGCGTTCACGGGAGATGATCCTTGGTTGGCTGCCATCGATAAGGATGCAACCGTTTTGCACATCGCATCGAATGTATATATTCAAAGTTTCAGACCCAGCTCACAGTGTGGCTATTATCTTCTCAGAATTGAGAGTCGTGATGCAGCAGTGAATTCCAAATTTCTCCATTGCAAGAAAAATAGTGTATTAATGCCAAAAATCTGAGTTTTTAAAGCGGCCCAACCTCTT
Source organism: Triticum dicoccoides (assembly GCF_002162155.2). Classification (NCBI taxonomy): domain Eukaryota; kingdom Viridiplantae; phylum Streptophyta; class Magnoliopsida; order Poales; family Poaceae; genus Triticum; species Triticum dicoccoides. The sequence goes on along the minus strand of NC_041386.1, from coordinate 684,690,867 downwards.
CTGCTATACTACGCTTCTCTGTGCAGAAGCTATCAGAACTCAGAACACAGCAAACAGGCATAATCACGTACATGTTTAGAGGAACCTGCAACAACGAATGCACATAGGCAGGAAATACCAGGAGAAGAGCACCACGCGAATCACTATCTCTCAACATCGCATCCAAGGAAATACGAGATTCAGTTGCAGTTTGATAGAGAACTTCAGAATTGGAGGAAGGAGATAGACAGAGTTTACAGGAAAGGGAAATTGCTTGCTGTTCACCGCCGGCCTCCAGCCACGGACACGCCATTAACGACAGCGCAGCCGCATTAGTAGGCCAGTTTCTGATTCAACCTCCGTTAGTGGGCTTCCTTGCTTGTTTACTCTTCCTTAGTCTGTTACTCCCCTGCAGCCTCTCCCTTCTCAGATGTGAGATAAACACCATAAAAAAAGATGTGAGATGAACAAACTTATTTATAGTGTTTTTTTTTCGAAAATGAAGATAACCCCGGGCCTCTGCATCGAGCAATGCACACAAACACAACCATACTTATTTATAGAGAGTGTTAATAAACAAAACTTGTGTATAGAGAGAAAATGCTTTGGGATCAATGCTGTAGCATAAGCTGGCTGAACAACGCCGTTTGTATGGCGGCACTCTTTTGTTTTCTGACCTTTTAAGAGAGATATTTTTTACCTGATTTGATTAATGAAATCAACACAGTTTTGATACACAACAGTCCACTAACAAAACAAAACAACGGTACAAGCTCAGCGGAGCAAGAACATCGTTCACATAAAAAAGCCTCACACCGAAACCACTAAATTTCCTACGGGTATAGAAAAACATAGAAGATTCTTAATCTAAGTTGTGGAAGGGACGCGTCACCATGGTCTTGTCAATCCGTTGGCGCTCACCATTTTATACGATCAAACACCTCGACTGCCATCGCCCCTAGTTTTTTGGATCCTCTATTGAGAGTTATCATCGTTTTTTCCTTCTGTACTAGTCAATGTGTACGTGCAATGCACATTAATTTGGAAGTATATTAAATGCATGCAAATATTAAGTAGGATAGTATTTGCGTGTTATTATGTGATTAGCACTATATTTGGCATGAAATTAACTGCACGCTAAACGTGTTGAGCGCTCGACATTGAAGCAATATAGGTCGTTGGATTAACATGATTTGATGGCCGAGATTAACTGAATCTGTCCATTTGGGTCTTTTTATATTGGTACAGATTTATAGTGTTTTTTTTTCGAAAATGAAGATAACCCCGGGCCTCTGCATCGAGCAATGCACACAAACACAACCATACTTATTTATAGAGAGTGTTAATAAACAAAACTTGTGTATAGAGAGAAAATGCTTTGGGATCAATGCTGTAGTATAAGCTGGCTGAACAACGTCGTTTGTATGGCGGCACTCTTTTGTTTTCTGACCTTTTAAGAGAGATATTTTTTACCTGATTTGATTAATGAAATCAACACAGTTTTGATACACAACAGTCCACTAACAAAACAAAAACAACGGTACAAGCTCAGCGGAGCTAGAACATCGTTCACATAAAAAAGCCTCACACCGAAACCACTAAACTTCCTACAGGTCTAGAAAAAACATAGAAGATTCTTAATCTAAGTTGTGGAAGGGATGCGTCACCATGGTCTTGTCAATCCGTTGGCGCTCACCATTTTATACGATCAAACACCTCGACTGCCATCGTCCCTAGTTTTTTGGATCCTCTATTGAGAGTTATCATCGTTTTTTCCTTCTGTACTAGTCAATGTGTACGTGCAATGCACGTTAATTTGGAAGTATATTAAGTGCATGCAAATATTAAGTAGGATAGTATTTGCGTGTTATTATGTGATTAGCACTACATTTGGCATGAAATTAACTGCACGCTAAACGTGTTGAGCGCTCGACATTGAAGCAATATAGGTCGTTGGATTAACATGATTTGATGGCCGAGATTAATTGGATCTGCCCATTTGGGTCTTTTTATATTGGTATAGATATAGATATAGATAAACCATTCCAATCATCAATATACTGACATATCAGGTGATTAATTGAGGATAGATCACGTGACAGCTCCGCCTAGAAACCTGCCCTATTGTGTCTCTACCAAATATCTCATATGGGTTGTTATGTTGTGATCCAAATTCATGTATAGAGATAAAGACTAACTTCTGACGAGCGAGCGGAGCGAGACCTATTGCTGGTAGGCTTGGGGATCGGTATTGACCTAGGTCACATGTGTTGTATATATCCTTTGTAAGACGCCGCACGGGATAAGTTGACCAGTTAGTAAATCCCCGGCGATTATAACCTGCTTTGATATAGTGAAGATTTGTTGGCTGGCGCCCGTGATTTTTTCCCTTCTTGGGTTTTTCACGTTAAAATCTCGTGTCTCCTATGTTGATTTTGTTTCTCGTCGTTTTGATTTGCCTGTCATATCTCTGACATGAGTAGCCAATCGAACAACAATTTTTCTCCAACCACCGGAAGGGAGGCATTCAAGCAACGTAATGCATTGATTTAGACAGGATGGTACCACATGCAACTGAAAAGCACATTGAATAACACCCCAGATGGATTTATCCGTTGAGCATCCAAAGACCGGATGATTAGTCGACACGTCATGGTTATAATACATACATTTCTTCTCCCAAATCCACCCACGATGCAGAAGTAACTCTTGGTGAACCAGTTGTTGTACTAAACTTGACAAACATACATCGAAAGCAGACCTATTTCTGAAGTCAAGGAACACCTACAATACCTACCTTACTGCCTAGTGATGGAGAAGGTACAATTGTGAGCTCCTTAAATATCATTTGTGCCCCTACTTGTGCCACTGAATTAGTGCTTGCTCTCATTCCGACCTAAGTAACGTGTCATATCTTGTCTCATTTGCTTTACTGCTCAAGTACTCCTAGGCATTGGAGGTATCCGGAAGCACTCAATAAAACATTGTTAACTTGTGATGGAGATCTCATTTGATTTTATATCGAAGAGCACCTGACGTTTTGTTGAGTACATTTACACGGTCACATTGGATCGTAGTAGTTCTACTATTAGCTGCATTGTTGTAGTTCATCAATTGAGACCGTTCATAGAAGTAACGGAATCTTGTTGTTCCAACATACATTTTGGAACATCAGTTACATGTTGTTCATATCAGTTCTGGTTTGATAGAGATTATTGGGAGTTATGATCAATGTTGTCTCCCTAGCTCGATAGTTATAAAGACGATTAATCCTTTGCATGGGACGTAAATATTAGTTTTAAAAAAAACGAAAGATCGGACTCGACAATCATTCAGTATAGTAGAAAAAAATCGAAAAAACATATGTACTAATCAGTTGTTTGCATCAGACAAAAAAGTTGACCCTATGCTCCGATGAACCATCCTTCAAAAAAATCTGGAAGGTCCCAGAACATTTTCGGCACCCTCCACTACTAGAAAAAGGGCTATAGATGGGATTGACACTAATGGCGCACCAGACAAGGGGTGCGCCATTAGTATATACTAATGGCGCACCATATTGAGATACGCCATTAGAGTTGAAACTACTAATGGCGCACCTGGCCCAAGGTGCGTCATTAGTATCAAAAAAAAATTGAACTAGTGCGTCTGTCCAAACATACTAATGGCGCATACAGACACAGTGCGCCATTACTAGTTGTAACTAGTAATGGCGCACCCGTCAGAAAGTGCGCCACTAAAGTTGTTTTTTTTATTATATTTTTTATTCCTTTTTTTGCAATACTACTAATGGCGCACTATAGAACAGTGCGCCATTAGTATGTTTTTTTTTGCAAAACTACTAATGGCGCACCGCCAGAAGGTGCGCCATTAGTAACCTGGATTACTAATGGCGCATTTAGTGCTAGTGCGCCATTAGTAAGTGGGCAGCAACAAGATATTTTGGACAGCCTCTCCTACCCACACTCACTTTCTTCCCACTTCATTCTCTCCACCTCCTCCTTGTCTCGGGTGCCTCCTCTTTTTCACCTCATTTCCACCATAGATTCATTCAAATTAAGTGGTTAAATTACCTTGTTTTGATAGGTAAGTAAGGGCGAAGCTATATTTATGTTGTTCTCCCTACAACAATGTGCACATGCACTTTTTATGGCCTAGCTAGATCTATGTATGTTCGTGGTGTTGCATATGTTTGTGGTGTTGCATATGTGTTTGTGTTTGGAGGTGTACCGGTATTTGAAATGCGATAGTTGCCAATATTTTGCCGGAATGTTGATTCATTTCCGTTTCGGCGAGAATTTTGGCATTAAGCATTCTTTTTGGTCCTATTTTTAGGGAAAGTCATGCCAAATTTTTTCTTGGTTCTAAAATATCGTTTTGCTCTACCCCGCAGGCGACCATGGTCCGCATGATGACCGAAGGCATCGTGAATAGGTTTTTGAGGTCCGCGAAGGCCGAGATGCTTCAAAAGAACGAGACGGAGATAAGATGTCCGTGTGGAAGATGCAAGCTGAAGAGCCTTATTGCGGACCCGGATTCCGGGCAGGTGCGGGACCACCTGCTCTTGCATGGTTTCATGGATGGCTATCGGTGGCAAGGTGATGAAGATGACTACGAAGTCGTCCATGGGGGCCGGGCAAGAAATGAGGAAGGGCAGCAAGACAACCACCGCGGCTCGGGCGGGCGAGAAGACGAAGAATCCCCAGGAGATGATCACGACGGTGATGCTGTACACAGTCATCATGTAGAAGATGCAGGACATGATGATGAGGAAGATGCCGGAGCAGACGACGGGCATGATCATGAAGATGATGATGCCGGCGGAGCAGACGACGCTGGACCATCGATGGGCTGGGTGCAGGACCCTCATATTCAAGAGCTGCTTCTCAAGCAGACGGATAACGCAAGAGTTGCCGCCCGAGAGAAAGCCAAGATGGATCAACTTGAGTTAGACGCGGTTACTCCATTGTATGAAGGATGCAGGCCCGAGGGTACCCGCCTGAAAGTAACGCTCATGGCTCTGGAGATGAAGGTAAAACACAAAATGACCGACGCATGTTTCGACGAGAACATGTCATTCTGGCACGAACGTCTTCCCAAGGGGAACAAGTGCCCGACCAGTTTGGAGGAGGCGAAGAAAATCGTGTGTCCTCTGGATTTACCGCACGTGAAATACCATGTGTGCATGAACAATTGCATCATTTATGGGGACGAGCACGCGGAGTCTACCATATGTCTGGTGTGCGGCGTCACTCGATACAAGAAGAGGAAGAAAGCTCCTCGAAAAGTGGTGTGGTACTTTCCGATCACTCCTTGTCTACAGCGGTATTTCGCGGACCCTAAGGTAGCAAAGCTCCTACATTGGCACGCGGATAGGGAGGAGAAGAAGCGAGAAGATGACGCAAATGATCCGGAGATAGATAAAAAAGACAAGATGCTGAGTCACCCTAAGGATGCAAGCCAGTGGCAAGCGTTGAACTTCGAAGACTCAGAATTTGGGAATGATCCAAGGAACATCGTGCTGGGCACGAGCACCGATGGAGTCAATCCGTTTGGCAGCCAGAGAAGCACACATAGCACCTGGCCTGTGTTTGTGTGGATGTACAACCTTCCCCCCTGGTTGTGCATGAAGAGGAAGTACATTCACATGAGTATGCTAATTGAAGGGCCGAAACAACCAGGGAATGACATCAATCTGTATCTGGGGCTGCTGAAAGAGGAGCTTGACACGCTGTGGAAAACGCCAGCCAATACGTGGGACGCCGCAGAGAAAGAATATTTCCCTATGAGAGTCGCACTGCTCACGACGGTGCACGACTATCTCGGTTACGGATATCTCGCGAGGCAGGTAGTCCACGGATTTTCTAGATGCGTAAGGTGCATGGATGACACAACGTATCGCCAGCTAGATAGAGATCCCGGGTCTTCGAAAACCGTGTTCATGGGACATCGAAGGTGGCTTCGCGACGATGACCCGTGGAGGAAACGCAATGATCTGTTCGATGGTGAAACCGAACCCCGAAAACGCCCGTGTACGAGGAGCGGCGAGGAAATAGACAAGCTGTTCAAAAATTGGAAAGACTGCCCACTGCCGGGAAAGAAGCAAAAGGCGCCAGAGCCGGGAAAGAAGCGAAAGGCGCCAGAGCCGCTGCTGAAGGTATGAAAAACGAGGTCTGTTTTCTGGGACTTGCCGTACTGGAAGATCCACCGTGTGCCTCACAGCATTAATGTCATGCATATCACAAAGAACGTGTGCGAGAGTCTGCTTGGTACCCTGCTCAACATGCCAGAGAGGACCAAAGATGGGCCGAAAGCAAGGGCAAACTTGAAATCAATGGGCATCAGGCAGGAGCTTCACGCTAATGATGATGATGATGATGAGGCGAAGCAGGACACAGAAAGTCATCGCAAAGGCAAAAAGGCCAAGAAGACCGGAAATGACTAACCTCCCGCGTGCTTCACTCTAAGTCAGGAGGAGATCGAGCAGTTTTTCACCTGCCTCCTAGGAGTAAAACTTCCTTACGGTTACGCGGGGAAGATAAGCAGATACCTAGACCCAGCGAAGCAGAAGTTCAGAGGGATGAAGTCTCACGACTGTCACATGCTGATGACGCAGATACTTCCAGTTGCAATCCGTGGGATCATGGACGCGCACGTCTGTGAAACGCTATTTGGCATATGCAACTTTTTCAACGTCATCTCTCGGAAGTCGATTGGCGTGAGGCAACTCAGAAGGCTACAGGAAGAGGTCGTGGTGATACTATGCGAGCTTGAGATGTACTTCCCGCCCGCATTCTTCGATGTTATGGTGCATCTGCTGGTCCATATCATGGAGGATATCATCCAACTCGGGCCGACGTTCCTGCACAGCATGATGCCGTTCGAAAGGATGAATGGTGTCATCAAAGGATACGTTCGGAACATGTCACGTCGAGAGGGAAGTATAGCCAGGGGCTTTCTGACCGAAGAGTGCATCTCCTACTGCACGAATTATCTAGGCATCGAGAACCCCGTTGGTCTGCCCGTCAATAGGCACCTCGGCAGGCTCGCTGGATGGGGTCACCGTGAGGGTTGCCGCGAAATGCATGTCGACTTCGAGGGTCGACTCGCCGACTTTGAAAGAGCAAACCTAGTCGCGCTACAACACATAGACGTGGTCGATCCTTGGGTGGTAGAGCACAAAACCTTTATTGAGAAGACGTACAATGACCGAGGCCAACAGAGGACGGACGGAGATATACTCAAAGAGCACAACTCATGTTTCACGCGTTGGTTCAAGCAGAAGCTTCTGCCGTACCCTTTACATGAAGATTCTTCCGCGGAAGAACAACTCATATTCACCTTGTCACAGGGTGCCGAGCACAACCTGATGACCTATGAGGCGTACGATATCAACGGCTACACATTCTACACCGAGGACAAGGACATGAAGAGCGATGGTTATTAGAACTCCGGGGTAACGACGGAATCCTACACCGGTAAGGACAAGGACAGATACTACGGAAGGATCGAGGAGATCTGGGAGCTGAGCTACGCTGGAGAGAAGGTGCCGATGTTCCGTGTCAGATGGGCCAAGAGCGTCCTAAAAGAAGACCGATATTTCACCACCATGGTTATACCCGAAGCCAAATCCAAGACCGCGGGCGCAAACGTCACCGCGAAAAATGAGCCATGGGTACTGGCTTCCCAAGTGGACCAATGCTTCTTCATTACCGACCCGCCAAAGCCCAGTCGTGTTGTCGTGAGGAGAGGCAAAAGGAAGATCATCGGAATGGATGGAGTAGCCAATAAGCAAGACTTCGACAAGTACGGCGACCCGAGGATCGAACATGATGACGATGATGAAGTAGCAACATACAACACAAGAAGAAGCAGGACCACCCTACCTAAAGGACGTCCGTTCCACAGAAGAACTCCATTTGCGAAAAAGAAGGGCAAGAAGATTGTGAACAGATAGCTAGCTAAGATCGATTGTATTTAAATCGTAGCCTTCATTTCTCGATTGTATTTCATGGGCACTTTTTGAACTATCATGAATATTTTTAAATTTCATGGACACTCGATCTCGATCCCCCTCCATCTCGATCGCTATCCCACCTCGCCAGATCCGGTCCCCCTCGCCGCCGAGCACCCCCCGGTCCACCGGCCGCCGCCGCCGACCCCCCGCACCCTCGATTCCCCTACTCAACCGCC
>NC_041386.1:684681409-684682103 GCF_002162155.2 Triticum dicoccoides | reverse complement strand
CGCACCCTCCCCCGCTCCACCGGCATTACTGTTTGATGATATTTTTTAAAAAATTATTACTGTCTTATAAAAAAATATTACTGTTATGATTTAAACAAGTTTGAACATATTTAAACACAAATAAGTATCAAACAGCATTTTAAATGCATAAAAAAATTGGGGAGCCTGGGAATCGAACCCAGGACCTCCTGGTATGAGAACTGGCTGCTGACCAATCGAGCTAGTAGAGGGAACTTGATGTGGATCAGGTCAGGTGGAAGATAACCTGTTGGCTCGAGCAGAAATAAAAAAAAATACTAATGGCGCACCAGGGCGACGTGCGCCATTAGTATGGATGTACTTATGGCGCACCGTGGTGTGGTGCGCCATTAGTATTGTGCCGCCCCCATCCATATCCCGGCCCAAACCTATCTCCTCTCCCGACGCCACTGCCCCACCGCCTCGGCGCCGCCCCGACGCCGCCTCGACGCCGCCCCATCGTCCTCGTCTCCGCCCCGACGCCCCGACGCCGCCCTCTCCTCTCCTGATGCCGCCGCCCCACGCCCCGTCGTCCTCGTCTCCTCGGCGCCGCTCTCCCCGCCGCCCTCGTCGCCGGTGGCCCGGACGCCGCCCCGTCAACACCACCGTCGCCGGAGCACCACCACCACCCGGACCTCGTCGCACCACCACCACCCGGACCTCGTCGCCCCACCTC
>NC_041386.1:684664414-684681128 GCF_002162155.2 Triticum dicoccoides | reverse complement strand
CCTCTCCCCCTCTCCATATCGTCGGTAGTGCAAGAGGACACCCAAATTATCAACCGTAATTAACACTGATGGTTTCTGATTTTGAGCTGTCAAACAATTACTAATTTTGCGCTGTCACAGAGACAACAATGTTTTGTTAGTTAAAGTGAGGCTGCTGGTAGTGTTGAAAGAACAAGACGAAAAACCACTACCCAAAATAGAAACTGATGTTGTAGGCTAGAATAACTGATGTTGAATCTGTAGAATGTTCTCACTCCCATTTGACTGAAGTTGTGTAACATGTACTGACTGAAGTTCAGTCAAGTGACGCCTCATATTCACCTGAGTCCTGTACAACAGCAAGCTGCCCTTGTGATCTTCGACGGCCTTTAGAACTGTTGTAATTTCACTTGATCTAGCTGCAATCAGATGAACAGTTCATCTTAGCATTTTGAATTTTTAACATGTAAAGTAGCTAGCAGTTAATGTTTGCAAAGTAGATAGCAGAGTCTGTTAGACATGTCTTTCTTTTTTTTACCTATACAGCAAAACTCATATATCAAAGTAGTAGAGTCTGTTGGACATATATGCCCTTATGGACTGAATTTCTGTACAATAGGACTGTTGGAATTTCACGTGATCTATTTGCAATCAGAGGAACAGTTGATGTTAGCATTATTACGATCCTGAGAGGCCCTTGAGTTTGCTGGAATGTCGATTAACTTCCGTTCCAGCAAATTCGGGTACTCCATATGTCCTATTTTCAGCAAAGGTCATGCTGAAATTTTCCGTGAATTTTAGCATGACTTTGCTAAAAATAGGACATATGGGGTACTTGTGACTAATGCATGGGCCGGGGTACTTGTGACTAATAATGAAAGCTTAGGATTTTAGGGTGCCTCGACGTCGAAAAACCCTCAATGATAAAAGCTTAGCTTTTAGGATGCCTCGGTGTCGACAAACCCTAAATGATGAGACCATGATCTTGTTCCTTGACAATAACCAACTTTTTGACCAAACTTTGTTCCTATTTTAAAAACATGGCCAACAACGATGAGGCCGGGGGTTCGGGCGGCAAGGCATTCTGGGAGCTATCCCAGGAGATGGAGGAACAACCTCACTTGTATGAGGACGCCGCCTTCCCCACCGATCCTGAGACCACTGATGGTACCGCCGAGGATGACCCCACTGATGCCACCACTGATGGTGCCGCCGAGGATGCCACCACTGATGATGGCGGCGCACGCACAGATGGCAGCCAACAGAAGAGGCAACGAAAGGACCGGCGCCCGACCGTGCTCCGCACCCTCAAGGAGGAAGTTACTGAAGTGGACTCCGACGGGAATCCAACGGTGCCCGAACGAATAGTCAAGGGGTACTCGCTTCAGCTCGGGTGCATTCTCCGGAGCACCGTCTCGATCAACACCGAGAACCTGAGGCATCCTGACCGAGGGAATTTGCGCAACCTCCTCTTCACGAAGCTGCACGAACGATACAAGTTCCCCGCTGATTTTGAAAACACAAGCCTCAAAGGGAATAAAGTGAACAATGCTACCCTCACGAAGATGAGCAAGGCCCTGTCTACTTGGAAAAGCAATGTGAAGAGAATGATCGAGAAAGGTGAGAGTTATGAGAAGATCAAGGAGAAAAATCCTTCAATCACCGAAGATGACTACAATGACTTCAAGATCAATTGCTCGAGCACCGCAAACTCCCAATCAAGTTAGTGGGGGAAAGAAATGCGGGAGCTGAACTTAGGGGAACACAAACTCGGTCCCGGCGGTTACAGAGTGGCGGAGCCTATATGGGACAAGGAGGACGCGGAGCGTGCCGAGCAAGGCCTACCGCCCCGCTTCGAGAAATACAGCGGTAACAAGCAGACCAGGAACTATGTCAGGGCCCGGTACAAGGAGGACCCGATAACAAAGGAGCTTACCACGGATCTGAAGACCGCGTAATTAGCTCCATATGGTTGCATTCTAATTAATGAAGCCAAATTTCTAAATGGTTCACATTCCTTCCGCAGGCGACTGAAAGCAGTAGCGCGGGGTCGACTAAGAGCAACCCTTGGGACACCACTCTAAATAGGGCATTGAATGTAATGAAGAACAAGGATAAGCTCAGTAAGCCAACGTCAGCTGGTCGTGTGGCCGGCAAAGGCTTGTCCACAAAATGGGGGTCATACTATACCGCTGGTGTGCGGAAGGAGAAAAAGACCAGCTCGGAAAGCCAGGTGCGCGAGGTTCAAGAACACAAGGCACAGGTGGCGCGGATTCCGGAGATTGTCCAAGAGCAAGTGCAACAACAACTCGGAGCGATGATCACCACCATTGTGCCTACCTTGATCCAGGGGTTGAGTGCGTGGATTGCGGGCGGCCAACAGGGGCCGCCCTCGATTCCTAGCTTCACGGCCAGCAACTCGCAGAATGCAATGGCGGGGCCATTGTTGACTCCGGCGGAGGCGGCATTGGTGTCTCCGACGCTGGCACGGGAGCTTAATGCACCCGGGTGTACGCCGGCCGGCACCTCTGCAGCAAGCGGCCCCTCCGTCAACTGCACGCCCGCTGTTGGCGGTGCCTCGACATTAGCCGAGCTCGACGCCATCATCACGATAACTAATTAAGCCTCTCTCGATCGAGGACTTCATCTCCTTGCCTTTGACTGGGCATCCCTGACGCCCTACATGTTTTCGCAGGGCGCCGCCGATGTTCCGTCCACTCTCCTGCACTTCGTGAACAACGAGTTGGTCGATGTCGCCAAGGGCAAAATCGTTCAACCGGGCAACCCCTTGTTCCACGGTACCCAGATGCCACTCAACTTGTTTAGGGTTGAGCTGGTTCGGGTACTGCCAGGTTGCGACGAGTTGTTACCTCCGATTCGACCCGTCGGGGCCGACGATGATGACGTGATGACCCTCAACGCTTGCCTGAGCTGGCCCCTGCTTTGGCCGAAGAGCCAGATTCGTTTGGGGGCGGGGACACCACCCCAAAGACAACACCGCCAGTCGTGCCGGCTCCAAGTCGGCCCCATGGCAAGACCGCCGCAACGGTGCCGGACATCCCTATGCCACTGGATCCAAACATGCATATGGCACAGGATCAGAACGACGACGACAACGATACGTTTGGCAACGTCGATCAGTACTTTGCCGAACATGGGTACGATGGCGACTTCATGGGGGCTCCTTCTCAAGAACCCAACCCAACAAAAGACGTGCGCGATCTAGCTGGTACCGCGGAGAAGCCAAGTTGCAACAGGCGTCGTCTGCCGTTCAGCTCTCAGGAGACGCCTCTAGCTGCCGACTTCACCGAGCCTCAGATAGGCGAGGTGTGAAATATTATCAGCCCAAACACACTCAAGAAGGCGGTCTGTGAGCATAACTCGGTCCCATTACAGGAGAAGAAGAAGGCACGCAAAAGAAAGACTAACAAGGGTGCGAGCCAGCCGACACCGAGTACGATCCGTGCTCAGGACGGGCCACCTTCACCTGAGGATATCTCGAGGAGGGTCCATGTGGCGGGTAGGGCGATGCTACCGACAAATATGCTCAATGCTGCAACCGGTGCTATGCGGAGTCTGCATGACAATGTTCTTTCTTTGGAGAAGCGGCGTCTCAGAGAGAAGGATGTGGCATACCCGGTTTTCGCGGCCAAGGTGCCAGAGGGCAAGGGCTTTGTGGGTAACTCCATCGGGCGTACGATCATCCTGCGGTTTGATGACATCCACGCTATGATGAACCTTCATCCGCTGCACTACACCTTCGTTCGGCCATTTTTGCTGAGTATGGAGATGCGGATCATTCGCGATAAGACCCCGGACATCGTGATAGTCGACCCCTTCTACATGCGTGCCAAGATCTTGGGCAGCGCTGGGGACCGGCAAGTCGCGAGTTCTTACCTCGAAGGCGTCATTCTGGCAAACCAAGATAAGGATAACTTCCTCGTGCCTTACTTTCCTAAGTAAGTCCTCCCCTCAACCGGCCCGTAACATATGAATTCTTAGATTTCGATCGTTTTTCTTTTAACATTCCGTGTTTTCTGCAGTGACACACATTGCACGCTCATCCTCCTAAGCCCCAAATATTCCATGGCCACGTATTTTGACCCGGACCGTCAGTCGAACGTAGACTACACAAATGTCAAGAAGGTTCTTGATGATGTTCTCCCCGGCTACGCCAAATCTGGAGGCACCTTCACCAGGCCTATTCATAAGTATGGCAAGCACGTGTTCTCCCACAATACGACGTTCTGCTGCGTCAAGCAGCCGCCTGGCGGTCAGAAGGGTGCCTACTACGCCATCCATCACATGCGCGCGATCGTACGGGACCATCATCAACTTCTGCTACCGAGTAAACTCAAAGATTGGGCCGCGAGCGTGTCGGCAATCCAGGACGCGGACATCAGACAAGAATTCTTTCGCATCCAGTCGGAGTTTGCGGAAATCATCCATCAAAATGTCCTTCGTACCTCGGGGCAGTTCTACCTCAGAAATCAACCGTCCAACAGTGACATCGACACAATGCTACAAATGCAGGCTGACAACGCCCGTTCTTTCATGACTCCCACGATAGACGGCGGCTTCATCCACGCTCCGGTCCCTTGAGTCGAGTCGAAAGCAGTGATGTTGTGTCTAGTTCTGAAACATCGATTGGCTCATGTTGTAATTAAACTTTAATGAACTTGTAGTATGTCTCTTTGGTTTCGAGAGTCGTTCAACTTAGATGTAATCGATTCTATTAATGTCTTGCTTTTCTCTTCTGATCATTCTGTTGCATACTTATATATTGCTTATGTATTATCTGTGAATTGGTACTAACGTTTCGTTTGGCTAGTGCATAGTGATGTTGTCGTATGTCGTGTACAAGGGTAAGGTTCCCGGAGTCTACGACGTCTCGGAGGAGTGTCGGAGACAGGTTCACCAATTCAGCGGTAACAGTTACGAAGGGTACACCACTAGGGCCGAGGCCGAATCTAGATACGCCCGCTATCTAGCGGGAGAGGGGAGGGAGCGTTGGAGGAACCGGATGAAGACGAGTTTCATCGTGATGATGCTCATCGTGATGACCGCAGCTCTCTTCCATGTGATGGTAGTTTAAATGATCGATATCGACTTGTAATGTGAAGACAAACTCGCTACTCGCGGTCTCGAGACTTGTAGTATAATGTTCTATCTTTGTTCGGTCTTTTCAATTCGGAGACTAATATGATGAATTGTATTCAGAGACTAATCTTTTGTTGTATTCGATGAATCTGTTGTTGATGTGTGCTGTCTATATTTTGTCCAATTATACATTTTGTAACCTGTGCAAAAAACAGAAAATAAAAAGATAAAAAAACCTAATATTCATACTAATGGCGCATCACAACACAGTGCGCCATTAGTATGCCAAAGGATACTAATGGCGCATCATTAAACAGTGCGCCATTAGTATGCCGAAGTTACTAATGGCGCATCTTGCTGTTATGCGCCATTAGTATGCCAAAGCACCTGGGTATACATGGCCCCCTGGGAGGCATACTAATGGCGCACTGTTGTATATACTAATGGCGCATCTGGTGGTGCGCCATTAGTATACCAGATACTAATGACGCACCAGTGGTGCGCCATTAGTAAAATATACTAATGGCGTGGCACTAATGGCGCACCACAAATGCGCCATTAATGGCCAAATTAGGTGCGCAATTAGTAGGCCCTTTCCTAGTAGTGCTCCAAAAAATTCCAGACGCCTTCCAAAACTTTTCTGACTTGATCTTTAGCCCGAAACAATTTTCGGTTTCTCAAAAACACTTCTGGTTTTCTCTCCAAAACATTTCCAGTGTCTTCGAAACTTTTCTGGTGACTTTCTCTCAGACTCCTTTCCTAGTACTCGGCAGATAGATGACCCTTAAGTGTATGATCTTGCAGGTTCGGTGAAATATAGACATGACCTGAACTCTTTCTACTCAATGATAGACAGCGGAACCGTGGACATCCATATTGATCCCTATACCCACACGAATGGATATTCGAGTTAACCATTAGTTATTGTGTGCTATTCTTGGTGCTTCGCGATATGTTACAAAACCCGGGGTGAGATTTATCTAGATCCCCATGAATCAACAACTTGTTCACTATGTAGTTGAATCATTATCGATTTTGTTCTTTTTTCTCGTTCCCATGTTCCGACGTCCCTGTGATCAAATCACACTGTGTTTCACCAGACGATGATGGATACCTTAACATGGAGAGGGCCCCAAGAATATCTCTCCTTCGTCGAAGGAACAAATCCCAATCTTGAGCTATCTAGTCCCTTGTCATAGTCTTCCGTGAACTCGTAAGCCTCCGTAGTAGCCACCCTGTTACAGTTGATGTTGAACAAACCTCAAAGTTCATGAAGCAAGTATGAAGGAACTTGATACTCTCATGGTCTAAGGAATTATGCAAAGGTTTAACTTTTTCTATGTTATAAACAATTAACTTATGACGAATAGATCTCCTAAAATAACAGCAATTGGGCAGGTTCAACACAGGTGTTCTTCTAATATTGTATCCTCAAAGTTGTCGGCATACTCATGCCCATGATCAGGAAAACAGAACCATCATGCAACACTTGAACTAGTCTTAGAGGCTAGGCTAGGAATCTAATTTACAGTTTATCATTTCACACGTGAATATGAGTTTTCCTCCGAGCCTCGTGGTTGTTGCACACTCAAGAGCCATAGTAGTTATACACGGAATATAAACATAATTAAGAACATGGAAATAAATATTAACATTTATTATGCCTCTCGCGGTGAGGTAAAATCCCGATGTTCATGTACTCCAGGGAGTGTTGTTCCTTTTTGAGTATGAGTGTCTGATTACAGAAGTGTCGATCTCGTCACTTGGTAACATATTCAAAACATAGAAATACAACTTATTCGATCTAGTAACCAAAATTGATCTAAATTATTTTTCCTAACAAGTAGAAATGCTATTTTCCTTTCGTATTCAATTATTTTGGCACTCATCATGCTCACAACTAGCAATGTGGCCCGTCCAAATGCACAAGCAACATCCTCATACCTTCTTTACTATTTGCTTTAGGGCAACTAAAATGTTTGTGGCAATACTCGAGCAACATCTTGCTGCATGTGTTTATATTATTTGGCGCAAAAAAATTGTTGTCAAGTTTATTTTACGAGTAAACTAATCTTTAGGGCAATTAAACCACATGTCCCTTATCCGCGAATGGGCCGGCCCAAAGGAACTACACGAGGATACGTGGGGTGCCTGTTTGGTCAACCAACAGTCACTGATTTCGTGTGATTACTCGCTCCCGTTATACTTAAGGTGCGTGTTTGGTCAACCAACGCGCAATCACGGATTTCATGTGATTACTCACTCCCTAACGGATTTTCTCTAGAAAAAAAACATCACGAGACCTCCTAACACGTGCCTTAAGGGGCAGCACTATTCTCGCTCAAAGCGAGACCTAGCATGCTCTCGCTTCCGGCGCCACGCTAGATAGGACGACCCAGACACAAGGGAGGCCACGGCCTCGCATTTTTTTTACATTTCTTGTTTTCATTTTTTAGTTTCGTTTATACTTCCAAATATTCAAAGAAATATACTACAAAAAATAATTTAAATAAAAATATATGAAAATATTAATCAAGCATATGAAAAATGATAAATGTGTATATAGAAGATGTTTCCCATGTATACGAAAAATATATACCAAAAATATACAATCTGTGTGAAAAAATTGATCGTGTATTTAAAAAATTATTAATCAAGCATTTGAAAAACATTAAACAAGTATTTATCAAATGTGTATAGAATTTTTCGGCCATCTATTAAAAAATGTTAGTCTTGTATTTAAAAAAATGTTAGTCAAGCAATTAAAAATTGTTAAAATGTGTATAGAAAAAAGGTTAATATTAATATTTAAAAATGTACTCAGATAATATTAATATTATATTTAAAAATGGAAGTATTTATCAAGCACTAAAAAACTCTTCAAAATATGTATAGAAATATTGTTAACAATTCACTAAAAATAGTTAAAGTTGTATTTGAAAATATTTAAACCTATATTAGAAAATGTTCTAATGTATACGAAAAATGTAAAATGAAAAACAAAAGAACAAAGAAAAAGTATCCAAACGAAAAATAAACAAAAAAAAAGATAAAACCAAGGAATCCGTGTGCAGAACAGAATGAAAAACAGTGAAACCCGATTAAATACAATGAAAACACAAAACAATCATTGGAAACCAGGAAAGAAAAAATACTATAAAAAGAAGAAAATGAGAAGGAAAAAATGATGAAAACCGTGAATAAGCAAAAATGAGAAACCAAAGAAAACAAAAAACAGAAGTATAACAAAAAAAATAAGAAAACCAAAGAATAACTAAGAAAAGAAAAAATAAATTTTTTGAAGTAAAACAAAGATAAAAGAAAAATCGGGGAAGAAACAAACGAAGAAAAAAAGTAACAGAACAAAAATAGGCGCAGAAAGAAAAGGAAACAAGTAAAACAAAAAAATAATCAAAGAAACCCCAAGATAGGAAACAAAAAAGCCTAAAGAAATAAAAACTTAAAAATTGAGAACAAAAATTAGCGGATGTGAAACAAAGGAAAAAAAATGAAAAACAAGGAAAAGCCATAACAGAAAACCAGACTAAAAACAATAAAAAATCCAAAATATCGAAGAAACGAGAGCAAAGGCACCCAGCATCGATGGAGCGTTTCGATTGAAACCAGTACAAACAAAAAATAGACGAAACTAGGCTGGCCCCATGGCTACACGTGGGTAAAAGCTTCCCTGCGAGGGCAGCTTTTGTAGCGCCACGCATGTCTCACCCCCACGCTCCGAGCTGGGACGGCCCTTCAATTATTTTTCTGTTTCTAAATATCTGCGCAAGTGGGAATCAAACCCGCCAGTTCCTTGTCAGCCAGCCTATCATGTGTGTTTATTTATAGCTTCCTCACTCTATTCTTCTTTCCTGGGTTTTTTTTTTCATTTATTATTTCTCCTTTCTTGTTTCCTTTCTCTTTTGTCTTTTTCCTGTTCCTCTTTTCTCTTTATCGGAATGATTTCGTTTGGTTTTAATTTTAATTTCTTTTCTTTTTCTTTTTATTTTTTCTTTTCATTTTATTTTGCTAAAGGCACGCACTTTTTTCAATTTTGTGAAACCTTTTCTCAAAATTGATGAACTATTTTCAAAATGGATGAACTATTTTTTCATGTTCGTGATTTTTTTTCCAAAATTGACGAATTCCTTTAAAAGTTCATGTTTTTATAACCATTCTGAAACTTTTTCAAAATCGATGAACCTTTTTCAAATTCGGAAACTTTTTTCAATATTGATAAATTCTTTAAAAATTGGTTATTTTCTCTAAAATATCTGTGAACTTTTTTTGACATCGATGAACTTTTTTTCAAATTCGGTGAACTTTTTTCAGATCTGATGAACTATTTTTAATATTTGATGGACTTATTTTCATTTAGTGAACTTTAAAAAAATTGATGAACCTTTTTGAATTTCAATGAACACTTTTCAATTCACTGAACTTTTTTAAAATTCGATGAACTTATTTAGAAAATCAATTAGCTTTTTTTAAAATTTGATGAATTCTTTTAAAAATCGAAGATCTTTTTTTTGAAAATTGAAGAAGTTTTTGACAATTGTGAAAGTTTTTCTAAATCGATGATTTTATTTCGAATTTATTAACTTTTCTTCAAAACTTGATGAAGTTTTTTCTTTTTTTATGAAGGTTTTTTTACTGGAATGTAGTTGACCGAGTAATCTGCTTTTCAAATTATGAATTTTCCAAATAATTCACAAATCTAAGTGTTACAGACGGTTTTGTGCTATTAATATCGCGCCCCGGGTTGTTCTTATATATTTCGCGTTATTCTGTGTCAGTAATCCACTAGATGTGGTGATTAGTTCAATTGTTCGAGAGCTCAATGGTGTAAGTTCGATTCCTGGACAGCTCTACTTAATGAGTGGTTCTTTTCGAGCTTCATGATTGTTGCGGTATGTATTCGTGGGCCGTCCCAATTGATGTCTGCAATTTGCACCAGTTGGCCTTTGCGGCACGGAAGGCGCGTAATAGGAGCTCCCGTAGCGTCAGTTCACCAGCCGGCGCCCACCCCACCCCCTTGCCTCCTATATATAGTGGGGGAGAGGGAGGGGCTGAAAACACCAATTGCCACGCCTCGGCGGCAGCCCTACCTCTCCCACAACTCTGTTTTCTCCTTAGATCGGTTTGGGCAGGGTTTGACGAAGCCCTGCTGGCACAGCACCACCACCAACATCTTCAGAAGGAGGAGACGTCACCGAGCCGCACGTGTGCTGAACGCGGAGGTGCCATCCGTTCGGCGCTAAATCGGGTTGAATCGTGATCGGATCGCGAGCGTGTTAATTGGGCCGGCCCATTAAAGCACGAGCCGTGGTAGTTGTGTCGCCTATTAAAGCACGAGCGTTGTCGCTCCTCGCTTGATCACAGGTTCGCTCGTCAGTTGGGACGCTCGTTGCTCGTGTTCGCTGGTTGACCACTGACCACTTATAAATGTGGTTGACTATTTACTTTTACAAAGAAGTTAATGAAAAATTAAAACATTAGAGAAATCGTTTAGAATAATAAAAAACATTCATTTAAAAAAAGTGCACTAATTTTTTTAGGAAAAACATGAAATAGAAAATTTGCGCAATTTGAATAAAGTTTGCTGAAATGAAGAAGTTTGGGAATTTGAGAAAAGTTGATCAATTTGGAAAACAAAGTTGATTCAACTTGGGAAACTGTTCACAAATTTGGAAAATGTTCACAACTTCGAGAAGAGTTCATGAATTTAAAAAAAGTTCATAACTTGGAAACGTTCATAATTTGAAAAAGGTTCACAAAATGAAAAAACTATCATAAAAAATGAAAAAATATTACATAATTTGGAAAATATAACTCCGCAAATTTGAGTGAACTTCACAAGTTTGAATAAGTCCACACATTTAAAAAAATTAAAAAGAAAGAGAAAAAATACGAAGAAAAACCAGCCAACACATAAACTCTGCAAAGAAAAAAGTCTAGAAGCTAATAGAAGCTTCCCAAAATACGAAGCTAGCGTGTGTTATATGGGCCGGCCTGTTAGTTCCCAGCAGGAGTTGTGCGCCAGTTGCCAAATGGCCTTTAATCGGCGCTGAAGGCACCAAATAGGGTTTGGGAAGAATCACCTCATGACGGGGTCTAAGGAAAACACTTCACGAGGAATTAGAGAGAGATAAACCAAGAAACGAGAGGAACACACATCAACTTCTCGATTTCAATTTTAGTTTAGTTTCTACATTATGGATTGTGCGTTCTTGAGGGCATCGTCAACTCAGTGAATCTGTCACCCGAAGAAGGAATAGTCACTCAGCTCATCCCATCTTGGTTTGGCTATCATGGTTAGCACGGGGGAACCTACTTTGTGTTTACTCTCTGGATGAACTACTGCCGACCCGAAGAATGGGTGGAATGTCATCCTTTGCATCTATCCCACTAGGCTTTTGTGGCACTGCAGAAAATATTTTCTGCATTGAACTGATGCTTCATAGACATATAGGATTCCATGGCTCTCAGCTATTCCTCCCGTATGTTGGTCTCTTGCCTAGAGCTCATGAGCAATGCAACGTTTGAACAGCAAGTCATGTTACTATAAACTTCCCAACGTCTTTCATGCCTATAAGTAATCAAATAGCTACAAAGCGAATGGCGGTATGCGACGAAATATTCATGATGACAGAATAGACCAACAGCTCGGGAGGAGGAACTTGGTATTAATAAAGGATCAAGAACCTGAGCTATCATGGAGCAATAAGTAAAGAAGATGGCAAGGACCAAAACTAGTCAGAAAGTAATCGTGTAAACGCTTAATGCTTCACACGCATAATAAAAACAAAAATAGATGGTTCTACTTATAACTTCCGGTGACATGTCCATCTTTACATCAAGCCTCGTTCTGATACCTCGGGTTTAAATAAAGCCTCATTTCGATCATCACCCAAACACTCATAGAAGATACGTGTCAGGCAATTCACATCTTATATATACATGAAGACCACCTCTTATTCAGTAGTTTCGATATATGGTTAGGTTTGTATCGCCTAATCTCTTCTCGGAGTGAAATTTTGCTATGGTAATTTGGCTGGAAGGGGCAAAAATTAAAAGTAGGACGACAACCAACGCAGAAAACAACATAATTTGGTATTCATTAAGTGTACAAAAGGTGAGATCAAGAAAGATCGGATCAGTTTCTTGCTTCGAGCAACTATGCATGACATGCCCAATGCATTCACCAGCGATGATGCTTGGTGGCTGCGAGCGGTTCAATGGAATGCATTCACCTTTTGCACAGCATCCAATGTATTCAAAGTTTCAGACCGAGCTCACAGTGTGGCTGTTATCTTCTCAAAACTGAGAGTCATGATGGAGCAGTGACTTTCAGATATATTTCCCCATTGCAAGAAAAATAGAGTATTAATGCCAAATCTGAGCTTGTAAAGCTAGCGACCCAACCTCTTCTGGTATACTACGCTTCTCTCTACAGAAACTGTCACAACACAGCAAATGGAAATAAGTTTACATGGTACTAGCCCTAAATTTTTTGGCAATGTGGCTTGTGCTCTTGAACAATCACATACACGTTTAGAGGAACCTGCAACAACGAATGTACATAGGCAGGAAATATGAAGAGAAGAGCAACACGTGAATCACTCTCAGCATCGCATCGAAGGAAATACGAGATTCAGTTGCAGTTTGATAGAGAACTTCACCCGAGGAGGCACGGCATCCAAGGAAAATGAAGTATTGATGCCTGGCGCCGGTACTCCTATCTTCCGTCGCCGCCTCACCGAAGAGGCACAGCAGCTGCTCCGCCTCATCACCTTATGAGGATTTCGTCAATACATTTTAGTGTTTGATTTTTTTGCTTTATTTTTGTAAAGCAGGGAACTAGTCCCTAAATCCAGCCTTCAACCTCACATTCTACAAAAGCTTGATCTCCTTGATAGCAAGTCGAGCAAACCCTGGAGGTGGTGTCAGCCTTGTTAGAGAAGAATTGGGAATTATGGTCTAGTCAAATCTTCCTCATTCCCAGTACACACAACTGTGACTTCATTCTTTCTTCTAGAGGTGTTAACCTTGGGCAGAGAAGACCACCTGGCTGAATATCTATAAATGGCACCATGGGGTGAATCCTATGGAGTTGAGAAGATATGAACCAATGTGCATGAGTGATAGGATTTTTTTTTCGAAAAGGAGGATAGCCCCTGGCCTCTGCATCGAGGGATGCATACAGCCAATTTTATTAGATATTAAGCAGAGTACAGACTAAAGACAACCATTGCCTGAACCATTACAAGATATGAAAGAAACACCTATGACTAAGTCAACTTCTTTCACAGCAACGCCTTCAAGAAGCAATAAACGCCCTTGTGCCATCATCTCACGTCTGACCAAAGACTGCCTAGACAGGGATTTTCATCCTGGTTACCGAGATCACTCAATGAAGACGAGTACATCAGCAAATAGTAGACAACGCCTTCAACAAGGCAATGACGCAAGTTCGTCGCTGAGTGATAGGATATTGAATGAGCAAGTGGTGAATAATGGATTCCTGATGTTGATCGCACATCCTGCAGGCAGGAGAGTTGGTCCATTGCTCCCATGGCTAGCCGTGCCGCAGTCCAACATCTACCACGCATTACCAACGAATAGAACAACCTTTCCTTGAGGGGCAATGTTCTTCGACAGTTGTTCGCATAGTCATTCCCTCACAACCCCCATCAGAAAGGCATGGTAAGCATAACAAGGTGAATAGCTGCCATTCAACGCCGAAGCCAATTGAAGCAGACCTTGCTGGTTGTAAGGGTTGGTGTATTCGGAATCGTCGGCGAGAGATGCATGAACTCTGCAATGGCTTCTAAGGAAAGGACTCCCGTCAAATGTGAGACATAACGATTGTCTGGCTTGGCATCCACCACAGTTCTCCAATTGGCTCCCTGCCCCTTGACGAATGGCAGGAGGTTGGGAGCAATTTCAGCCGTGCTTGGACATTTTGGAAATTCTCATATTGAGGTCCATTCAGAGGACATATATGATGTAATCCGGCGGACGCAATGAGACATAGATAATCACCAGGTCGATCGATGCACTTAATTATCAACCATAGCTTGGGTACACGAGTCGCCATCTACAATGGGTAAGCTTAATTATGAACGAGAAAATGTGTGCATGTGCAGTCGTGATCGTTACCAAATCACGCGCCACTCCCTCCACCGGTGCTGTCTCTAAATACACTAAGTCCTGAACAACAATATATGAACGCGCCAGAATAATAAATAGTTGGGGACATTAACGCCACCACATGGCAACCTGCACAGCTTGATTGATAAATACCATGTGCACGTTAATGTAAAAGATAAAACAAAAAAGATAAACCCGTGAGTTCCTAATGTGTTGACACATCATGGCATCGTCTGGATCGGTTCCTTTGTTAGTCCAATATAGTATTGAGATCCGATAAGAGTGGCATAATATTCGGCCTGTTGAGAACAACTGGCAGTTTGACTTTACAGCCTGTTTGGCAAACTAATGGAAGGGGAATGGGAGTTTAACTCTAATTCCCTTTCCCCATCTTAATTACCAGCCCTCCCCCAGGTAATAGATATGTGGGACTTTTACACGTGAATTCCCTTTCCACTTCCCTGTTGAATTCCCGTTCCACCTAAACAAACAAAGGAGTAAAACTCTCTAAGCCTCAAACTCCCATTCCCTCTCTCCAATTCCACCGAACCAAACACGCTGTTAGGGTCAGTTCATCAATTAGTACTTGTGTAAATTATCATCTCCACGTCGAATTATCAGTCTCTTTTTTTCCTTTTGGTGTTGTTTGTGACCAACCAATGCAGTTGGATTGGCCGCCGTTCACACTGCGAGCTACACCACCGACGCCTCTCCAGCCATGTACAGTTTGGAGAGTGGCGAAGCGTTAAGGCTCTCGTCAATCTTCTCTGGAACCAACTTACTTTCTCCGTTTCTAAATATTTGTCTTTCTAGAGATTTCAACAAGTGACTACATACGGAGCAAAATGAGTGAATCTACACTCTAAAATATGTCTATATACATTCATATATGGTAGTTCATTTGAAATCTCTAAAAAGACAAATATTTAGGAATGGAGGGAATACTTTTGTGTTGCATGGATCATTCATGTCACCGTACGCGTATCTTATTTCATGATCTCCTCTTTGAGTTTTTTTTTTCTCTTTTGCGGGAAATCCCCTATCTGAGTTAACCTAATGATCGTCGTGCAAACCTTGAACCTTGGCCGAGCCCCGAGCGAGCACATGCTCCACGACAGAAATTCATTATCATTCGCCATGTGCGTCTGCAACTGATTTGAAGGCACGGTGAACGTGCTAGCTAGAAAGAATTTTTTTTTCGAGAAGCTAGAAAGAATCGATCAGTTGACAACAGAAAGCACATGGAATGGAATAATTCTGCATCTGCTAGATGTAGATTAATGTATGTATGCCACGTTTAATTCCATCCA
Source organism: Triticum dicoccoides (assembly GCF_002162155.2). NCBI lineage: Eukaryota > Viridiplantae > Streptophyta > Magnoliopsida > Poales > Poaceae > Triticum > Triticum dicoccoides. The sequence continues at coordinate 684,665,589 of NC_041386.1, read as the reverse complement.
AAGTGGAGTTACTGCATCATGTCATTCTCCGGTGCACAACATGCAACGTGCATGTGGTCTTATTCCTTCGACCGCCTTCAAGTTTGCTAAAACTCTTATTGTTTTATCGTTTTGTGAGGTTGCACCGACCATATTTAGAGAAATTAAAAGGCTTTTACAGGTTGCACTAGTGTATATGTTGTCCCTGCCTCTTTGGCTGTTGAAATAGAACCCGACCATATGTCTCTGACTTGTTACAATCAACGTTCTCATACGGTACTGATTAGATGTACCGAATGTCGCTTTATATTATTATCTTTTCTTTCTCTCTCTTCAACTCCACCAATCACATGCATGTGACTCGACATAGAAAGGAGACAATGGGAAGCATGGCTGCATGCACAGGCAAATAGGGACTCAAAACAAATATGCCTGGACACTAACAGGACACATCCACGGACGTTTGAGGGGCCATATTTTTTTTTGAACGTTGGCAGTAGAGCTGCCAAATTCATTGATCAGAAGAAGCGTTACAAGGACCCTCCGAGGAGGAAAGCACAACAAAAGGCTAGTGCAAAAAGAAAAGAAAGAAAAAAGGTCGGCACCACCACAAACCCAAGGTCCACCGACAAGCCATGTACACCGTCGGGAACCATCGCCGGGCCTCCAAGGGGACGCCTTCAAGGAGGGAGTGATATCGAGGACAACACCGTCATCCGATCTGGTCTAGCCAAATCTTAGGTTTTCACCCGGAGACCACAAGCCATGAGGAATGAAGAGCAAAACGAGCTCCACGAAGGTACCTCCAAGGAGGAAGACGACATCCGTAGATGCCGTTACCGCCGGCACTGATAGGAACAGTGCAGGATTTTCATCGGAAGCTGAGTCATCCGCCAACAAACATGGATCCGAGGCCTGCCAGCACCACCGGGCAGAGAAAGGCCACTAGTAGAAAAACCTCCCATCGTCCCGGTTGGTAAGGGCCTTTTGTCCCAGTTCTTGAACCGGGACTAAAGGGTCGTTACTAATGCCCTAGACCTTTAGTCCCGGTTCAAACACGAACCGGGACAGATGGGCCTCCACGTGGCCGGTGCGCCGAGCCCAGGCAGGAGGGCCTTTGGTCCCGGTTGGTGTGGCACCAACCGGCACCAAAAGGCATCCACGCGTCAGCATTTCAGGGGCCGTGGTTTTTGTTT